>NW_027331952.1:642843-964265 GCF_048418815.1 Hemitrygon akajei | reverse complement strand
GAACCTGTACCCTTCATAACCTCCCTGACGCACTGGAACGGTCCAATGCTGATCTACACACAAATATGCCCTGAACCTGTACCCGACCATAACCTCCCTGTCTCACTGGAACGCACCAATGCCGAACTCCACTCAAATATGCCCTGATCCTGTACCGTGCATAAACCTCCCTGTCTCACTGGAACGTACCAATGCAGAATTCCACTCAAATATGCCCTGATCCTGTACCGTGCATAACCTCCCTGTCTCACTGGAACGTATCAATGCATAACTCCACACAAATAGGCCCTGTACCTGTAACCCTCCATAACCTCCCTGTCTCACTGGAACGTACCAATGCAGAACTCCACACAAATATGCCCTGAACCGGTACCCTCCATAACCTCCCTGTCTCTCTGGAACGTACCAATGCAGAATTCCACACAAATATGCCCTGAACGTGTACCCGCCCATAACCTCCTTGTCTCACTGGAACGCACCAATGCAGAACTCCACACAAATTTGCCCTGAACCTGTACCCCTCCATAACCTCCCTGTCTCACTGGAACGTACCAATGCAGAACTCCACACAAATATGCCCTGAACCTGTACCCTCCATAACCTTCTGTCTAACTGGAACGTACCATTGCAGAACACCACACAATTATGCCCTGAAAGTGTACCCGCCCATAACACCATTGTCTCACTGGAAAGCACCAATGCAGAACTCCACACAAATTTGCCCTGAACCTGTACCCCTCCATAACCTCCTGTCTCACTGGAACGTACCAATGCAGAACTCCACACAAGTATGCCCTGAACCTGTACCCCTCCATAATCTCCCTGTGTCACTGGAACGCACCAATGCCGAACTCCACTCAAATATGCCCTGATCCTGTACCGTGCGTAATCTCCCTGTCTCACTGGAACGTACCATTGCAGAACACCAGACAAATATGCCCTGAACCTATACCCCTCCATAACCTCCCTGTCTCACTGGAACGTACCAGTGCAGAACTCCACACAAATATGCCCTGAACCTGTACTGGTCCATAACCTCCCTGTCTCATTGGATCGTCCCACTGCAGAACTCCACACAAATATGCCATGAACCGGTACCCTCCATAACCTCCCTGTCTCACTGGAAAGTACCAATGCAGAACTCTACACAAATTTGAACTGAACCTGTACCCCTCAATAACCTCCCTGTCTCACTGGAACGTACCAGTGCAGAATACCACTCAAATATGCCCTGACCCTGTACCGTGCATAACCTTCCTGTCTCACTGGAACGTATCAATGCATAACTCCACACAAATAGGCCCTGAACCTGTAACCCTCCATAACCTCCCTGTCTCACTGGAACATACCAATGCAGAACTCCACACAAATATGCCCTGAACCGGTACCCTCCATAACCTCCCTGTCTCTCTGGAACGTACCAATGCAGAATTCCACACAAATATGCCCTGAACGTGTACCCGCCCATAACCTCCTTGTCTCACTGGAACGCACCAATGCAGAACTCCACACAAATTTGCCCTGAACCTGTACCCCTCCATAACCTCCCTGTCTCACTGGAACGTACCAATGCAGAACTCCACACAAATTTGCCCTGAACCTGTACCCCTCCATAACCTCCCTGTCTCACTGGAACGTACCAATGCAGAACTCCACACAAATATGCCCTGAACCTGTACCCTCAATAACCTCCCTGACTCACTGGAACATAGAAATGCAGATCTACACTCAAATATGCCCTGCACCTGTACCCCTCCATAACCTCCCAGTCTCACTGGAACGTACCATTGCAGAACACCACACAAATATGCCCTGAACCTGTACCCGACCATAACCTACCTGTCTCACTGGGGCGCACCAATGCCGATCTCCACTCAAATATGCCCTGAACCTGCACCCGACCATAACCTCCCTGTCTCTCTGGAACGTACCACTGCAGAACTCCACACAAATATGCCCTGAATATGTACCCTCCATAAACTCCCTGTCTCACTGGAACGTACCAATGCAGAACTCCAGACAAATGTGCCCTGAACCTGTACACCTCCATAACCTCCCTGTCTCACTGGAACGTACCAATGCAGAACTCCACACAAATATGCCCTGAACCTGTAACCCTCCATAACCTCCCTGTCTCACTGGAACGTACCAATGCAGAATTCCACACAAATATGCCCTGAACGTGTACCCGCCCATAACCTCCTTGTCTCACTGGAACGCACCAATGCAGAACTCCACACAAATTTGCCCTGAACCTGTACCCCTCAATAACCTCCCTGTCTCACTGGAACGTACCAATGCCGATCTCCACTCAAATATGCCCTGATCCTATACCGTGCAAAACCTCTCTGTCTCACTGGAACGTACCATTACAGAACACCACACAAATATGCCCTGAACCTGTACCCCTCCATAACCTCCCTGTCTCACTGGAAAGTACCAATGCAGAACTCCACACAAATATGCCCTGAACCTGCACCCGACCATAACCTCCCTGTCTCACTGGAACATACCACTGCAGAACTCCACACAAATATGCCCTGAATATGTACCCTCCATAACCTCCCTGTCTCACTGGAACGTACCAATGCAGAACTCCAGACAAATGTGCCCTGAACCTGTACACCTCCATATCCTCCCTGTCTCACTGGAACGTACCAATGCAGAACTCCACACAAATATGCCCTGATCCTGTAACCCTCCATAACATCCCTGTCTCACTGGAACGTACCAATGCAGAATTCCACACAAATATGCCCTGAACGTGTACCCGCCCATAACCTCCTTGTCTCACTGGAACGCACCAATGCAGAACTCCACACAAATTTGCCCTGAACCTGTACCCCTCAATAACCTCCCTGTCTCACTGGAACGTACCAATGCAGAACTCCACTCAAATATGCCCTGATCCTGAACCGTGCATAATCTCCCTGTCTCACTGGAACGTACCATTGCAGAACACCACACAAATATGCCCTGAACCTGTACCCCTCCATAACCTCCCTGTCTCACTGGAACGTACCAGTGCAGAACTCCACACAAATATGCCCTGAACCTGTACTGGTCCATAACCTCCCTGTCTCATTGGATCGTCCCACTGCAGAACTCCACACAAATATGCCATGAACCTGTACCCTCCATAACCTCCCTGTCTCACTGGAAAGTACCAATGCAGAACTCCACACAAATATGCCCTGAACCTGTACCCGACCATAACCTCCCTGTCTCACTGGAACGTACCACTGCAGAACTCCACACAAATATGCCCTGAACCTGTAGCCTCCATAACCTCCCTGTCTCACTGGAACGTACCAATGCAGAACTACACACAAACATTTCCTGAACCTGTACCCCTCCATAACCTCCCTGTCTCACTGGAACGTACCAATGCAGAACTCCACACAAATATGCCCTGAACCGGTTCCTTTCATAACCTCCCTGTCTCTCTGGAACGTACCAACGCAGAACTCCACACAAATATGCCGTGAACCTGTACCCTTCATAACCTCCCTGACGCACTGGAACGGTCCAATGCTGATCTACACACAAATATGCCCTGAACCTGTACCCGACCATAACCTCCCTGTCTCACTGGAACGCACCAATGCCGAACTCCACTCAAATATGCCCTGATCCTGTACCGTGCATAAACCTCCCTGTCTCACTGGAACGTACCAATGCAGAATTCCACTCAAATATGCCCTGATCCTGTACCGTGCATAACCTCCCTGTCTCACTGGAACGTATCAATGCATAACTCCACACAAATAGGCCCTGTACCTGTAACCCTCCATAACCTCCCTGTCTCACTGGAACGTACCAATGCAGAACTCCACACAAATATGCCCGGAACCGGTACTCTCCATAACCTCCCTGTCTCTCTGGAACGTACCAATGCAGAATTCCACACAAATATGCCCTGAACGTGTACCCGCCCATAACCTCCTTGTCTCACTGGAACGCACCAATGCAGAACTCCACACAAATTTGCCCTGAACCTGTACCCCTCCATAACCTCCCTGTCTCACTGGAACGTACCAATGCAGAACTCCACACAAATATGCCCTGAACCTGTACCCTCCATAACCTTCTGTCTAACTGGAACGTACCATTGCAGAACACCACACAATTATGCCCTGAAAGTGTACCCGCCCATAACACCATTGTCTCACTGGAAAGCACCAATGCAGAACTCCACACAAATTTGCCCTGAACCTGTACCCCTCCATAACCTCCTGTCTCACTGGAACGTACCAATGCAGAACTCCACACAAGTATGCCCTGAACCTGTACCCCTCCATAATCTCCCTGTGTCACTGGAACGCACCAATGCCGAACTCCACTCAAATATGCCCTGATCCTGTACCGTGCATAATCTCCCTGTCTCACTGGAACGTACCATTGCAGAACACCAGACAAATATGCCCTGAACCTATACCCCTCCATAACCTCCCTGTCTCACTGGAACGTACCAGTGCAGAACTCCACACAAATATGCCCTGAACCTGTACTGGTCCATAACCTCCCTGTCTCATTGGATCGTCCCACTGCAGAACTCCACACAAATATGCCATGAACCGGTACCATCCATAACCTCCCTGTCTCACTGGAAAGTACCAATGCAGAACTCTACACAAATTTGAACTGAACCTGTACCCCTCAATAACCTCCCTGTCTCACTGGAACGTACCAGTGCAGAACTCCACAAAAATATGCCCTGAACCTGTACTTGTCCATAACCTCCCTGTCTCATTGGATCGTCCCAATGCAGAACTCCACACAAATATGCCCTGAACGTGTACCCGCCCATAACCTCCTTGTCTCACTGGAACGCACCAATGCAGAACTCCACACAAATTTGCCCTGAACCTGTACCCCTCAATAACCTCCCTGTCTCACTGGAACGTACCAATGCAGAACTCCACTCAAATATGCCCTGATCCTGAACCGTGCATAATCTCCCTGTCTCACTGGAACGTACCATTGCAGAACACCACACAAATATGCCCTGAACCTGTACCCCTCCATAACCTCCCTGTCTCACTGGAACGTACCAGTGCAGAACTCCACACAAATATGCCCTGAACCTGTACTGGTCCATAACCTCCCTGTCTCATTGGATCGTCCCACTGCAGAACTCCACACAAATATGCCATGAACCTGTACCCTCCATAACCTCCCTGTCTCACTGGAAAGTACCAATGCAGAACTCCACACAAATATGCCGTGAACCTGTACCCTTCATAACCTCCCTGACGCACTGGAACGGTCCAATGCTGATCTACACACAAATATGCCCTGATCCTGTACCGTGCATAAACCTCCCTGTCTCACTGGAACGTACCAATGCAGAATTCCACTCAAATATGCCCTGATCCTGTACCGTGCATAACCTCCCTGTCTCACTGGAACGTATCAATGCATAACTCCACACAAATAGGCCCTGTACCTGTAACCCTCCATAACCTCCCTGTCTCACTGGAACGTACCAATGCAGAACTCCACACAAATATGCCCTGAACCGGTACCCTCCATAACCTCCCTGTCTCTCTGGAACGTACCAATGCAGAATTCCACACAAATATGCCCTGAACGTGTACCCGCCCATAACCTCCTTGTCTCACTGGAACGCACCAATGCAGAACTCCACACAAATTTGCCCTGAACCTGTACCCCTCAATAACCTCCCTGTCTCACTGGAACGTACCAATGCAGAACTCCACTCAAATATGCCCTGATCCTGAACCGTGCATAATCTCCCTGTCTCACTGGAACGTACCATTGCAGAACACCACACAAATATGCCCTGAACCTGTACCCCTCCATAACCTCCCTGTCTCACTGGAACGTACCAGTGCAGAACTCCACACAAATATGCCCTGAACCTGTACTGGTCCATAACCTCCCTGTCTCATTGGATCGTCCCACTGCAGAACTCCACACAAATATGCCATGAACCTGTACCCTCCATAACCTCCCTGTCTCACTGGAAAGTACCAATGCAGAACTCCACACAAATATGCCGTGAACCTGTACCCTTCATAACCTCCCTGACGCACTGGAACGGTCCAATGCTGATCTACACACAAATATGCCCTGATCCTGTACCGTGCATAAACCTCCCTGTCTCACTGGAACGTACCAATGCAGAATTCCACTCAAATATGCCCTGATCCTGTACCGTGCATAACCTCCCTGTCTCACTGGAACGTATCAATGCATAACTCCACACAAATAGGCCCTGTACCTGTAACCCTCCATAACCTCCCTGTCTCACTGGAACGTACCAATGCAGAACTCCACACAAATATGCCCTGAACCGGTACCCTCCATAACCTCCCTGTCTCTCTGGAACGTACCAATGCAGAACTCCAGACAAATGTGCCCTGAACCTGTACACCTCCATATCCTCCCTGTCTCACTGGAACGTACCAATGCAGAACTCCACACAAATATGCCCTGATCCTGTAACCCTCCATAACCTCCCTGTCTCACTGGAACGTACCAATGCAGAATTCCACACAAATATGCCCTGAACGTGTACCCGCCCATAACCTCCTTGTCTCACTGGAACGCACCAATGCAGAACTCCACACAAATATGCCCTGAACCGGTACCCTCCATAACCTCCCTGTCTCTCTGGAACGTACCAATGCAGAACTCCAGACAAATGTGCCCTGAACCTGTACACCTCCATATCCTCCCTGTCTCACTGGAACGTACCAATGCAGAACTCCACACAAATATGCCCTGATCCTGTAACCCTCCATAACCTCCCTGTCTCACTGGAACGTACCAATGCAGAATTCCACACAAATATGCCCTGAACGTGTACCCGCCCATAACCTCCTTGTCTCACTGGAACGCACCAATGCAGAACTCCACACAAATAGGCCCTGTACCTGTAACCCTCCATAACCTCCCTGTCTCACTGGAACGTATCAATGCATAACTCCACACAAATAGGCCCTGTACCTGTAACCCTCCATAACCTCCCTGTCTCACTGGAACGTACCAATGCAGAACTCCACACAAATATGCCCTGAACCGGTACCCTCCATAACCTCCCTGTCTCTCTGGAACGTACCAATGCAGAATTCCACACAAATATGCCCTGAACGTGTACCCGCCCATAACCTCCTTGTCTCACTGGAACGCACCAATGCAGAACGCCACACAAATTTGCCCTGAACCTGTACCCCTCAATAACCTCCCTGTCGCACTGGAACGTACCAATGCAGAACTCCACTCAAATATGCCCTGATCCTGAACCGTGCATAATCTCCCTGTCTCACTGGAACGTACCATTGCAGAACACCACACAAATATGCCCTGAACCTGTACCCCTCCATAACCTCCCTGTCTCACTGGAACGTACCAGTGCAGAACTCCACACAAATATGCCCTGAACCTGTACTGGTCCATAACCTCCCTGTCTCATTGGATCGTCCCACTGCAGAACTCCACACAAATATGCCATGAACCTGTACCCTCCATAACCTCCCTGTCTCACTGGAAAGTACCAATGCAGAACTCCACACAAATATGCCCTGAACCTGTACCCGACCATAACCTCCCTGTCTCACTGGAACGTACCACTGCAGAACTCCACACAAATATGCCCTGAACCTGTAGCCTCCATAACCTCCCTGTCTCACTGGAACGTACCAATGCAGAACTACACACAAACATTTCCGGAACCTGTACCCCTCCATAACCTCCCTGTCTCACTGGAACGTACCAATGCAGAACTCCACACAAATATGCCCTGAACCGGTTCCTTTCATAACCTCCCTGTCTCTCTGGAACGTACCAACGCAGAACTCCACACAAATATGCCGTGAACCTGTACCCTTCATAACCTCCCTGACGCACTGGAACGGTCCAATGCTGATCTACACACAAATATGCCCTGAACCTGTACCCGACCATAACCTCCCTGTCTCACTGGTACGCACCAATGCAGAACTCCACTCAAATATGCCCTGAACCGGTACCCTCCATAACCTCCCTGTCTCTCTGGAACGTACCAATGCAGAATTCCACACAGATATGCCCTGAACGTGTACCCGCCCATAACCTCCTTGTCTCACTGGAACGCACCAATGCAGAACTCCACACAAATTTGCCCTGAACCTGTACCCCTCCATAACCTCCCTGTCTCACTGGAACGTACCAATGCAGAACTCCACACAAATATGCCCTGAACCTGTACCCTCCATAACCTTCTGTCTAACTGGAACGTACCATTGCAGAACACCACACAATTATGCCCTGAAAGTGTACCCGCCCATAACACCCTTGTCTCACTGGAAGGCACCAATGCAGAACTCCACACAAATTTGCCCTGAACCTGTACCCCTCCATAACCTCCCTGTCTCACTGGAAAGTACCAATGCAGAACTCCACACAAATATGCCCTGAACCTGCACCCGACCATAACCTCCCTGTCTCACTGGAACGTACCAATGCAGAACTACACACAAATAGGCCCTGAACCTGTAACCCTCCATAACCTCCCTGTCTCACTGGAACGTACCAATGCAGAACTCCACACAAATATGCCGTGAACCTGTACCCTCCATAACCTCCCTGACGCACTGGAACGGTCCAATGCTGATCTACACACAAATATGCCCTGAACCTGTACCCGACCATAACCTCCCTGTCTCACTGGAACGCACGAATGCCGAACTCCACTCAAATATGCCCTGATCCTGTACCGTGCATAAACCTCCCTGTCTCACTGGAACGTACCATTGCAGAACTCCATACAAATATGCCCTGAACCTGCACCTGACCATAACCTCCCTGTCTCACTGGAATGTACCAATGCAGAACTCCACACAAATATGCCCTGAACCTGTAACCCTCCATAACCTCCCTGTCTCACTTGAACGTACCAATGTAGAACTCCACACAAATATGCCCTGATCCTGTACCGTGCATAAACCTCCTTGTCTCACTGGAACGTACCAATGCAGAATTCCACTCAAATATGCCCTGATCCTGTACCGTGCATAACCTCCCTGTCTCACTGGAACGTATCAATGCATAACTCCACACAAATAGGCCCTGAACCTGTAACCCTCCATAACCTCCCTGTCTCACTGGAACGTACCAATACAGAACTCCACACAAATATGCCCTGAACCGGTACCCTCCATAACCTCCCTGTCTCTCTGGAACGTACCAATGCAGAATTCCACACAAATATGCCCTGAACGTGTACCCGCCCATAACCTCCTTGTCTCACTGGGACGCACCAATGCAGAACTCCACACAAATTTGCCCTGAACCTGTACACCTCCATAACCTCCCTGTCTCACTGGAACGTACCAATTCAGAACTCCACACAAATATGCCCTGAACCTGTACCCTCCATAAACCTCTGTCTAACTGGAACGTACCATTGCAGAACACCACACAAATATGCCCTGAAAGTGTACCCGCCCATAACCCCCTTGTCTCACTGGAAGGCACCAATGCAGAACTCCACACAAATTTGCCCTGAACCTGTACCCCTCCATAACCTCCCTGTCTCACTGGAACGTACCAATGCAGAACTCCACACAAATATGCCCTGAACCTGTACCCTCAATAACCTCCCTGACTCACTGGAACATAGAAATGCAGAACTACACTCAAATATGCCCTGAACCTGTACCCCTCCATAACCTCCCAGTCTCACTGGAACGTACCATTGCAGAACACCACACAAATATGCCATGAACCTGTACCCGACCATAACCTACCTGTCTCACTGGAACGCACCAATGCCGATCTCCACTCAAATATGCCCTGATCCTATACCGTGCAAAACCTCTCTGTCTCACTGGAACGTACCTTTACAGAACACCACACAAATATGCCCTGAACCTGTACCCCTCCATAACCTCCCTGTCTCACTGGAAAGTACCAATGCAGAACTCCACACAAATATGCCCTGAACCTGCACCCGACCATAACCTCCCTGTCTCACTGGAACATACCACTGCAGAACTCCACACAAATATGCCCTGAATATGTACCCTCCATAACCTCCCTGTCTCACTGGAACGTACCAATGCAGAACTCCAGACAAATGTGCCCTGAACCTGTACACCTCCATAACCTCCCTGTCTCACTGGAACGTACCAATGCAGAACTCCACACAAATATGCCCTGATCCTGTAACCCTCCATAACCTCCCTGTCTCACTGGAACGTACCAATGCAGAATTCCACACAAATATGCCCTGAACGTGTACCCGCCCATAACCTCCTTGTCTCACTGGAACGCACCAATGCAGAACTCCACACAAATTTGCCCTGAACCTGTACCCCTCAATAACATCCCTGTCTCACTGGAACGTACCAATGCAGAACTCCACTCAAATATGCCCTGATCCTGTACCGTGCATAATCTCCCTGTCTCACTGGAACGTACCATTGCAGAACACCACACAAATATGCCCTGAACCTGTACCCCTCCATAACCTCCCTGTCTCACTGGAACGTACCAGTGCAGAACTCCACAAAAATATGCCCTGAACCTGTACTGGTCCATAACCTCCCTGTCTCATTGGATCGTCCCACTGCAGAACTCCACACAAATATGCCATGAACCTGTACCCTCCATAACCTCCCTGTCTCACTGGAAAGTACCAATGCAGAACTCCACACAAATATGCCCTGAACCTGTACCCGACCATAACCTCCCTGTCTCACTGGAACGTACCACTGCAGAACTCCACACAAATATGCCCTGAACCTGTAGCCTCCATAACCTCCCTGTCTCACTGGAACATACCAATGCAGAACTACACACAAACATTTCCTGAACCTGTACCCCTCCATAACCTCCCTGTCTCACTGGAACGTACCAATGCAGAACTCCACACAAATATGCCCTGAACCGGTTCCTTTCATAACCTCCCTGTCTCTCTGGAACGTACCAACGCAGAACTCCACACAAATATGCCGTGAACCTGTACCCTTCATAACCTCCCTGACGCACTGGAACGGTCCAATGCTGATCTACACACAAATATGCCCTGAACCTGTACCCGACCATAACCTCCCTGTCTAACTGGAACGCACCAATGCCGAACTCCACTCAAATATGCCCTGATCCTGTACCGTGCATAAACCTCCCTGTCTCACTGGAACGTACCAATGCAGAATTCCACTCAAATATGCCCTGATCCTGTACCGTGCATAACCTCCCTGTCTCACTGGAACGTATCAATGCATAACTCCACACAAATAGGCCCTGAACCTGTAACCCTCCATAACCTCCCTGTCTCACTGGAACGTACCAATGCAGAACTCCACACAAATACGCCCTGAACCGGTACCCTCCATAACCTCCCTGTCTCTCTGGAACGTACCAATGCAGAATTCCACACAAATATGCCCTGAACGTGTACCCGCCCATAACCTCCTTGTCTCACTGGAACGCACCAATGCAGAACTCCACACAAATTTGCCCTGAACCTGTACCCCTCCATAACCTCCCTGTCTCACTGGAACGTACCAATGCAGAACTCCACACAAATATGCCCTGAACCTGTACCCTCCATAACTTTCTGTCTAACTGGAACGTACCATTGCAGAACACCACACAAATATGCCCTGAAAGTGTACCCGCCCATAACCCCCTTGTCTCACTGGAAGGCTCCAATGCAGAACTCCACACAAATTTGCCCTGAACCTGTACCCCTCCATAACCTCCCTGTCTCACTGGAACGTACCAATGCAGAACTCCACACAAATATGCCCTGAACCTGTACCCTCAATAACCCCCCTGACTCACTGGAACATAGAAATGCAGATCTCCACTCAAATATGCCCTGATCCTATACCGTGCAAAACCTCTCTGTCTCACTGGAACGTACCATTACAGAACACCACACAAATATGCCGTGAACCTGTACCCGACCATAACCTCCCTGTCTCACTGGAACGTACCACTGCAGAACTCCACACAAATATGCCCTGAATATCTACCCTCCATAACCTCCCTGTCTCACTGGAACGTACCAATGCAGAACTCCAGACAAATGTGCCCTGAACCTGTACACCCCCATAACCTCCCTGTCTCACTGGAACGTACCAATGCAGAACTCCACACAAATATGCCCTGAACCTGTAACCCTCCATAACCTCCCTGTCTCACTGCAACGTACCAATGCAGAATTCCACACAAATAGGCCCTGAACCTGTAACCCTCCATAACCTCACTGTCTCACTGGAACGTACCAATGCAGAACTCCACAC
The DNA here is from genome assembly GCF_048418815.1 of Hemitrygon akajei. Taxonomy (NCBI): domain Eukaryota; kingdom Metazoa; phylum Chordata; class Chondrichthyes; order Myliobatiformes; family Dasyatidae; genus Hemitrygon; species Hemitrygon akajei. Next base: position 952,005 of record NW_027331952.1, on the reverse strand, counting down.
AAATATGCCCTGAACCGGTTCCTTTCATAACCTCCCTGTCTCTCTGGAACGTACCAACGCAGAACTCCACACAAATATGCCGTGAACCTGTACCCTCCATAACCTCCCTGACGCACTGGAACGGTCCAATGCTGATCTACACACAAATATGCCCTGAACCTGTACCCGACCATAACCTCCCTGTCTCACTGGAACGCACCAATGCCGAACTCCACTCAAATATGCCCTGATCCTGTACCGTGCATAAACCTCCCTGTCTCACTGGAACGTACCATTGCAGAACTCCACACAAATATGCCCTGAACCTGCACCTTACCATAACCTCCCTGTCTCACTGGAATGTACCAATGCAGAACTCCACACAAATATGCCCTGAACCTGTAACCCTCCATAACCTCCCTGTCTCACTGGAACGTACCAATGCAGAACTCCACACAAATATGCCCTGATCCTGTACCGTGTATAAACCTCCCTGTCTCACTGGAACGTACCAATGCAGAATTCCACTCTAATATGCCCTGATCCTATACCGTGCATAACCTCCCTGTCGCACTGGAACGTACCAAAGCAGAATTCCTCACAAAAATGCCCTGAACGTGTACACGCCCATAACCTCCTTGTCTCACTGGAACGCACCAATGCAGAACTCCACACAAATTTGCCCTGAACCTGTACCCCTCCATAACCTCCTGTCTCACTGGAACGTACCAATGCAGAACTCCGCACAAGTATGCCCTGAACCTGTACCCCTCCATAATCTCCCTGTCTCACTGGAACGCACCAATGCCGAACTCCACTCAAATATGCCCTGATCCTGTACCGTGCATAATCTCCCTGTCTCACTGGAACGTACCAATGCAGAACTCCACACAAATAGGCCCTGAACCTGTAACCCTCCATAACCTCCCTGTCTCACTGGAACGTACCAGTGCAGAACTCCACACAAATATGCCCTGAACCTGTACTGGTCCATAACCTCCCTGTCTCATTGGATCGTCCCACTGCAGAACTCCACACAAATATGCCCTGAACCTGCACCTGACCATAACCTCCCTGTCACACTGGAATGTACCAATGCAGAACTCCAGACAAATATGCCCTGAACCTGTAACCCTCCATAACCTCCCTGTCTCACTGGAACGTACCAATGCAGAACTCCACACAAATATGCCCTGATCCTGTACCGTGCATAAACCTCCCTGTCTCACTGGAACGTACCAATGCAGAATTCCACTCAAATATGCCCTGATCCTGTACCGTGCATAACCACCCTGTCGCACTGGAACGTACCAAAGCAGAATTCCTCACAAAAATGCCCTGAACGCGTACACGCCCATAACCTCCTTGTCTCACTGGAACGCACCAATGCAGAACTCCACACAAATTTGCCGTGAACCTGTACCCCTCCATAACCTCCTGTCTCACTGGAACGTACCAATGCAGAACTCCACACAAGTATGCCCTGAACCTGTACCCCTCCATAATCTCCCTGTTTCACTGGAACGCACCAATGCCGAACTCCACTCAAATATGCCCTGATCCTGTACCGTGCATAATCTCCCTGTCTCACTGGAACGTACCAATGCAGAACTCCACACAAATAGGCACTGAACCTGTAACCCTCCATAACCTCCCTGTCTCACTGGAACGTACCAGTGCAGAACTCCACACAAATATGCCCTGAACCTGTACTGGTCCATAAACTCCCTGTCTCATTGGATCGTCCCACTGCAGAACTCCACACAAATATGCCATGAACCTGTACCCTCCATAACCTCCCTGTCTCACTGGAAAGTACCAATGCAGAACTCCACACAAATATGCCCTGAACCTGTACCCGACCATAACCCCCCTGTCTCACTGGAACGTACCACTGCAGAACTCCACACAAATATGCCCTGAACCTGTAGCCTCCATAACCTCCCTGTCTCACTGGAACGTACCAATGCAGAACTACACACAAACATTTCCTGAACCTGTACCCCTCCATAACCTCCCTGTCTCACTGGAACGTACCAATGCAGAACTCCACACAAATATGCCCTGAACCGGTTCCTTTCATAACCTCCCTGTCTCTCTGGAACGTACCAACGCAGAACTCCACACAAATATGCCGTGAACCTGTACCCTTCATAACCTCCCTGACGCACTGGAACGGTCCAATGCTGATCTACACACAAATATGCCCTGAACCTGTACCCGACCATAACCTCCCTGTCTCACTGGAACGCACCAATGCCGAACTCCACTCAAATATGCCCTGATCCTGTACCGTGCATAAACCTCCCTGTCTCACTGGAACGTACCAATGCAGAATTCCACTCAAATATGCCCTGATCCTGTACCGTGCATAACCTCCATGTCTCACTGGAACGTATCAATGCATAACTCCACACAAATAGGCCCTGTACCTGTAACCCTCCATAACCTCCCTGTCTCACTGGAACGTACCAATGCAGAACTCCACACAAATATGCCCTGATCCTGTACCGTGCATAAACCTCCCTGTCTCACTGGAACGTACCAATGCAGAATTCCACTCAAATATGCCCTGATCCTGTACCGTGCATAACCTCCCTGTCGCACTGGAACGTACCAAAGCAGAATTCCTCACAAAAATGCCCTGAACGTGTACACGCCCATAACCTCCTTGTCTCACTGGAACGCACCAATGCAGAACTCCACACAAATTTGCCCTGAACCTGTACCCCTCCATAACCTCCTGTCTCACTGGAACGTACCAATGCAGAACTCCGCACAAGTATGCCCTGAACCTGTACCCCTCCATAATCTCCCTGTCTCACTGGAACGCACCAATGCCGAACTCCACTCAAATATGCCCTGATCCTGTACCGTGCATAATCTCCCTGTCTCACTGGAACGTACCAATGCAGAACTCCACACAAATAGGCCCTGAACCTGTAACCCTCCATAACCTCCCTGTCTCACTGGAACGTACCAGTGCAGAACTCCACACAAATATGCCCTGAACCTGTACTGGTCCATAACCTCCCTGTCTCATTGGATCGTCCCACTGCAGAACTCCACACAAATATGCCCTGAACCTGCACCTGACCATAACCTCCCTGTCACACTGGAATGTACCAATGCAGAACTCCAGACAAATATGCCCTGAACCTGTAACCCTCCATAACCTCCCTGTCTCACTGGAACGTACCAATGCAGAACTCCACACAAATATGCCCTGATCCTGTACCGTGCATAAACCTCCCTGTCTCACTGGAACGTACCAATGCAGAATTCCACTCAAATATGCCCTGATCCTGTACCGTGCATAACCACCCTGTCGCACTGGAACGTACCAAAGCAGAATTCCTCACAAAAATGCCCTGAACGCGTACACGCGCATAACCTCCTTGTCTCACTGGAACGCACCAATGCAGAACTCCACACAAATTTGCCGTGAACCTGTACCCCTCCATAACCTCCTGTCTCACTGGAACGTACCAATGCAGAACTCCACACAAGTATGCCCTGAACCTGTACCCCTCCATAATCTCCCTGTTTCACTGGAACGCACCAATGCCGAACTCCACTCAAATATGCCCTGATCCTGTACCGTGCATAATCTCCCTGTCTCACTGGAACGTACCAATGCAGAACTCCACACAAATAGGCCCTGAACCTGTAACCCTCCATAACCTCCCTGTCTCACTGGAACGTACCAGTGCAGAACTCCACACAAATATGCCCTGAACCTGTACTGGTCCATAAACTCCCTGTCTCATTGGATCGTCCCACTGCAGAACTCCACACAAATATGCCATGAACCTGTACCCTCCATAACCTCCCTGTCTCACTGGAAAGTACCAATGCAGAACTCCACACAAATATGCCCTGAACCTGTACCCGACCATAACCCCCCTGTCTCACTGGAACGTACCACTGCAGAACTCCACACAAATATGCCCTGAACCTGTAGCCTCCATAACCACCCTGTCTCACTGGAACGTACCAATGCAGAACTACACACAAACATTTCCTGAACCTGTACCCCTCCATAACCTCCCTGTCTCACTGGAACGTACCAATGCAGAACTCCACACAAATATGCCCTGAACCGGTTCCTTTCATAACCTCCCTGTCTCTCTGGAACGTACCAACGCAGAACTCCACACAAATATGCCGTGAACCTGTACCCTTCATAACCTCCCTGACGCACTGGAACGGTCCAATGCTGATCTACACACAAATATGCCCTGAACCTGTACCCGACCATAACCTCCCTGTCTCACTGGAACGCACCAATGCCGAACTCCACTCAAATATGCCCTGATCCTGTACCGTGCATAAACCTCCCTGTCTCACTGGAACGTACCAATGCAGAATTCCACTCAAATATGCCCTGATCCTGTACCGTGCATAACCTCCCTGTCTCACTGGAACGTATCAATGCATAACTCCACACAAATAGGCCCTGTACCTGTAACCCTCCATAACCTCCCTGTCTCACTGGAACGTACCAATGCAGAACTCCACACAAATATGCCCTGAACGTGTACCCGCCCATAACCTCCTTGTCTCACTGGAAAGCACCAATGCAGAATTCCACACAAATATGCCCTGAACGTGTACCCGCCCATAACCTCCTTGTCTCACTGGAAAGCACCAATGCAGAACTCCACACAAATTTGCCCTGAACCTGTACCCCTCCATAACCTCCCTGTCTCACTGGAACGTACCATTGCAGAACACCACACAATTATGCCCTGAAAGTGTACCCGCCCATAACACCCTTGTCTCACTGGAAGGCACCAATGCAGAACTCCACACAAATTTGCCCTGAACCTGTACCCCTCCATAACCTCCTGTCTCACTGGAACGTACCAATGCAGAACTCCACACAAGTATGCCCTGAACCTGTACCCCTCCATAATCTCCCTGTGTCACTGGAACGCACCAATGCCGAACTCCACTCAAATATGCCCTGATCCTGTACCGTGCATAATCTCCCTGTCTCACTGGAACGTACCATTGCAGAACACCACACAAATATGCCCTGAACCTATACACCTCCATAACCTCCCTGTCTCACTGGAACGTACCAGTGCAGAACTCCACACAAATATGCCCTGAACCTGTACTGGTCCATAACCTCCCTGTCTCATTGGATCGTCCCACTGCAGAACTCCACACAAATATGACATGAACCGGTACCCTCCATAACCTCCCTGTCTCACTGGAAAGTACCAATGCAGAACTCTACACAAATTTGAACTGAACCTGTACCCTTCAATAACCTCCCTGTCTCACTGGAACGTACCAATGCAGAATTCCACTCAAATATGCCCTGATCCTCTACCGTGCATAACCTCCCTGTCTCACTGGAACGTACCATTGCAGAACACCACACAAATATGCCCTGAACCTGTACCCCTCCATAACCTCCCTGTCTCACTGGAAAGTACCAATGCAGAACTCCACACAAATATGCCCTGAACCTGCACCCGACCATAACCTCCCTGTCTCACTGGAACGTACCAATGCAGAACTACACACAAATAGGCCCTGAACCTGTAACCCTCCATAACCTCCCTGTCTCACTGGAACGTACCAATGCAGAACTCCACACAAATATGCCGTTAACCTGTACCCTCCATAACCTCCCTGACGCACTGGAACGGTCCAATGCTGATCTACACACAAATATGCCCTGAACCTGTACCCGACCATAACCTCCCTGTCTCACTGGAACGCACGAATGCCGAACTCCACTCAAATATGCCCTGATCCTGTACCGTGCATAAACCTCCCTGTCTCACTGGAACGTACCATTGCAGAACTCCATACAAATATGCCCTGAACCTGCACCTGACCATAACCTCCCTGTCTCACTGGAATGTACCAATGCAGAACTCCACACAAATATGCCCTGAACCTGTAACCCTCCATAACCTCCCTGTCTCACTGGAACGTACCAATGTAGAACTCCACACAAATATGCCCTGATCCTGTACCGTGCATAAACCTCCTTGTCTCACTGGAACGTACCAATGCAGAATTCCACTCAAATATGCCCTGATCCTGTACCGTGCATAACCGCCCTGTCTCACTGGAACGTATCAATGCATAACTCCACACAAATAGGCCCTGAAACTGTAACCCTCCATTAACTCCCTTTCTCACTGGAACGTACCAATACAGAACTCCACACAAATATGCCCTGAACCGGTACCCTCCATAACCTCCCTGTCTCTCTGGAACGTACCAATGCAGAATTCCACACAAATATGCCCTGAACGTGTACCCGCCCATAACCTCCTTGTCTCACTGGAACGCACCAATGCAGAACTCCACACAAATTTGCCCTGAACCTGTACCCCTCCATAACCTCCCTGTCTCACTGGAACGTACCAATGCAGAACTCCACACAAATATGCCCTGAACCTGTACCCTCCATAAACCTCTGTCTAACTGGAACGTACCATTGCAGAACACCACACAAATATGCCCTGAAAGTGTACCCGCCCATAACCCCCTTGTCTCACTGGAAGGCACCAATGCAGAACTCCACACAAATTTGCCCTGAACCTGTACCCCTCCATAACCTCCCTGTCTCACTGGAACGTACCAATGCAGAACTCCACATAAATATGCCCTGAACCTGTACCCTCAATAACCTCCCTGACTCACTGGAACATAGAAATGCAGAACTACACTCAAATATGCCCTGAACCTGTACCCCTCCATAACCTCCCAGTCTCACTGGAACGTACCATTGCAGAACACCACACAAATATGCCCTGAACCTGTACCCGACCATAACCTACCTGTCTCACTGGAACGCACCAATGCCGATCTCCACTCAAATATGCCCTGATCCTATACCGTGCAAAACCTCTCTGTCTCACTGGAACGTACCATTACAGAACACCACACAAATATGCCCTGAACCTGTACCCCTCCATAACCTCCCTGTCTCACTGGAAAGTACCAATGCAGAACTCCACACAAATATGCCCTGAACCTGCACCCGACCATAACCTCCCTGTCTCACTGGAACATACCACTGCAGAACTCCACACAAATATGCCCTGAATATGTACCCTCCATAACCTCCCTGTCTCACTGGAACGTACCAATGCAGAACTCCAGACAAATGTGCCCTGAACCTGTACACCTCCATAACCTCCCTGTCTCACTGGAACGTACCAATGCAGAACTCCACACAAATATGCCCTGATCCTGTAACCCTCCATAACCTCCCTGTCTCACTGGAACGTACCAATGCAGAATTCCACACAAATATGCCCTGAACGTGTACCCGCCCATAACCTCCTTGTCTCACTGGAACGCACCAATGCAGAACTCCACACAAATTTGCCCTGAACCTGTACCCCTCAATAACCTCCCTGTCTCACTGGAACGTACCAATGCAGAACTCCACTCAAATATGCCCTGATTCTGTACCGTGCATAATCTCCCTGTCTCACTGGAACGTACCATTGCAGAACACCACACAAATATGCCCTGAACCTGTACCCCTCCATAACCTCCCTGTCTCACTGGAACGTACCAGTGCAGAACTCCACACAAATATGCCCTGAACCTGTACTGGTCCATAACCTCCCTGTCTCATTGGATCGTCCCACTGCAGAACTCCACACAAATATGCCATGAACCTGTACCCTCCATAACCTCCCTGTCTCACTGGAAAGTACCAATGCAGAACTCCACACAAATATGCCCTGAACCTGTACCCGACCATAACCTCCCTGTCTCACTGGAACGTACCACTGCAGAACTCCACACAAATATGCCCTGAACCTGTAGCCTCCATAACCTCCCTGTCTCACTGGAACGTACCAGTGCAGAACTACACAAAAACATTTCCTGAACCTGTACCCCTCCATAACCTCCCTGTCTCACTGGAACGTACCAATGCAGAACTCCACACATATATGCCCTGAACCGGTTCCTTTCATAACCTCCCTGTCTCTCTGGAACGTACCAACGCAGAACTCCACACAAATATGCCGTGAACCTGTACCCTTCATAACCTCCCTGACGCACTGGAACGGTCCAATGCTGATCTACACACAAATATGCCCTGAACCTGTACCCGACCATAACCTCCCTGTCTCACTGGAACGCACCAATGCCGAACTCCACTCAAATATGCCCTGATCCTGTACCGTGCATAAACCTCCCTGTCTCACTGGAACGTACCAATGCAGAATTCCACTCAAATATGCCCTGATCCTGTACCGTGCATAACCTCCCTGTCTCACTGGAACGTATCAATGCATAACTCCACACAAATAGGCCCTGAACCTGTAACCCTCCATAACCTCCCTGTCTCACTGGAACGTACCAATGCAGAACTCCACACAAATACGCCCTGAACCGGTACCCCCCATAACCTCCCTGTCTCTCTGGAACGTACCAATGCAGAATTCCACACAAATATGCCCTGAACGTGTACCCGCCCATAACCTCCTTGTCTCACTGGAACGCACCAATGCAGAACTCCACACAAATTTGCCCTGAACCTGTACCCCTCCATAACCTCCCTGTCTCACTGGAACGTACCAATGCAGAACTCCACACAAATATGCCCTGAACCTGTACCCTCCATAACCTTCTGTCTAACTGGAACGTACCATTGCAGAACACCACACAAATATGCCCTGAAAGTGTACCCGCCCATAACCCCCTTGTCTCACTGGAAGGCACCAATGCAGAACTACACACAAATTTGCCCTGAACCTGTACCCCTCCATAACCTCCCTGTCTCACTGGAACGTACCAATGCAGAACTCCACACAAATATGCCCTGAACCTGTACCCTCAATAACCCCCCTGACTCACTGGAACATAGAAATGCAGATCTCCACTCAAATATGCCCTGATCCTATACCGTGCAAAACCTCTCTGTCTCACTGGAACGTACCATTACAGAACACCACACAAATATGCCCTGAACCTGTACCCCTCCATAACCTCCCTGTCTCACTGGAAAGTACCAATGCAGAACTCCACACAAATATGCCCTGAACCTGCACCCGACCATAACCTCCCTGTCTCACTGGAACGTACCACTGCAGAACTCCACACAAATATGCCCTGAATATGTACCCTCCATAACCTCCCTGTCTCACTGGAACGTACCAATGCAGAACTCCAGACAAATGTGCCCTGAACCTGTACACCCCCATAACCTCCCTGTCTCACTGGAACGTACCAATGCAGAACTCCACACAAATATGCCCTGAACCTGTAACCCTCCATAACCTCCCTGTCTCACTGCAACGTACCAATGCAGAATTCCACACAAATAGGCCCTGAACCTGTAACCCTCCATAACCTCACTGTCTCACTGGAACGTACCAATGCAGAACTCCACACAAATATGCCCTAAACCGGTTCCTTTCATAACCTCCCTGTCTCTCTGGAACGTACCAACGCAGAACTCCACACAAATATGCCGTGAACCTGTACCCTCCATAACCTCCCTGACGCACTGGAACGGTCCAATGCTGATCTACACACAAATATGCCCTGAACCTGTACCCGACCATAACCTCCCTGTCTCACTGGAACGCACCAATGCCGAACTCCACTCAAATATGCCCTGATCCTGTACCGTGCATAAACCTCCCTGTCTCACTGGAACGTACCATTGCAGAACTCCACACAAATATGCCCTGAACCTGCACCTGACCATAACCTCCCTGTCTCACTGGAATGTACCAATGCAGAACTCCACACAAATATGCCCTGAACCTGTAACCCTCCATAACCTCCCTGTCTCACTGGAACGTACCAATGCAGAACTCCACACAAATATGCCCTGATCCTGTACCGTGCATAAACCTCCCTGTCTCACTGGAACGTACCAATGCAGAATTCCACTCAAATATGCCCTGATCCTGTACCGTGCATAACCTCCCTGTCGCACTGGAACGTACCAAAGCAGAATTCCTCACAAAAATGCCCTGAACGTGTACACGCCCATAACCTCCTTGTCTCACTGGAACGCACCAATGCAGAACTCCACACAAATTTGCCCTGAACCTGTACCCCTCCATAACCTCCTGTCTCACTGGAACGTACCAATGCAGAACTCCACACAAGTATGCCCTGAACCTGTACCCCTCCATAATCTCCCTGTCTCACTGGAACGCACCAATGCCGAACTCCACTCAAATATGCCCTGATCCTGTACCGTGCATAATCTCCCTGTCTCACTGGAACGTACCAATGCAGAACTCCACACAAATAGGCCCTGAACCTGTAACCCTCCATAACCACCCTGTCTCACTGGAACGTACCAGTGCAGAACTCCACACAAATATGCCCTGAACCTGTACTGGTCCATAACCTCCCTGTCTCATTGGATCGTCCCACTGCAGAACTCCACACAAATATGCCCTGAACCTGCACCTGACCATAACCTCCCTGTCACACTGGAATGTACCAATGCAGAACTCCAGACAAATATGCCCTGAACCTGTAACCCTCCATAACCTCCCTGTCTCACTGGAACGTACCAATGCAGAACTCCACTCAAATATGCCCTGATCCTGTACCGTGCATAACCTCCCTGTCGCACTGGAACGTACCAAAGCAGAATTCCTCACAAAAATGCCCTGAACGCGTACACGCCCATAACCTCCTTGTCTCACTGGAACGCACCAATGCAGAACTCCACACAAATTTGCCGTGAACCTGTACCCCTCCATAACCTCCTGTCTCACTGGAACGTACCAATGCAGAACTCCACACAAGTATGCCCTGAACCTGTACCCCTCCATAATCTCCCTGTTTCACTGGAACGCACCAATGCCGAACTCCACTCAAATATGCCCTGATCCTGTACCGTGCATAATCTCCCTGTCTCACTGGAACGTACCAATGCAGAACTCCACACAAATAGGCCCTGAACCTGTAACCCTCCATAACCTCCCTGTCTCACTGGAACGTACCAGTGCAGAACTCCACACAAATATGCCCTGAACCTGTACTGGTCCATAAACTCCCTGTCTCATTGGATCGTCCCACTGCAGAACTCCACACAAATATGCCATGAACCTGTACCCTCCATAACCTCCCTGTCTCACTGGAAAGTACCAATGCAGAACTCCACACAAATATGCCCTGAACCTGTACCCGACCATAACCCCCCTGTCTCACTGGAACGTACCACTGCAGAACTCCACACAAATTTGCCCTGAACCTGTACCCCTCCATAACCTCCTGTCTCACTGGAACGTACCAATGCAGAACTCCACACAAGTATGCCCTGAACCTGTACCCCTCCATAATCTCCCTGTCTCACTGGAACGCACCAATGCCGAACTCCACTCAAATATGCCCTGATCCTGTACCGTGCATAATCTCCCTGTCTCACTGGAACGTACCAATGCAGAACTCCACACAAATAGGCCCTGAACCTGTAACCCTCCATAACCACCCTGTCTCACTGGAACGTACCAGTGCAGAACTCCACACAAATATGCCCTGAACCTGTACTGGTCCATAACCTCCCTGTCTCATTGGATCGTCCCACTGCAGAACTCCACACAAATATGCCCTGAACCTGCACCTGACCATAACCTCCCTGTCACACTGGAATGTACCAATGCAGAACTCCAGACAAATATGCCCTGAACCTGTAACCCTCCATAACCTCCCTGTCTCACTGGAACGTACCAATGCAGAACTCCACACAAATATGCCCTGATCCTGTACCGTGCATAAACCTCCCTGTCTCACTGGAACGTACCAATGCAGAATTCCACTCAAATATGCCCTGATCCTGTACCGTGCATAACCACCCTGTCGCACTGGAACGTACCAAAGCAGAATTCCTCACAAAAATGCCCTGAACGCGTACACGCCCATAACCTCCTTGTCTCACTGGAACGCACCAATGCAGAACTCCACACAAATTTGCCGTGAACCTGTACCCCTCCATAACCTCCTGTCTCACTGGAACGTACCAATGCAGAACTCCACACAAGTATGCCCTGAACCTGTACCCCTCCATAATCTCCCTGTTTCACTGGAACGCACCAATGCCGAACTCCACTCAAATATGCCCTGATCCTGTACCGTGCATAATCTCCCTGTCTCACTGGAACGTACCAATGCAGAACTCCACACAAATAGGCCCTGAACCTGTAACCCTCCATAACCTCCCTGTCTCACTGGAACGTACCAGTGCAGAACTCCACACAAATATGCCCTGAACCTGTACTGGTCCATAAACTCCCTGTCTCATTGGATCGTCCCACTGCAGAACTCCACACAAATATGCCATGAACCTGTACCCTCCATAACCTCCCTGTCTCACTGGAAAGTACCAATGCAGAACTCCACACAAATATGCCCTGAACCTGTACCCGACCATAACCCCCCTGTCTCACTGGAACGTACCACTGCAGAACTCCACACAAATATGCCCTGAACCTGTAGCCTCCATAACCTCCCTGTCTCACTGGAACGTACCAATGCAGAACTACACACAAACATTTCCTGAACCTGTACCCCTCCATAACCTCCCTGTCTCACTGGAACGTACCAATGCAGAACTCCACACAAATATGCCCTGAACCGGTTCCTTTCATAACCTCCCTGTCTCTCTGGAACGTACCAACGCAGAACTCCACACAAATATGCCGTGAACCTGTACCCTTCATAACCTCCCTGACGCACTGGAACGGTCCAATGCTGATCTACACACAAATATGCCCTGAACCTGTACCCGACCATAACCTCCCTGTCTCACTGGAACGCACCAATGCCGAACTCCACTCAAATATGCCCTGATCCTGTACCGTGCATAAACCTCCCTGTCTCACTGGAACGTACCAATGCAGAATTCCACTCAAATATGCCCTGATCCTGTACCGTGCATAACCTCCCTGTCTCACTGGAACGTATCAATGCATAATTCCACACAAATAGGCCCTGTACCTGTAACCCTCCATAACCTCCCTGTCTCACTGGAACGTACCAATGCAGAACTCCACACAAATATGCCCTGAACCGGTACCCTCCATAACCTCCCTGTCTCTCTGGAACGTACCAATGCAGAATTCCACACAAATATGCCCTGAACGTGTACCCGCCCATAACCTCCTTGTCTCACTGGAACGCACCAATGCAGAACTCCACACAAATTTGCCCTGAACCTGTACCCCTCCATAACCTCCCTGTCTCACTGGAACGTACCAATGCAGAACTCCACACAAATATGCCCTGAACCTGTACCCCTCCATAATCTCCCTGTGTCACTGGAACGCACCAATGCCGAACTCCACTCAAATATGCCCTGATCCTGTACCGTGCATAATCTCCCTGTCTCACTGGAACGTACCATTGCAGAACACCACACAAATATGCCCTGAACCTATACCCCTCCATAACCTCCCTGTCTCACTGGAACGTACCAGTGCAGAACTCCACACAAATATGCCCTGAACCTGTACTGGTCCATAACCTCCCTGTCTCATTGGATCGTCCCAACGCAGAACTCCACACAAATATGCCATGAACCGGTACCCTCCATAACCTCCCTGTCTCACTGGAAAGTACCAATGCAGAACTCTACACAAATTTGAACTGAACCTGTACCCCTCAATAACCTCCCTGTCTCACTGGAACGTACCAATGCAGAATTCCACTCAAATATGCCCTGATCCTGTACCGTGCATAACCTCCCTGTCTCACTGGAACGTACCATTGCAGAACACCACACAAATATGCACTGAACCTGTACCCCTCCATAACCTCCCTGTCTCACTGGAAAGTACCAATGCAGAACTCCACACAAATATGCCCTGAACCTGCACCCGACCATAACCTCCCTGTCTCACTGGAACGTACCAATGCAGAACTACACACAAATAGGCCCTGAACCTGTAACCCTCCATAACCTCCCTGTCTCACTGGAACGTACCAATGCAGAACTCCACACAAATATGCCCTGAACCGGTTCCTTTCATAACCTCCCTGTCTCTCTGGAACGAACCAACGCAGAACTCCACACAAATATGCCGTGAACCTGTACCCTCCATAACCTCCCTGACGCACTGGAACGGTCCAATGCTGATCTACACACAAATATGCCCTGAACCTGTACCCGACCATAACCTCCCTGTCTCACTGGAACGCACGAATGCCGAACTCCACTCAAATATGCCCTGATCCTGTACCGTGCATAAACCTCCCTGTCTCACTGGAACGTACCATTGCAGAACTCCATACAAATATGCCCTGAACCTGCACCTGACCATAACCTCCCTGTCTCACTGGAATGTACCAATGCAGAACTCCACACAAATATGCCCTGAACCTGTAACCCTCCATAACCTCCCTGTCTCACTGGAACGTACCAATGTAGAACTCCACACAAATATGCCCTGATCCTGTACCGTGCATAAACCTCCTTGTCTCACTGGAACGTACCAATGCAGAATTCCACTCAAATATGCCCTGATCCTGTACCGTGCATAACCTCCCTGTCTCACTGGAACGTATCAATGCATAACTCCACACAAATAGGCCCTGAACCTGTAACCCTCCATAACCTCCCTGTCTCACTGGAACGTACCAATACAGAACTCCACACAAATATGCCCTGAACCGGTACCCTCCATAACCTCCCTGTCTCTCTGGAACGTACCAATGCAGAATTCCACACAAATATGCCCTGAACGTGTACCCGCCCATAACCTCCTTGTCTCACTGGAACGCACCAATGCAGAACTCCACACAAATTTGCCCTGAACCTGTACCCCTCCATAACCTCCCTGTCTCACTGGAACGTACCAATGCAGAACTCCACACAAATATGCCCTGAACCTGTACCCTCCATAAACCTCTGTCTAACTGGAACGTACCATTGCAGAACACCACACAAATATGCCCTGAAAGTTTACCCGCCCATAACCCCCTTGTCTCACTGGAAGGCACCAATGCAGAACTCCACACAAATTTGCCCTGACCCTGTACCCCTCCATAAACTCCCTGTCTCACTGGAACGTACCAATGCAGAACTCCACACAAATATGCCCTGAACCTGTACCCTCAATAACCTCCCTGACTCACTGGAACATAGAAATGCCGAACTACACTCAAATATGCCCTGAACCTGTACCCCTCCATAACCTCCCAGTCTCACTGGAACGTACCATTGCAGAACACCACACAAATATGCCCTGAACCTGTACCCGACCATAACCTACCTGTCTCACTGGAGCGCACCAATGCCGATCTCCACTCAAATATGCCCTGATCCTATACCGTGCAAAACCTCTCTGTCTCACTGGAACGTACCATTACAGAACACCACACAAATATGCCCTGAACCTGTACCCCTCCATAACCTCCCTGTCTCCCTGGAAAGTACCAATGCAGAACTCCACACAAATATGCCCTGAACCTGCACCCGACCATAACCTCCCTGTCTCACTGGAACATACCACTGCAGAACTCCACACAAATATGCCCTGAATATGTACCCTCCATAACCTCCCTGTCTCACTGGAACGTACCAATGCAGAACTCCAGACAAATGTGCCCTGAACCAGTACACCTCCATAACCTCCCTGTCTCACTGGAACGTACCAATGCAGAACTCCACACAAATATGCCCTGATCCTGTAACCCTCCATAACCTCCCTGTCTCACTGGAACGTACCAATGCAGAATTCCACACAAATATGCCCTGAACGTGTACCCGCCCATAACCTCCTTGTCTCACTGGAACGCACCAATGCAAAACTCCACACAAATTTGCCCTGAACCTGTACCCCTCAATAACCTCCCTGTCTCACTGGAACGTACCAATGCAGAACTCCACTCAAATATACCCTGATCCTGTACCGTGCATAATCTCCCTGTCTCACTGGAACGTACCATTGCAGAACACCACACAAATATGCCCTGAACCTGTACCCCTCCATAACCTCCCTGTCTCACTGGAACGTACCAGTGCAGAACTCCACACAAATATGCCCTGAACCTGTACTGGTCCATAAACTCCCTGTCTCATTGGATCGTCCCACTGCAGAACTCCACACAAATATGCCATGAACCTGTACCCTCCATAACCTCCCTGTCTCACTGGAAAGTACCAATGCAGAACTCCACACAAATATGCCCTGAACCTGTACCCGACCATAACCTCCCTGTCTCACTGGAACGTACCACTGCAGAACAACACACAAATATGCCCTGAACCTGTAGCCTCCATAACCTCCCTGTCTCACTGGAACGTACCAATGCAGAACTACACACAAACATTTCCTGAACCTGTACCCCTCCATAACCTCCCTGTCTCACTGGAACGTACCAATGCAGAACTCCACACAAATATGCCCTGAACCGGTTCCTTTCATAACCTCCCTGTCTCTCTGGAACGTACCAACGCAGAACTCCACACAAATATGCCGTGAACCTGTACCCTTCATAACCTCCCTGACGCACTGGTACGGTCCAATGCTGATCTACACACAAATATGCCCTGAACCTGTACCCGACCATAACCTCCCTGTCTCACTGGAACGCACCAATGCCGAACTCCACTCAAATATGCCCTGATCCTGTACCGTGCATAAACCTCCCTGTCTCACTGGAACGTATCAATGCATAACTCCACACAAATAGGCCCTGAACCTGTAACCCTCCATAAATTCCCTGTCTCACTGGAACGTACCAAAGCAGAACTCCACACAAATATGCCCTGAACCGGTACCCTCCATAACCTCCCTGTCTCTCTGGAACGTACCAATGCAGAATTCCACACAAATATGCCCTGAACGTGTACCCGCCCATAACCTCCTTGTCTCACTGGAACGCACCAATGCAGAACTCCACACAAATTTGCCCTGAACCTGTACCACTCCATAACCTCCCTGTCTCACTGGAACGTACCAATGCAGAACTCCACACAAATATGCCCTGAACCTGTACCCTCCATAACCCTCTGTCTAACTGGAACGTACCATTGCAGAACACCACACAAATATGCCCTGAAAGTGTACCCGCCCATAACCCCCTTGTCTCACTGGAAGGCACCAATGCAGAACTCCACACAAATTTGCCCTGAACCTGTACCCCTCCATAAACTCCCTGTCTCACTGGAACGTACCAATGCAGAACTCCACACAAATATGCCCTGAACCTGTACCCTCAATAACCTCCCTGACTCACTGGAACATAGAAATGCAGATCTCCACTCAAATATGCCCTGATCCTATACCGTGCAAAACCTCTCTGTCTCACTGGAACGTTCCATTACAGAACACCACACAAATATGACCTGAACCTGTATCCCTCCATAACCTCCCTGTCTCACTGGAAAGTACCAATGCAGAACTCCACACAAATATGCCCTGAACCTGCACCCGACCATAACCTCCCTGTCTCACTGGAACGTACCACTGCAGAACTCCACACAAATATGCCCTGAATATGTACCCTCCATAACCTCCCTGTCTCACTGGAACGTACCAATGCAGAACTCCAGACAAATGTGCCCTGAACCTGTACACCCCCATAACCTCCCTGTCTCACTGGAACGTACCAATGCAGAACTCCACACAAATATGCCCTGAACCTGTAACCCTCCATAACCTCCCTGTCTCACTGGAACGTACCAATGCAGAATTCCACACAAATAGGCCCTGAACCTGTAACCCTCCATAACCTCACTGTCTCACTGGAACGTACCAATGCAGAACTCCACACAAATATGCCCTGAACCGGTTCCTTTCATAACCTCCCTGTCTCTCTGGAACGTACCAACGCAGAACTCCACACAAATATGCCGTGAACCTGTACCCTCCATAACCTCCCTGACGCACTGGAACGGTCCAATGCTGATCTACACACAAATATGCCCTGAACCTGTAACCCTCCATAACCTCCCTGTCTCACTGGAACGTACCAATGCAGAACTCCACACAAATATGCCCTGATCCTGTACCGTGCATAAACCTCCCTGTCTCACTGGAACGTACCAATGCAGAATTCCACTCAAATATGCCCTGTTCCTGTACCGTGCATAACCTCCCTGTCGCACTGGAACGTACCAAAGCAGAATTCCTCACAAAAATGCCCTGAACGTGTACACGCCCATAACCTCCTTTTCTCACTGGAACGCACCAATGCAGAACTCCACACAAATTTGCCCTGAACCTGTACCCCTCAATAACCTCCCTGTCTCACTGGAACGTACCAATGCAGAATTCCACTCAAATATGCCCTGATCCTGTACCGTGCATAACCTCCCTGTCTCACTGGAACGTACCATTGCAGAACACCACACAAATATGCACTGAACCTGTACCCCTCCATAACCTCCCTGTCTCACTGGAAAGTACCAATGCAGAACTCCACACAAATATGCCCTGAACCTGCACCCGACCATAACCTCCCTGTCTCACTGGAACGTACCAATGCAGAACTACACACAAATAGGCCCTGAACCTGTAACCCTCCATAACCTCCCTGTCTCACTGGAACGTACCAATGCAGAACTCCACACAAATATGCCCTGAACCGGTTCCTTTCATAACCTCCCTGTCTCTCTGGAACGAACCAACGCAGAACTCCACACAAATATGCCGTGAACCTGTACCCTCCATAACCTCCCTGACGCACTGGAACGGTCCAATGCTGATCTACACACAAATATGCCCTGAACCTGTACCCGACCATAATGTCCCTGTCTCACTGGAACGCACGAATGCCGAACTCCACTCAAATATGCCCTGATCCTGTACCGTGCATAAACCTCCCTGTCTCACTGGAACGTACCATTGCAGAACTCCATACAAATATGCCCTGAACCTGCACCTGACCATAACCTCCCTGTCTCACTGGAATGTACCAATGCAGAACTCCACACAAATATGCCCTGAACCTGTAACCCTCCATAACCTCCCTGTCTCACTGGAACGTACCAATGTAGAACTCCACACAAATATGCCCTGATCCTGTACCGTGCATAAACCTCCTTGTCTCACTGGAACGTACCAATGCAGAATTCCACTCAAATATGCCCTGATCCTGTACCGTGCATAACCTCCCTGTCTCACTGGAACGTATCAATGCATAACTCCACACAAATAGGCCCTGAACCTGTAACCCTCCATAACCTCCCTGTCTCACTGGAACGTACCAATACAGAACTCCACACAAATATGCCCTGAACCGGTACCCTCCATAACCTCCCTGTCTCTCTGGAACGTACCAATGCAGAATTCCACACAAATATGACCTGAACGTGTACCCGCCCATAACCTCCTTGTCTCACTGGAACGCACCAATGCAGAACTCCACACAAATTTGCCCTGAACCTGTACCCCTCCATAACCTCCCTGTCTCACTGGAACGTACCAATGCAGAACTCCACACAAATATGCCCTGAACCTGTACCCTCCATAAACCTCTGTCTAACTGGAACGTACCATTGCAGAACACCACACAAATATGCCCTGAAAGTGTACCCGCCCATAACCCCCTTGTCTCACTGGAAGGCACCAATGCAGAACTCCACACAAATTTGCCCTGACCCTGTACCCCTCCATAACCTCCCTGTCTCACTGGAACGTACCAATGCAGAACTCCACACAAATATGCCCTGAACCTGTACCCTCAATAACCTCCCTGACTCACTGGAACATAGAAATGCCGAACTACACTCAGATATGCCCTGAACCTGTACCCCTCCATAACCTCCCAGTCTCACTGGAACGTACCATTGCAGAACACCACACAAATATGCCCTGAACCTGTACCCGACCATAACCTACCTGTCTCACTGGAGCGCACCAATGCCGATCTCCACTCAAATATGCCCTGATCCTATACCGTGCAAAACCTCTCTGTCTCACTGGAACGTACCATTACAGAACACCACACAAATATGCCCTGAACCTGTACCCCTCCATAACCTCCCTGTCTCCCTGGAAAGTACCAATGCAGAACTCCACACAAATATGCCCTGAACCTGCACCCGACCATAACCTCCCTGTCTCACTGGAACATACCACTGCAGAACTCCACACAAATATGCCCTGAATATGTACCCTCCATAACCTCCCTGTCTCACTGGAACGTACCAATGCAGAACTCCAGACAAATGTGCCCTGAACCTGTACACCTCCATAACCTCCCTGTCTCACTGGAACGTACCAATGCAGAACTCCACACAAATATGCCCTGATCCTGTAACCCTCCATAACCTCCCTGTCTCACTGGAACGTACCAATGCAGAATTCCACACAAATATGCCCTGAACGTGTACCCGCCCATAACCTCCTTGTCTCACTGGAACGCACCAATGCAAAACTCCACACAAATTTGCCCTGAACCTGTACCCCTCAATAACCTCCCTGTCTCACTGGAACGTACCAATGCAGAACTCCACTCAAATATGCCCTGATCCTGTACCGTGCATAATCTCCCTGTCTCACTGGAACGTACCATTGCAGAACACCACACAAATATGCCCTGAACCTGTACCCCTCCATAACCTCCCTGTCTCACTGGAACGTACCAGTGCAGAACTCCACACAAATATGCCCTGAACCTGTACTGGTCCATAAACTCCCTGTCTCATTGGATCGTCCCACTGCAGAACTCCACACAAATTTGCCCTGAACCTGTACCCCTCCATAACCTCCTGTCTCACTGGAACGTACCAATGCAGAACTCCACACAAGTATGCCCTGAACCTGTACCCCTCCATAATCTCCCTGTCTCACTGGAACGCACCAATGCCGAACTCCACTCAAATATGCCCTGATCCTGTACCGTGCATAATCTCCCTGTCTCACTGGAACGTACCAATGCAGAACTCCACACAAATAGGCCCTGAACCTGTAACCCTCCATAACCACCCTGTCTCACTGGAACGTACCAGTGCAGAACTCCACACAAATATGCCCTGAACCTGTACTGGTCCATAACCTCCCTGTCTCATTGGATCGTCCCACTGCAGAACTCCACACAAATATGCCCTGAACCTGCACCTGACCATAACCTCCCTGTCACACTGGAATGTACCAATGCAGAACTCCAGACAAATATGCCCTGAACCTGTAACCCTCCATAACCTCCCTGTCTCACTGGAACGTACCAATGCAGAACTCCACACAAATATGCCCTGATCCTGTACCGTGCATAAACCTCCCTGTCTCACTGGAACGTACCAATGCAGAATTCCACTCAAATATGCCCTGATCCTGTACCGTGCATAACCACCCTGTCGCACTGGAACGTACCAAAGCAGAATTCCTCACAAAAATGCCCTGAACGCGTACACGCCCATAACCTCCTTGTCTCACTGGAACGCACCAATGCAGAACTCCACACAAATTTGCCGTGAACCTGTACCCCTCCATAAACTCCCTGTCTCATTGGATCGTCCCACTGCAGAACTCCACACAAATATGCCATGAACCTGTACCCTCCATAACCTCCCTGTCTCACTGGAAAGTACCAATGCCGAACTCCACTCAAATATGCCCTGATCCTGTACCGTGCATAATCTCCCTGTCTCACTGGAACGTACCAATGCAGAACTCCACACAAATAGGCCCTGAACCTGTAACCCTCCATAACCTCCCTGTCTCACTGGAACGTACCAGTGCAGAACTCCACACAAATATGCCCTGAACCTGTACTGGTCCATAAACTCCCTGTCTCATTGGATCGTCCCACTGCAGAACTCCACACAAATATGCCATGAACCTGTACCCTCCATAACCTCCCTGTCTCACTGGAAAGTACCAATGCAGAACTCCACACAAATATGCCCTGAACCTGTACCCGACCATAACCCCCCTGTCTCACTGGAACGTACCACTGCAGAACTCCACACAAATATGCCCTGAACCTGTAGCCTCCATAACCTCCCTGTCTCACTGGAACGTACCAATGCAGAACTACACACAAACATTTCCTGAACCTGTACCCCTCCATAACCTCCCTGTCTCACTGGAACGTACCAATGCAGAACTCCACACAAATATGCCCTGAACCGGTTCCTTTCATAACCTCCCTGTCTCTCTGGAACGTACCAACGCAGAACTCCACACAAATATGCCGTGAACCTGTACCCTTCATAACCTCCCTGACGCACTGGAACGGTCCAATGCTGATCTACACACAAATATGCCCTGAACCTGTACCCGACCATAACCTCCCTGTCTCACTGGAACGCACCAATGCCGAACTCCACTCAAATATGCCCTGATCCTGTACCGTGCATAAACCTCCCTGTCTCACTGGAACGTACCAATGCAGAATTCCACTCAAATATGCCCTGATCCTGTACCGTGCATAACCTCCCTGTCTCACTGGAACGTATCAATGCATAATTCCACACAAATAGGCCCTGTACCTGTAACCCTCCATAACCTCCCTGTCTCACTGGAACGTACCAATGCAGAACTCCACACAAATATGCCCTGAACCGGTACCCTCCATAACCTCCCTGTCTCTCTGGAACGTACCAATGCAGAATTCCACACAAATATGCCCTGAACGTGTACCCGCCCATAACCTCCTTGTCTCACTGGAACGCACCAATGCAGAACTCCACACAAATTTGCCCTGAACCTGTACCCCTCCATAACCTCCCTGTCTCACTGGAACGTACCAATGCAGAACTCCACACAAATATGCCCTGAACCTGTACCCCTCCATAATCTCCCTGTGTCACTGGAACGCACCAATGCCGAACTCCACTCAAATATGCCCTGATCCTGTACCGTGCATAATCTCCCTGTCTCACTGGAACGTACCATTGCAGAACACCACACAAATATGCCCTGAACCTATACCCCTCCATAACCTCCCTGTCTCACTGGAACGTACCAGTGCAGAACTCCACACAAATATGCCCTGAACCTGTACTGGTCCATAACCTCCCTGTCTCATTGGATCGTCCCAACGCAGAACTCCACACAAATATGCCATGAACCGGTACCCTCCATAACCTCCCTGTCTCACTGGAAAGTACCAATGCAGAACTCTACACAAATTTGAACTGAACCTGTACCCCTCAATAACCTCCCTGTCTCACTGGAACGTACCAATGCAGAATTCCACTCAAATATGCCCTGATCCTGTACCGTGCATAACCTCCCTGTCTCACTGGAACGTACCATTGCAGAACACCACACAAATATGCACTGAACCTGTACCCCTCCATAACCTCCCTGTCTCACTGGAAAGTACCAATGCAGAACTCCACACAAATATGCCCTGAACCTGCACCCGACCATAACCTCCCTGTCTCACTGGAACGTACCAATGCAGAACTACACACAAATAGGCCCTGAACCTGTAACCCTCCATAACCTCCCTGTCTCACTGGAACGTACCAATGCAGAACTCCACACAAATATGCCCTGAACCGGTTCCTTTCATAACCTCCCTGTCTCTCTGGAACGAACCAACGCAGAACTCCACACAAATATGCCGTGAACCTGTACCCTCCATAACCTCCCTGACGCACTGGAACGGTCCAATGCTGATCTACACACAAATATGCCCTGAACCTGTACCCGACCATAACCTCCCTGTCTCACTGGAACGCACGAATGCCGAACTCCACTCAAATATGCCCTGATCCTGTACCGTGCATAAACCTCCCTGTCTCACTGGAACGTACCATTGCAGAACTCCATACAAATATGCCCTGAACCTGCACCTGACCATAACCTCCCTGTCTCACTGGAATGTACCAATGCAGAACTCCACACAAATATGCCCTGAACCTGTAACCCTCCATAACCTCCCTGTCTCACTGGAACGTACCAATGTAGAACTCCACACAAATATGCCCTGATCCTGTACCGTGCATAAACCTCCTTGTCTCACTGGAACGTACCAATGCAGAATTCCACTCAAATATGCCCTGATCCTGTACCGTGCATAACCTCCCTGTCTCACTGGAACGTATCAATGCATAACTCCACACAAATAGGCCCTGAACCTGTAACCCTCCATAACCTCCCTGTCTCACTGGAACGTACCAATACAGAACTCCACACAAATATGCCCTGAACCGGTACCCTCCATAACCTCCCTGTCTCTCTGGAACGTACCAATGCAGAATTCCACACAAATATGCCCTGAACGTGTACCCGCCCATAACCTCCTTGTCTCACTGGAACGCACCAATGCAGAACTCCACACAAATTTGCCCTGAACCTGTACCCCTCCATAACCTCCCTGTCTCACTGGAACGTACCAATGCAGAACTCCACACAAATATGCCCTGAGCCTGTACCCTCCATAAACCTCTGTCTAACTGGAACGTACCATTGCAGAACACCACACAAATATGCCCTGAAAGTGTACCCGCCCATAACCCCCTTGTCTCACTGGAAGGCACCAATGCAGAACTCCACACAAATTTGCCCTGACCCTGTACCCCTCCATAACCTCCCTGTCTCACAGGAACGTACCAATGCAGAACTCCACACAAATATGCCCTGAACCTGTACCCTCAATAACCTCCCTGACTCACTGGAACATAGAAATGCCGAACTACACTCAAATATGCCCTGAACCTGTACCCCTCCATAACCTCCCAGTCTCACTGGAACGTACCATTGCAGAACACCACACAAATATGCCCTGAACCTGTACCCGACCATAACCTACCTGTCTCACTGGAGCGCACCAATGCCGATCTCCACTCAAATATGCCCTGATCCTATACCGTGCAAAACCTCTCTGTCTCACTGGAACGTACCATTACAGAACACCACACAAATATGCCCTGAACCTGTACCCCTCCATAACCTCCCTGTCTCCCTGGAAAGTACCAATGCAGAACTCCACACAAATATGCCCTGAACCTGCACCCGACCATAACCTCCCTGTCTCACTGGAACATACCACTGCAGAACTCCACACAAATATGCCCTGAATATGTACCCTCCATAACCTCCCTGTCTCACTGGAACGTACCAATGCAGAACTCCAGACAAATGTGCCCTGAACCTGTACACCTCCATAACCTCCCTGTCTCACTGGAACGTACCAATGCAGAACTCCACACAAATATGCCCTGAGCCTGTAACCCTCCATAACCTCCCTGTCTCACTGGAACGTACCAATGCAGAATTCCACACAAATATGCCCTGAACGTGTACCCGCCCATAACCTCCTTGTCTCACTGGAACGCACCAATGCAAAACTCCACACAAATTTGCCCTGAACCTGTACCCCTCAATAACCTCCCTGTCTCACTGGAACGTACCAATGCAGAACTCCACTCAAATATGCCCTGATCCTGTACCGTGCATAATCTCCATGTCTCACTGGAACGTACCATTGCAGAACACCACACAAATATGCCCTGAACCTGTACCCCTCCATAACCTCCCTGTCTCACTGGAACGTACCAGTGCAGAACTCCACACAAATATGCCCTGAACCTGTACTGGTCCATAAACTCCCTGTCTCATTGGATCGTCCCACTGCAGAACTCCACACAAATATGCCATGAACCTGTACCCTCCATAACCTCCCTGTCTCACTGGAAAGTACCAATGCAGAACTCCACACAAATATGCCCTGAACCTGTACCCGACCATAACCTCCCTGTCTCACTGGAACGTACCACTGCAGAACTCCACACAAATATGCCCTGAACCTGTAGCCTCCATAACCTCCCTGTCTCACTGGAACGTACCAATGCAGAACTACACACAAACATTTCCTGAACCTGTACCCCTCCATAACCTCCCTGTCTCACTGGAACGTACCAATGCAGAACTCCACACAAATATGCCCTGAACCGGTTCCTTTCATAACCTCCCTGTCTCTCTGGAACGTACCAACGCAGAACTCCACACAAATATGCCGTGAACCTGTACCCTTCATAACCTCCCTGACGCACTGGAACGGTCCAATGCTGATCTACACACAAATATGCCCTGAACCTGTACCCGACCATAACCTCCCTGTCTCACTGGAACGCACCAATGCCGAACTCCACTCAAATATGCCCTGATCCTGTACCGTGCATAAACCTCCCTGTCTCACTGGAACGTACCAATGCAGAATTCCACTCAAATATGCCCTGATCCTGTACCGTGCATAACCTCCCTGTCTCACTGGAACGTATCAATGCATAACTCCACACAAATAGGCCCTGAACCTGTAACCCTCCATAACTTCCCTGTCTCACTGGAACGTACCAATGCAGAACTCCACACAAATATGCCCTGAACCGGTACCCTCCATAACCTCCCTGTCTCTCTGGAACGTACCAATGCAGAATTCCACACAAATATGCCCTGAACGTGTACCCGCCCATAACCTCCTTGTCTCACTGGAACGCACCAATGCAGAACTCCACACAAATTTGCCCTGAACCTGTACCACTC
Organism: Hemitrygon akajei; assembly: GCF_048418815.1. Taxonomy (NCBI): domain Eukaryota; kingdom Metazoa; phylum Chordata; class Chondrichthyes; order Myliobatiformes; family Dasyatidae; genus Hemitrygon; species Hemitrygon akajei. Next base: position 925,615 of record NW_027331952.1, on the reverse strand, counting down.
CATAACCTCCCTGTCTCACTGGAACGTACCAATGCAGAACTCCACACAAATATGCCCTGAACCTGTACCCTCCATAACCTTCTGTCTAACTGGAACGTACCATTGCAGAACACCACACAAATATGCCCTGAAAGTGTACCCGCCCATAACCCCCTTGTCTCACTGGAAGGCACCAATGCAGAACTCCACACAAATTTGCCCTGAACCTGTACCCCTCCATAAACTCCCTGTCTCACTGGAACGTACCAATGCAGAACTCCACACAAATATGCCCTGAACCTGTACCCTCAATAACCTCCCTGACTCACTGGAACATAGAAATGCAGATCTCCACTCAAATATGCCCTGATCCTATACCGTGCAAAACCTCTCTGTCTCACTGGAACGTTCCATTACAGAACACCACACAAATATGACCTGAACCTGTACCCCTCCATAACCTCCCTGTCTCACTGGAAAGTACCAATGCAGAACTCCACACAAATATGCCCTGAACCTGCACCCGACCATAACCTCCCTGTCTCACTGGAACGTACCACTGCAGAACTCCACACAAATATGCCCTGAATATGTACCCTCCATAACCTCCCTGTCTCACTGGAACGTACCAATGCAGAACTCCAGACAAATGTGCCCTGAACCTGTACACCCCCATAACCTCCCTGTCTCACTGGAACGTACCAATGCAGAACTCCACACAAATATGCCCTGAACCTGTAACCCTCCATAACCTCCCTGTCTCACTGGAACGTACCAATGCAGAATTCCACACAAATAGGCCCTGAACCTGTAACCCTCCATAACCTCACTGTCTCACTGGAACGTACCAATGCAGAACTCCACACAAATATGCCCTGAACCGGTTCCTTTCATAACCTCCCTGTCTCTCTGGAACGTACCAACGCAGAACTCCACACAAATATGCCGTGAACCTGTACCCTCCATAACCTCCCTGACGCACTGGAACGGTCCAATGCTGATCTACACACAAATATGCCCTGAACCTGTACCCGACCATAACCTCCCTGTCTCACTGGAACGTACCATTGCAGAACTCCACACAAATATGCCCTGAACCTGCACCTGACCATAACCTCCCTGTCTCACTGGAATGTACCAATGCAGAACTCCACACAAATATGCCCTGAACCTGTAACCCTCCATAACCTCCCTGTCTCACTGGAACGTACCAATGCAGAACTCCACACAAATATGCCCTGATCCTGTACCGTGCATAAACCTCCCTGTCTCACTGGAACGTACCAATGCAGAATTCCACTCAAATATGCCCTGATCCTGTACCGTGCATAACCTCCCTGTCGCACTGGAACGTACCAAAGCAGAATTCCTCACAAAAATGCCCTGAACGTGTACACGCCCATAACCTCCTTGTCTCACTGGAACGCACCAATGCAGAACTCCACACAAATTTGCCCTGAACCTGTACCCCTCAATAACCTCCCTGTCTCACTGGAACGTACCAATGCAGAATTCCACTCAAATATGCCCCGATCCTGTACCGTGCATAACCTCCCTGTCTCACTGGAACGTACCATTGCAGAACACCACACAAATATGCACTGAACCTGTACCCCTCCATAACCTCCCTGTCTCACTGGAAAGTACCAATGCAGAACTCCACACAAATATGCCCTGAACCTGCACCCGACCATAACCTCCCTGTCTCACTGGAACGTACCAATGCAGAACTACACACAAATAGGCCCTGAACCTGTAACCCTCCATAACCTCCCTGTCTCACTGGAACGTACCAATGCAGAACTCCACACAAATATGCCCTGAACCGGTTCCTTTCATAACCTCCCTGTCTCTCTGGAACGAACCAACGCAGAACTCCACACAAATATGCCGTGAACCTGTACCCTCCATAACCTCCCTGACGCACTGGAACGGTCCAATGCTGATCTACACACAAATATGCCCTGAACCTGTACCCGACCATAACCTCCCTGTCTCACTGGAACGCACGAATGCCGAACTCCACTCAAATATGCCCTGATCCTGTACCGTGCATAAACCTCCCTGTCTCACTGGAACGTACCATTGCAGAACTCCATACAAATATGCCCTGAACCTGCACCTGACCATAACCTCCCTGTCTCACTGGAATGTACCAATGCAGAACTCCACACAAATATGCCCTGAACCTGTAACCCTCCATAACCTCCCTGTCTCACTGGAACGTACCAATGTAGAACTCCACACAAATATGCCCTGATCCTGTACCGTGCATAAACCTCCTTGTCTCACTGGAACGTACCAATGCAGAATTCCACTCAAATATGCCCTGATCCTGTACCGTGCATAACCTCCCTGTCTCACTGGAACGTATCAATGCATAACTCCACACAAATAGGCCCTGAACCTGTAACCCTCCATAACCTCCCTGTCTCACTGGAACGTACCAATACAGAACTCCACACAAATATGCCCTGAACCGGTACCCTCCATAACCTCCCTGTCTCTCTGGAACGTACCAATGCAGAATTCCACACAAATATGCCCTGAACGTGTACCCGCCCATAACCTCCTTGTCTCACTGGAACGCACCAATGCAGAACTCCACACAAATTTGCCCTGAACCTGTACCCCTCCATAACCTCCCTGTCTCACTGGAACGTACCAATGCAGAACTCCACACAAATATGCCCTGAACCTGTACCCTCCATAAACCTCTGTCTAACTGGAACGTACCATTGCAGAACACCACACAAATATGCCCTGAAAGTGTACCCGCCCATAACCCCCTTGTCTCACTGGAAGGCACCAATGCAGAACTCCACACAAATTTGCCCTGACCCTGTACCCCTCCATAACCTCCCTGTCTCACTGGAACGTACCAATGCAGAACTCCACACAAATATGCCCTGAACCTGTACCCTCAATAACCTCCCTGACTCACTGGAACATAGAAATGCCGAACTACACTCAGATATGCCCTGAACCTGTACCCCTCCATAACCTCCCAGTCTCACTGGAACGTACCATTGCAGAACACCACACAAATATGCCCTGAACCTGTACCCGACCATAACCTACCTGTCTCACTGGAGCGCACCAATGCCGATCTCCACTCAAATATGCCCTGATCCTATACCGTGCAAAACCTCTCTGTCTCACTGGAACGTACCATTACAGAACACCACACAAATATGCCCTGAACCTGTACCCCTCCATAACCTCCCTGTCTCCCTGGAAAGTACCAATGCAGAACTCCACACAAATATGCCCTGAACCTGCACCCGACCATAACCTCCCTGTCTCACTGGAACATACCACTGCAGAACTCCACACAAATATGCCCTGAATATGTACCCTCCATAATCTCCCTGTCTCACTGGAACGTACCAATGCAGAACTCCAGACAAATGTGCCCTGAACCTGTACACCTCCATAACCTCCCTGTCTCACTGGAACGTACCAATGCAGAACTCCACACAAATATGCCCTGATCCTGTAACCCTCCATAACTTCCCTGTCTCACTGGAACGTACCAATGCAGAATTCCACACAAATATGCCCTGAACGTGTACCCGCCCATAACCTCCTTGTCTCACTGGAACGCACCAATGCAAAACTCCACACAAATTTGCCCTGAACCTGTACCCCTCAATAACCTCCCTGTCTCACTGGAACGTACCAATGCAGAACTCCACTCAAATATGCCCTGATCCTGTACCGTGCATAATCTCCCTGTCTCACTGGAACGTACCATTGCAGAAGACCACACAAATATGCCCTGAACCTGTACCCCTCCATAACCTCCCTGTCTCACTGGAACGTACCAGTGCAGAACTCCACACAAATATGCCCTGAACCTGTACTGGTCCATAAACTCCCTGTCTCATTGGATCGTCCCACTGCAGAACTCCACACAAATATGCCATGAACCTGTACCCTCCATAACCTCCCTGTCTCACTGGAAAGTACCAATGCAGAACTCCACACAAATATGCCCTGAACCTGTACCCGACCATAACCTCCCTGTCTCACTGGAACGTACCACTGCAGAACTCCACACAAATATGCCCTGAACCTGTAGCCTCCATAACCTCCCTGTCTCACTGGAACGTACCAATGCAGAACTACACACAAACATTTCCTGAACCTGTACCCCTCCATAACCTCCCTGTCTCACTGGAACGTACCAATGCAGAACTCCACACAAATATGCCCTGAACCGGTTCCTTTCATAACCTCCCTGTCTCTCTGGAACGTACCAACGCAGAACTCCACACAAATATGCCGTGAACCTGTACCCTTCATAACCTCCCTGACGCACTGGAACGGTCCAATGCTGATCTACACACAAATATGCCCTGAACCTGTACCCGACCATAACCTCCCTGTCTCACTGGAACGCACCAATGCCGAACTCCACTCAAATATGCCCTGATCCTGTACCGTGCATAAACCTCCCTGTCTCACTGGAACGTACCAATGCAGAATTCCACTCAAATATGCCCTGATCCTGTACCGTGCATAACCTCCCTGTCTCACTGGAACGTATCAATGCATAACTCCACACAAATAGGCCCTGAACCTGTAACCCTCCATAACTTCCCTGTCTCACTGGAACGTACCAATGCAGAACTCCACACAAATATGCCCTGAACCGGTACCCTCCATAACCTCCCTGTCTCTCTGGAACGTACCAATGCAGAATTCCACACAAATATGCCCTGAACGTGTACCCGCCCATAACCTCCTTGTCTCACTGGAACGCACCAATGCAGAACTCCACACAAATTTGCCCTGAACCTGTACCACTCCATAACCTCCCTGTCTCACTGGAACGTACCAATGCAGAACTCCACACAAATATGCCCTGAACCTGTACCCTCCATAACCTTCTGTCTAACTGGAACGTACCATTGCAGAACACCACACAAATATGCCCTGAAAGTGTACCCGCCCATAACCCCCTTGTCTCACTGGAAGGCACCAATGCAGAACTCCACACAAATTTGCCCTGAACCTGTACCCCTCCATAAACTCCCTGTCTCACTGGAACGTACCAATGCAGAACTCCACACAAATATGCCCTGAACCTGTACCCTCAATAACCTCCCTGACTCACTGGAACATAGAAATGCAGATCTCCACTCAAATATGCCCTGATCCTATACCGTGCAAAACCTCTCTGTCTCACTGGAACGTTCCATTACAGAACACCACACAAATATGCCCTGAACCTGTACCCCTCCATAACCTCCCTGTCTCACTGGAAAGTACCAATGCAGAACTCCACACAAATATGCCCTGAACCTGCACCCGACCATAACCTCCCTGTCTCACTGGAACGTACCACTGCAGAACTCCACACAAATATGCCCTGAATATGTACCCTCCATAACCTCCCTGTCTCACTGGAACGTACCAATGCAGAACTCCAGACAAATGTGCCCTGAACCTGTACACCCCCATAACCTCCCTGTCTCACTGGAACGTACCAATGCAGAACTCCACACAAATATGCCCTGAACCTGTAACCCTCCATAACCTCCCTGTCTCACTGGAACGTACCAATGCAGAATTCCACACAAATAGGCCCTGAACCTGTAACCCTCCATAACCTCACTGTCTCACTGGAACGTACCAATGCAGAACTCCACACAAATATGCCCTGAACCGGTTCCTTTCATAACCTCCCTGTCTCTCTGGAACGTACCAACGCAGAACTCCACACAAATATGCCGTGAACCTGTACCCTCCATAACCTCCCTGACGCACTGGAACGGTCCAATGCTGATCTACACACAAATATGCCCTGAACCTGTACCCGACCATAACCTCCCTGTCTCACTGGAACGTACCATTGCAGAACTCCACACAAATATGCCCTGAACCTGCACCTGACCATAACCTCCCTGTCTCACTGGAACGTACCAATGCAGAACTCCACACAAATATGCCCTGAACCTGTAACCCTCCATAACCTCCCTGTCTCACTGGAACGTACCAATGCAGAACTCCACACAAATATGCCCTGAACCTGTACCGTGCATAAACCTCCCTGTCTCACTGGAACGTACCAATGCAGAATTCCACTCAAATATGCCCTGATCCTGTACCGTGCATAACCTCCCTGTCGCACTGGAACGTACCAAAGCAGAATTCCTCACAAAAATGCCCTGAACGTGTACACGCCCATAACCTCCTTGTCTCACTGGAACGCACCAATGCAGAACTCCACACAAATTTGCCCTGAACCTGTACCCCTCCATAACCTCCTGTCTCACTGGAACGTACCAATGCAGAACTCCACACAAGTATGCCCTGAACCTGTACCCCTCCATAATCTTCCTGTCTCACTGGAACGCACCAATGCCGAACTCCACTCAAATATGCCCTGATCCTGTACCGTGCATAATCTCCCTGTCTCACTGGAACGTACCAATGCAGAACTCCACACAAATAGGCCCTGAACCTGTAACCCTCCATAACCTCCCTGTCTCACTGGAACGTACCAGTGCAGAACTCCACACAAATATGCCCTGAACCTGTACTGGTCCATAACCTCCCTGTCTCATTGGATCGTCCCACTGCAGATCTCCACACAAATATGCCCTGAACCTGCACCTGACCATAACCTCCCTGTCTCACTGGAATGTACCAATGCAGAACTCCAGACAAATATGCCCTGAACCAGTAACCCTCCATAACCTCCCTGTCTCACTGGAACGTACCAATGCAGAACTCCACACAAATATGCCCTGATCCTGTACCGTGCATAAACCTCCCTGTCTCACTGGAACGTACCAATGCAGAATTCCACTCAAATATGCCCTGATCCTGTACCGTGCATAACCTCCCTGTCGCACTGGAACGTACCAAAGCAGAATTCCTCACAAAAATGCCCTGAACGCGTACACGCCCATAACCTCCTTGTCTCACTGGAACGCACCAATGCAGAACTCCACACAAATTTGCCGTGAACCAGTACCCCTCCATAACCTCCTGTCTCACTGGAACGTACCAATGCAGAACTCCACACAAGTATGCCCTGAACCTGTACCCCTCCATAATCTCCCTGTTTCACTGGAACGCACCAATGCCGAACACCCCTCAAATATGCCCTGATCCTGTACCGTGCATAATCTCCCTGTCTCACTGGAACGTACCAATGCAGAACTCCACACAAATAGGCCCTGAACCTGTAACCCTCCATAACCTCCCTGTCTCGCTGGAACGTACCAGTGCAGAACTCCACACAAATATGCCCTGAACCTGTACTGGTCCATAAACTCCCTGTCTCATTGGATCGTCCCACTGCAAAACTCCACACAAGTATGCCATGAACCGGTACCCTCCATAACCTCCCTGTCTCACTGGAAAGTACCAATGCAGAACTCTACACAAATTTGCCCTGAACCTGTACCCCTCAATAACCTCCCTGTCTCACTGGAACGTACCAATGCAGAATTCCACTCAAATATGCCCTGATCCTGTACCGTGCATAACCTCCCTGTCTCACTGGAACGTACCATTGCAGAACACCACACAAATATGCCCTGAACCTGTACCCCTCCATAACCTTCCTGTCTCACTGGAAAGTACCAATGCAGAACTCCACACAAATATGCCCTGAACCTGCACCCGAACATAACCTCCCTGTCTCACTGGAACGTACCATTGCAGAACTCCACACAAATATGCCCTGAACCTGCACCTGACCATAACCTCCCTGTCTCACTGGAACGTACCAATGCAGAACTCCACACAAATATGCCCTGAACCTGTAACCCTCCATAACCTCCCTGTCTCACTGGAACGTACCAATGCAGAACTCCACACAAATATGCCCTGAACCTGTACCGTGCATAAACCTCCCTGTCTCACTGGAACGTACCAATGCAGAATTCCACTCAAATATGCCCTGATCCTGTACCGTGCATAACCTCCCTGTCGCACTGGAACGTACCAAAGCAGAATTCCTCACAAAAATGCCCTGAACGTGTACACGCCCATAACCTCCTTGTCTCACTGGAACGCACCAATGCAGAACTCCACACAAATTTGCCCTGAACCTGTACCCCTCCATAACCTCCTGTCTCACTGGAACGTACCAATGCAGAACTCCACACAAGTATGCCCTGAACCTGTACCCCTCCATAATCTTCCTGTCTCACTGGAACGCACCAATGCCGAACTCCACTCAAATATGCCCTGATCCTGTACCGTGCATAATCTCCCTGTCTCACTGGAACGTACCAATGCAGAACTCCACACAAATAGGCCCTGAACCTGTAACCCTCCATAACCTCCCTGTCTCACTGGAACGTACCAGTGCAGAACTCCACACAAATATGCCCTGAACCTGTACTGGTCCATAACCTCCCTGTCTCATTGGATCGTCCCACTGCAGATCTCCACACAAATATGCCCTGAACCTGCACCTGACCATAACCTCCCTGTCTCACTGGAATGTACCAATGCAGAACTCCAGACAAATATGCCCTGAACCAGTAACCCTCCATAACCTCCCTGTCTCACTGGAACGTACCAATGCAGAACTCCACACAAATATGCCCTGATCCTGTACCGTGCATAAACCTCCCTGTCTCACTGGAACGTACCAATGCAGAATTCCACTCAAATATGCCCTGATCCTGTACCGTGCATAACCTCCCTGTCGCACTGGAACGTACCAAAGCAGAATTCCTCACAAAAATGCCCTGAACGCGTACACGCCCATAACCTCCTTGTCTCACTGGAACGCACCAATGCAGAACTCCACACAAATTTGCCGTGAACCAGTACCCCTCCATAACCTCCTGTCTCACTGGAACGTACCAATGCAGAACTCCACACAAGTATGCCCTGAACCTGTACCCCTCCATAATCTCCCTGTTTCACTGGAACGCACCAATTCCGAACACCCCTCAAATATGCCCTGATCCTGTACCGTGCATAATCTCCCTGTCTCACTGGAACGTACCAATGCAGAACTCCACACAAATAGGCCCTGAACCTGTAACCCTCCATAACCTCCCTGTCTCGCTGGAACGTACCAGTGCAGAACTCCACACAAATATGCCCTGAACCTGTACTGGTCCATAAACTCCCTGTCTCATTGGATCGTCCCACTGCAAAACTCCACACAAGTATGCCATGAACCGGTACCCTCCATAACCTCCCTGTCTCACTGGAAAGTACCAATGCAGAACTCTACACAAATTTGCCCTGAACCTGTACCCCTCAATAACCTCCCTGTCTCACTGGAACGTACCAATGCAGAATTCCACTCAAATATGCCCTGATCCTGTACCGTGCATAACCTCCCTGTCTCACTGGAACGTACCATTGCAGAACACCACACAAATATGCCCTGAACCTGTACCCCTCCATAACCTTCCTGTCTCACTGGAAAGTACCAATGCAGAACTCCACACAAATATGCCCTGAACCTGCACCCGAACATAACCTCCCTGTCTCACTGGAACTAACCAATGCAGAACCCCACACAAATAGGCCCTGAACCTGTAACCCTCCATAACCTCCCTGTCTCACTGGAACGTACCAATGCAGAACTCCACACAAATATGCCCTGAACCGGTTCCTTTCATAACCTCCCTGTCTCTCTGGAACGTACCAACGCAGAACTCCACACAAATCTGCCGTGAACCTGTACCCTCCATAACCTCCCTGACGCACTGGAACGGTCCAATGCTGATCTACACACAAATATGCCCTGAAACTGTACCCGACCATAACCTCCCTGTCTCACTGGAACGCACGAATGCCGAACTCCACTCAAATATGCCCTGATCCTGTACCGTGCATAAACCTCCCTGTCTCACTGGAACGTACCATTGCAGAACTCCGCACAAATATGCCCTGACCCTGCACCTGACCATAACCTCCCTGTCTCACTGGAATGTACCAATGCAGAACTCCACACAAATATGCCCTGAACCTGTAACCCTCCATAACCTCCCTGTCTCACTGGAACGTACCAATGCAGAACTCCACACAAATATGCCCTGATCCTGTACCGTGCATAAACCTCCCTGTCTCACTGGAACGTACCAATGCAGAATTCCACTCAAATATGCCCTGATCCTGTACCGTGCATAACCTCCCTGTCTCACTGGAACGTATCAATGCATAACTCCACACAAATAGGCCCTGAACCTGTAACCCTCCATAACCTCCCTGTCTCACTGGAACGTACCAATGCAGAACTCCACACAAATATGCCCTGAACCGGTACCCTCCATAACCTCCCTGTCTCTCTGGAACGTACCAATGCAGAATTCCACACAAATATGCCCTGAACGTGTACCCGCCCATAACCTCCTTGTCTCACTGGAACGCACCAATGCAGAACTCCACACAAATTTGCCCTGAACGTGTACCCCTCCATAACCTCCCTGTCTCACTGGAACGTACCAATGCAGAACTCCACACAAATATGCCCTGAACCTGTACCCTCCATAACCTTCTGTCTAACTGTAACGTACCATTGCAGAACACCACACAAATATGCCCTGAAAGTGTACCCGCCCATAACCCCCTTGTCTAACTGGAAGGCACCAATGCAGAACTCCACACAAATTTGCCCTGAACCTGTACCCCTCCATAACCTCCCTGTCTCACTGGAACGTACCAATGCAGAACTCCACACAAATATGCCCTGAACCTGTACCCTCAATAACCTCCCTGACTCACTGGAACATAGAAATGCAGAACTACACTCAAATATGCCCTGAACCTGTACCCCTCCATAACCTCCCAGTCTCACTGGAACGTACCATTGCAGAACACCACACAAATATGCCCTGAACCTGTACCCGACCATAACCCACCAGTCTCACTGGAGCGCACCAATGCCGATCTCCACTCAAATATGCCCTGATCCTATACCGTGCAAAACCTCTCTGTCTCACTGGAACGTACCATTACAGAACACCACACAAATATGCCCTGAACCTGTACCCCTCCATAACCTCCCTGTCTCACTGGAAAGTACCAATGCAGAACTCCACACAAATATGCCCTGAACCTGCACCCGACCATAACCTCCCTGTCTCACTGGAACGTACCAATGCAGAACTCCAGACAAATGTGCCCTGAACCTGTACACCTCCATAACCTCCCTGTCTCACTGGAACGTACCAATGCAGAACTCCACTCAAATAAGCCCTGAACCTGTAACCCTCCATAACCTCCCTGTCTCACTGGAACGAACCAATGCAGAATTCCACACAAATATGCCCTGAACGTGTACCCGCCCATAACCTCCTTGTCTCACTGGAACGCACCAATGCAGAACTCCACACAAATTTGCCCTGAACCTGTACCCCTCAATAACCTCCCTGTCTCACTGGAACGGACCAATGCAGAACTCCACTCAAATATGCCCTGATCCTGTACCGTGCATAACCTCCCTGTCGCACTGGAACGTACCAAAGCAGAATTCCACACAAATATGCCCTGAACGTGTACTCGCCCATAACCTCCTTGTCTCACTGGAACGTACCAATGCAGCACTCCACACAAGTATGCCCTGAACCTGTACCCCTCCATAATCTCCTTGTCTCACTGGAACGCACCAATGCCGAACTCCACTCAAATATGCCCTGATCCTGTACCGTGCATAATCTCCCTGTCTCACTGGAACGTACCATTGCAGAACACCACACAAATATGCCCTGAACCTATACCCCTCCATACCCTCCCTGTCTCACTGGAACGTACCAGTGCAGAACTCCACACAAATATGCCCTGTACCTGTACTGGTCCATAACCTCCCTGTCTCATTGGATCGTCCCACTGCAGAACTCCACACAAATATGCCATGAACCGCTACCCTCCATAACCTCCCTGTGTCACTGGAAAGTACCAATGCAGAACTCCACACAAATATGCCCTGAACCTGTACCCCTCCATAACCTCCCTGTCTCACTGGAACGTACCAATGCAGAACTCCACACAAATATGCCCTGAACCGGTTCCTTTCATAACCTCCCTGTCTCTCTGGAACGTACCAACGCAGAACTCCACACAAATATGCCGTGAACCTGTACCCTCCATAACCTCCCTGACGCACTGGAACGGTCCAATGCTGATCTACACACAAATATGCCCTGAACCTGTACCCGACCATAACCTCCCTGTCTCACTGGAACGCACCAATGCCGAACTCCACTCAAATATGCCCTGATCCTGTACAGTGCATAAACCTCCCTGTCTCACTGGAACGTACCAAAGCAGAATTCCTCACAAAAATGCCCTGAACGTGTACACGCCCATAACCTCCTTGTCTCACTGGAACGCACCAATGCAGAACTCCACACAAATTTGCCCTGAACCTGTACCCCTCCATAACCTCCTGTCTCACTGGAACGTACCAATGCAGAACTCCACACAAGTATGCCCTGAACCTGTACCCCTCCATAATCTCCCTGTCTCACTGGAACGCACCAATGCCGAACTCCACTCAAATATGCCCTGATCCTGTTCCGTGCATAATCTCCCTGTCTCACTGGAACGTACCAATGCAGAACTCCACACAAATAGGCCCTGAACCTGTAACCCTCCATAACCTCCCTGTCTCACTGGAACGTACCAGTGCAGAACTCCACACAAATATGCCCTGAACCTGTACTGGTCCATAACCTCCCTGTCTCATTGGATCGTCCCACTGCAGAACTCCACACAAATATGCCCTGAACCTGCACCTGACCATAACCTCCCTGTCTCACTGGAATGTACCAATGCAGAACTCCAGACAAATATGCCCTGAACCTGTAACCCTCCACAACCTCCCTGTCTCACTGGAACGTACCAATGCAGAACTCCACACAAATATGCTCTGATCCTGTACCGTGCATAAACCTCCCTGTCTCAGTGGAACGTACCAATGCAGAATTCCACTCAAATATGCCCTGATCCTGTACCGTGCATAACCTCCCTGTCGCACTGGAACTTACCAAAGCAGAATTCCTCACAAAAATGCCCTGAACGCGTACACGCCCATAACCTCCTTGTCTCACTGGAACGCACCAATGCAGAACTCCACACAAATTTGCCGTGAACCTGTACCCCTCCATAACCTCCTGTCTCACTGGAACGTACCAATGCAGAACTCCACACAAGTATGCCCTGAACCTGTACCCCTCCATAATCTCCCTGTTTCACTGGAACGCACCAATGCCGAACACCCCTCAAATATGCCCTGATCCTGTACCGTGCATAATCTCCCTGTCTCACTGGAACGTACCAATGCAGAACTCCACACAAATAGGCCCTGAACCTGTAACCCTCCATAACCTCCCTGTCTCGCTGGAACGTACCAGTGCAGAACTCCACACAAATATGCCCTGAACCTGTACTGGTCCATAAACTCCCTGTCTCATTGGATCGTCCCACTGCAGAACTCCACACAAATATGCCATGAACCGGTACCCTCCATAACCTCCCTGTCTCACTGGAAAGTACCAATGCAGAACTCTACACAAATTTGCCCTGAACCTGTACCCCTCAATAACCTCCCTGTCTCACTGGAACGTACCAATGCAGAATTCCACTCAAATATGCCCTGATCCTGTACCGTGCATAACCTCCCTGTCTCACTGGAACGTACCATTGCAGAACACCACACAAATATGCCCTGAACCTGTACCCCTCCATAACCTTCCTGTCTCACTGGAAAGTACCAATGCAGAACTCCACACAAATATGCCCTGAACCTGCACACGAACATAACCTCCCTGTCTCACTGGAACTAACCAATGCAGAACCCCACACAAATAGGCCCTGAACCTGTAACCCTCCATAACCTCCCTGTCTCACTGGAACGTACCAATGCAGAACTCCACACAAATATGCCCTGAACCGGTTCCTTTCATAACCTCCCTGTCTCTCTGGAACGTACCAACGCAGAACTCCACACAAATATGCCGTGAACCTGTACCCTCCATAACCTCCCTGACGCACTGGAACGGTCCAATGCTGATCTACACACAAATATGCCCTGAACCTGTACCCGACCATAACCTCCCTGTCTCACTGGAACGTACCATTGCAGAACTCCACACAAATATGCCCTGAACCTGCACCTGACCATAACCTCCCTGTCTCACTGGAATGTACCAATGCAGAACTCCACACAAATATGCCCTGAACCTGTAACCCTCCATAACCTCCCTGTCTCACTGGAACGTACCAATGCAGAACTCCACACAAATATGCCCTGATCCTGTACCGTGCATAAACCTCCCTGTCTCACTGGAACGTACCAATGCAGAATTCCACTCAAATATGCCCTGATCCTGTACCGTGCATAACCTCCCTGTCGCACTGGAACGTACCAAAGCAGAATTCCTCACAAAAATGCCCTGAACGTGTACACGCCCATAACCTCCTTGTCTCACTGGAACGCACCAACGCAGAACTCCACACAAATTTGCCCTGAACCTGTACCCCTCCATAACCTCCTGTCTCACTGGAACGTACCAATGCAGAACTCCACACAAGTATGCCCTGAACCTGTACCCCTCCATAATCTCCCTGTCTCACTGGAACGCACCAATGCCGAACTCCACTCAAATATGCCCTGATCCTGTACCGTGCATAATCTCCCTGTCTCACTGGAACGTACCAATGCAGAACTCCACACAAATAGGCCCTGAACCTGTAACCCTCCATAACCTCCCTGTCTCACTGGAACGTACCAGTGCAGAACTCCACACAAATATGCCCTGAACCTGTACTGGTCCATAACCTCCCTGTTTCATTGGATCGTCCCACTGCAGATCTCCACACAAATATGCCCTGAACCTGCACCTGACCATAACCTCCCTGTCTCACTGGAATGTACCAATGCAGAACTCCAGACAAATATGCCCTGAACCAGTAACCCTCCATAACCTCCCTGTCTCACTGGAACGTACCAATGCAGAACTCCACACAAATATGCCCTGATCCTGTACCGTGCATAAACCTCCCTGTCTCACTGGAACGTACCAATGCAGAATTCCACTCAAATATGCCCTGATCCTGTACCGTGCATAACCTCCCTGTCGCACTGGAACGTACCAAAGCAGAATTCCTCACAAAAATGCCCTGAACGCGTACACGCCCATAACCTCCTTGTCTCACTGGAACGCACCAATGCAGAACTCCACACAAATTTGCCGTGAACCTGTACCCCTCCATAACCTCCTGTCTCACTGGAACGTACCAATGCAGAACTCCACACAAGTATGCCCTGAACCTGTACCCCTCCATAATCTCCCTGTTTCACTGGAACGCACCAATGCCGAACACCCCTCAAATATGCCCTGATCCTGTACCGTGCATAATCTCCCTGTCTCACTGGAACGTACCAATGCAGAACTCCACACAAATAGGCCCTGAACCTGTAACCCTCCATAACCTCCCTGTCTCGCTGGAACGTACCAGTGCAGAACTCCACACAAATATGCCCTGAACCTGTACTGGTCCATAAACTCCCTGTCTCATTGGATCGTCCCACTGCAAAACTCCACACAAGTATGCCATGAACCGGTACCCTCCATAACCTCCCTGTCTCACTGGAAAGTACCAATGCAGAACTCTACACAAATTTGCCCTGAACCTGTACCCCTCAATAACCTCCCTGTCTCACTGGAACGTACCAATGCAGAATTCCACTCAAATATGCCCTGATCCTGTACCGTGCATAACCTCCCTGTCTCACTGGAACTTACCATTGCAGAACACCACACAAATATGCCCTGAACCTGTACCCCTCCATAACCTTCCTGTCTCACTGGAAAGTACCAATGCAGAACTCCACACAAATATGCCCTGAACCTGCACCCGAACATAACCTCCCTGTCTCACTGGAACTAACCAATGCAGAACCCCACACAAATAGGCCCTGAACCTGTAACCCTCCATAACCTCCCTGTCTCACTGGAACGTACCAATGCAGAACTCCACACAAATATGCCCTGAACCGGTTCCTTTCATAACCTCCCTGTCTCTCTGGAACGTACCAACGCAGAACTCCACACAAATCTGCCGTGAACCTGTACCCTCCATAACCTCCCTGACGCACTGGAACGGTCCAATGCTGATCTACACACAAATATGCCCTGAAACTGTACCCGACCATAACCTCCCTGTCTCACTGGAACGCACGAATGCCGAACTCCACTCAAATATGCCCTGATCCTGTACCGTGCATAAACCTCCCTGTCTCACTGGAACGTACCATTGCAGATCTCCGCACAAATATGCCCTGAACCTGCACCTGACCATAACCTCCCTGTCTCACTGGAATGTACCAATGCAGAACTCCACACAAATATGCCCTGAACCTGTAACCCTCCATAACCTCCCTGTCTCACTGGAACGTACCAATGCAGAACTCCACACAAATATGCCCTGATCCTGTACCGTGCATAAACCTCCCTGTCTCACTGGAACGTACCAATGCAGAATTCCACTCAAATATGCCCTGATCCTGTACCGTGCATAACCTCCCTGTCTCACTGGAACGTATCAATGCATAACTCCACACAAATAGGCCCTGAACCTGTAACCCTCCATAACCTCCCTGTCTCACTGGAACGTACCAATGCAGAACTCCACACAAATATGCCCTGAACCGGTACCCTCCATAACCTCCCTGTCTCTCTGGAACGTACCAATGCAGAATTCCACACAAATATGCCCTGAACGTGTACCCGCCCATAACCTCCTTGTCTCACTGGAACGCACCAATGCAGAACTCCACACAAATTTGCCCTGAACGTGTACCCCTCCATAACCTCCCTGTCTCACTGGAACGTACCAATGCAGAACTCCACACAAATATGCCCTGAACCTGTACCCTCCATAACCTTCTGTCTAACTGTAACGTACCATTGCAGAACACCACACAAATATGCCCTGAAAGTGTACCCGCCCATAACCCCCTTGTCTAACTGGAAGGCACCAATGCAGAACTCCACACAAATTTGCCCTGAACCTGTACCCCTCCATAACCTCCCTGTCTCACTGGAACGTACCAATGCAGAACTCCACACAAATATGCCCTGAACCTGTACCCTCAATAACCTCCCTGACTCACTGGAACATAGAAATGCAGAACTACACTCAAATATGCCCTGAACCTGTACCCCTCCATAACCTCCCAGTCTCACTGGAACGTACCATTGCAGAACACCACACAAATATGCCCTGAACCTGTACCCGACCATAACCCACCAGTCTCACTGGAGCGCACCAATGCCGATCTCCACTCAAATATGCCCTGATCCTATACCGTGCAAAACCTCTCTGTCTCACTGGAACGTACCATTACAGAACACCACACAAATATGCCCTGAACCTGTACCCCTCCATAACCTCCCTGTCTCACTGGAAAGTACCAATGCAGAACTCCACACAAATATGCCCTGAACCTGCACCCGACCATAACCTCCCTGTCTCACTGGAACGTACCAATGCAGAACTCCAGACAAATGTGCCCTGAACCTGTACACCTCCATAACCTCCCTGTCTCACTGGAACGTACCAATGCAGAACTCCACTCAAATAAGCCCTGAACCTGTAACCCTCCATAACCTCCCTGTCTCACTGGAACGAACCAATGCAGAATTCCACACAAATATGCCCTGAACGTGTACCCGCCCATAACCTCCTTGTCTCACTGGAACGCACCAATGCAGAACTCCACACAAATTTGCCCTGAACCTGTACCCCTCAATAACCTCCCTGTCTCACTGGAACGGACCAATGCAGAACTCCACTCAAATATGCCCTGATCCTGTACCGTGCATAAACTCCCTGTCGCACTGGAACGTACCAAAGCAGAATTCCACACAAATATGCCCTGAACGTGTACACGCCCATAACCTCCTTGTCTCACTGGAACGTACCAATGCAGCACTCCACACAAGTATGCCCTGAACCTGTACCCCTCCATAATCTCCTTGTCTCACTGGAACGCACCAATGCCGAACTCCACTCAAATATGCCCTGATCCTGTACCGTGCATAATCTCCCTGTCTCACTGGAACGTACCATTGCAGAACACCACACAAATATGCCCTGAACCTATACCCCTCCATACCCTCCCTGTCTCACTGGAACGTACCAGTGCAGAACTCCACACAAATATGCCCTGTACCTGTACTGGTCCATAACCTCCCTGTCTCATTGGATCGTCCCACTGCAGAACTCCACACAAATATGCCATGAACCGCTACCCTCCATAACCTCCCTGTGTCACTGGAAAGTACCAATGCAGAACTCCACACAAATATGCCCTGAACCTGTACCCGACCATAACCTCCCTGTCACACTGGAACGTACCACTGCAGAACTCCACACAAATATGCCCTGAACCTGTAGCCTCCATAACCTCCCTGTCTCACTGGAACGTACCAATGCAGAACTACACACAAACATTTCCTGAACCTGTACCCCTCCATAACCTCCCTGTCTCACTGGAACGTACCAATGCAGAACTCCACACAAATATGCCCTGAACCGGTTCCTTTCATAACCTCCCTGTCTCTCTGGAACGTACCAACGCAGAACTCCACACAAATATGCCGTGAAAATGTACCCTCCATAACCTCCCTGACGCACTGGAACGGTCCAATGCTGATCTACACACAAATATGCCCTGAACCTGTACCCGACCATAACCTCCCTGTCTCACTGGAACGCACCAATGCCGAACTCCACTCAAATATGCCCTGATCCTGTACCGTGCATAAACCTCCCTGTCTCACTGGAACGTACCAAAGCAGAATTCCTCACAAAAATGCCCTGAACGTGTACACGCCCATAACCTCCTTGTCTCACTGGAACGCACCAATGCAGAACTCCACACAAATTTGCCCTGAACCTGTACCCCTCCATAACCTCCTGTCTCACTGGAACGTACCAATGCAGAACTCCACACAAGTATGCCCTGAACCTGTACCCCTCCATAATCTCCCTGTCTCACTGGAACGCACCAATGCCGAACTCCACTCAAATATGCCCTGATCCTGTTCCGTGCATAATCTCCCTGTCTCACTGGAACGTACCAATGCAGAACTCCACACAAATAGGCCCTGAACCTGTAACCCTCCATAACCTCCCTGTCTCACTGGAACGTACCAGTGCAGAACTCCACACAAATATGCCCTGAACCTGTACTGGTCCATAACCTCCCTGTCTCATTGGATCGTCCCACTGCAGAACTCCACACAAATATGCCCTGAACCTGCACCTGACCATAACCTCCCTGTCTCACTGGAATGTACCAATGCAGAACTCCAGACAAATATGCCCTGAACCTGTAACCCTCCACAACCTCCCTGTCTCACTGGAACGTACCAATGCAGAACTCCACACAAATATGCCCTGATCCTGTACCGTGCATAAACCTCCCTGTCTCACTGGAACGTACCAATGCAGAATTCCACTCAAATATGCCCTGATCCTGTACCGTGCATAACCTCCCTGTCGCACTGGAACTTACCAAAGCAGAATTCCTCACAAAAATGCCCTGAACGCGTACACGCCCATAAACTCCTTGTCTCACTGGAACGCACCAATGCAGAACTCCACACCAATTTGCCGTGAACCTGTACCCCTCCATAACCTCCTGTCTCACTGGAACGTACCAATGCAGAACTCCACACAAGTATGCCCTGAACCTGTACCCCTCCATAATCTCCCTGTTTCACTGGAACGCACCAATGCCGAACACCCCTCAAATATGCCCTGATCCTGTACCGTGCATAATCTCCCTGTCTCACTGGAACGTACCAATGCAGAACTCCACACAAATAGGCCCTGAACCTGTAACCCTCCATAACCTCCCTGTCTCGCTGGAACGTACCAGTGCAGAACTCCACACAAATATGCCCTGAACCTGTACTGGTCCATAAACTCCCTGTCTCATTGGATCGTCCCACTGCAGAACTCCACACAAATATGCCATGAACCGGTACCCTCCATAACCTCCCTGTCTCACTGGAAAGTACCAATGCAGAACTCTACACAAATTTGCCCTGAACCTGTACCCCTCAATAACCTCCCTGTCTCACTGGAACGTACCAATGCAGAATTCCACTCAAATATGCCCTGATCCTGTACCGTGCATAACCTCCCTGTCTCACTGGAACGTACCATTGCAGAACACCACACAAATATGCCCTGAACCTGTACCCCTCCATAACCTTCCTGTCTCACTGGAAAGTACCAATGCAGAACTCCACACAAATATGCCCTGAACCTGCACACGAACATAACCTCCCTGTCTCACTGGAACTAACCAATGCAGAACCCCACACAAATAGGCCCTGAACCTGTAACCCTCCATAACCTCCCTGTCTCACTGGAACGTACCAATGCAGAACTCCACACAAATATGCCCTGAACCGGTTCCTTTCATAACCTCCCTGTCTCTCTGGAACGTACCAACGCAGAACTCCACACAAATCTGCCGTGAACCTGTACCCTCCATAACCTCCCTGACGCACTGGAACGGTCCAATGCTGATCTACACACAAATATGCCCTGAAACTGTACCTGACCATAACCTCCCTGTCTCACTGGAACGCACGAATGCCGAACTCCACTCAAATATGCCCTGATCCTGTACCGTGCATAAACCTCCCTGTCTCACTGGAACGTACCATTGCAGAACTCCACACAAATATGCCCTGAACCTGCACCTGACCATAACCTCCCTGTCTCACTGGAATGTACCAATGCAGAACTCCACACAAATATGCCCTGAACCTGTAACCCTCCATAACCTCCCTGTCTCACTGGAACGTACCAATGCAGAATTCCACACAAATGTGCCCTGATCCTGAACCGTGCATAAACCTCCCTGTCTCACTGGAACGTACCAATGCAGAATTCCACTCAAATATGCCCTGATCCTGTACCGTGCATAACCTCCCTGTCTCACTGGAACGTATCAATGCATAACTCCACACAAATAGGCCCTGAACCTGTAACCCTCCATAACCTCCCTGTCTCACTGGAACGTACCAATGCAGAACTCCACACAAATATGCCCTGAACCGGTACCCTCCATAACCTCCCTGTCTCTCTGGAACGTACCAATGCAGAATTCCACACAAATATGCCCTGAACGTGTACCCGCCCATAACCTCCTTGTCTCACTGGAACGCACCAATGCAGAACTCCACACAAATTTGCCCTGAACGTGTACCCCTCCATAACCTCCCTGTCTCACTGGAACGTACCAATGCAGAACTCCACAAAAATGTGCCCTGAAAGTGTACCCGCCCATAACCCCCTTGTCTAACTGGAAGGCACCAATGCAGAACTCCACACAAATTTGCCCTGAACCTGTACCCCTCCATAACCTCCCTGTCTCACTGGAACGTACCAATGCAGAACTCCACACAAATATGCCCTGAACCTGTACCCTCAATAACCTCCCTGACTCACTGGAACATAGAAATGCAGAACTACACTCAAATATGCCCTGAACCTGTACCCCTCCATAACCTCCCAGTCTCACTGGAACGTACCATTGCAGAACACCACACAAATATGCCCTGAACCTGTACCCGACCATAACCTACCAGTCTCACTGGAGCGCACCAATGCCGATCTCCACTCAAATATGCCCTGATCCTATACCGTGCAAAACCTCTCTGTCTCACTGGAACGTACCATTACCGAACACCACACAAATATGCCCTGAACCTGTACCCCTCCATAACCTCCCTGTCTCACTGGAAAGTACCAATGCAGAACTCCACACAAATATGCCCTGAACCTGCACCCGACCATAACCTCCCTGTCTCACTGGAACGTACCAATGCAGAACTCCAGACAAATGTGCCCTGAACCTGTACACCTCCATAACCTCCCTGTCTCACTGGAACGTACCAATGCAGAACTCCACTCAAATAAGCCCTGAACCTGTAACCCTCCATAACCTCCCTGTCTCACTGGAACGAACCAATGCAGAATTCCACACAAATATGCCCTGAACGTGTACCCGCCCATAACCTCCTTGTCTCACTGGAACGCAACAATGCAGAACTCCACACAAATTTGCCCTGAACCTGTACCCCTCAATAACCTCCCTGTCTCACTGGAACGGACCAATGCAGAACTCCACTCAAATATGCCCTGGTCCTGTACCGTGCATAACCTCCCTGTCGCACTGGAACGTACCAAAGCAGAATTCCACACAAATATGCCCTGAACGTGTACACGCCCATAACCTCCTTGTCTCACTGGAACGTACCAATGCCGAACTCCACTCAAATATGCCCTGATCCTGTACCGTGCATAATCTCCCTGTCTCACTGGAACGTACCATTGCAGAAGACCACACAAATATGCCCTGAACCTATACCCCTCCATACCCTCCCTGTCTCACTGGAACGTACCAGTGCAGAACTCCACACAAATATGCCCTGTACCTGTACTGGTCCATAACCTCCCTGTCTCATTGGATCGTCCCACTGCAGAACTCCACACAAATATGCCATGAACCGCTACCCTCCATAGCCTCCCTGTGTCACTGGAAAGTACCAATGCAGAACTCCACACAAATATGCCCTGAACCTGTACCCGACCATAACCTCCCTGTCTCACTGGAACGTACCACTGCAGAACTCCACACAAATATGCCCTGAACCTGTAGCCTCCATAACCTCCCTGTCTCACTGGAACGTACCAATGCAGAACTACACACAAACATTTCCTGAACCTGTACCCCTCCATAACCTCCCTGTCTCACTGGAACGTACCAATGCAGAACTCCACACAAATATGCCCTGAACCGGTTCCTTTCATAACCTCCCTGTCTCTCTGGAACGTACCAACGCAGAACTCCACACAAATATGCCGTGAACCTGTACCCTCCATAACCTCCCTGACGCACTGGAACGGTCCAATGCTGATCTACACACAAATATGCCCTGAACCTGTACCCGACCATAACCTCCCTGTCTCACTGGAACGCACCAATGCCGAACTCCACTCAAATATGCCCTGATCCTGTACCGTGCATAAACCTCCCTGTCTCACTGGAACGTACCAATGCAGAATTCCACTCAAATATGCCCTGATCCTGTACCGTGCATAACCTCCCTGTCTCACTGGAACGTATCAATGCATAACTCCACACAAATAGGCCCTGTACCTGTAACCCTCCATAACCTCCCTGTCTCACTGGAACGTACCAATGCAGAACTCCACACAAATATGCCCTGAACCGGTACCCTCCATTACCTCCCTGTCTCTCTGGAACGTACCAATGCAGAATTCCACACAAATATGCCCTGAACCTGTACCCCTCCATAACCTCCGTGTCTCACTGGAACCTACCAATGCAGAACTCCACACAAATATGCCCTGAACCTTTACCCTCCATAACCTTCTGTCTAACTGGAACGTACCATTGCAGAACACCACACAATTATGCCCTGAAAGTGTACCCGCCAATAACCCCCTTGTCTCACTGGAAGGCACCAATGCAGAACTCCACACAAATTTGCCCTGAACCTGTACCCCTCCATAACCTCCTATCTCACTGGAACGTACCAATGCAGATCTCCACACAAGTATGCCCTGAACCTGTACCCCTCCATAATCTCCCTGTGTCACTGGAACGCACCAATGCCGAACTCCACTCAAATATGCCCTGATCCTGTACCGTGCATAAACTCCTTGTCTCACTGGAACGTACCATTGCAGAACACCAGACAAATTTGCCCTGAACCTGTACCCCTCCATAACCTCCCTGTCTCACTGGAACGTACCAATGCAGAACTCCACACAAATATGCCCTGAACCTGTACCCTCAATAACCTCCCTGACTCACTGGAACATAGAAATGCAGAACTACACTCAAATATGCCCTGAACCTGTACCCCTCCATAACCTCCCAGTCTCACTGGAACGTACCATTGCAGAACACCACACAAATATGCCCTGAACCTGTACCCGACCATAACCTACCAGTCTCACTGGAGCGCACCAATGCCGATCTCCACTCAAATATGCCCTGATCCTATACCGTGCAAAACCTCTCTGTCTCACTGGAACGTACCATTACAGAACACCACACAAATATGCCCTGAACCTGTACCCCTCCATAACCTCCCTGTCTCACTGGAAAGTACCAATGCAGAACTCCACACAAATATGCCCTGAACCTGCACCCGACCATAACCTCCCTGTCTCACAGGAACGTACCAATGCAGAACTCCAGACAAATGTGCCCTGAACCTGTACACCTCCATAACCTCCCTGTCTCACTGGAACGTACCAATGCAGAACTCCACTCAAATAAGCCCTGAACCTGTAACCCTCCATAACCTCCCTGTCTCACTGGAACGAACCAATGCAGAATTCCACACAAATATGCCCTGAACGTGTACCCGCCCATAACCTCCTTGTCTCACTGGAACGCACCAATGCAGAACTCCACACAAATTTGCCCTGAACCTGTACCCCTCAATAACCTCCCTGTCTCACTGGAACGGACCAATGCAGAACTCCACTCAAATATGCCCTGATCCTGTACCGTGCATAACCTCCCTGTCGCACTGGAACGTACCAAAGCAGAATTCCACACAAATATGCCCTGAACGTGTACACGCCCATAACCTCCTTGTCTCACTGGAACGTACCAATGCAGAACTCCACACAAGTATGCCCTGAACCTGTACCCCTCCATAATCTCCTTGTCTCACTGGAACGCACCAATGCCGAACTCCACTCAAATATGCCCTGATCCTGTACCGTGCATAATCTCCCTGTCTCACTGGAACGTACCATTGCAGAACACCACACAAATATGCCCTGAACCTGTACCCCTCCATAACCTTCCTGTCTCACTGGAAAGTACCAATGCAGAACTCCACACAAATATGCCCTGAACCTGCACCCGAACATAACCTCCCTGTCTCACTGGAACTAACCAATGCAGAACCCCACACAAATAGGCCCTGAACCTGTAACCCTCCATAAACTCCCTGTCTCACTGGAACGTACCAATGCAGAACTCCACACAAATATGCCCTGAACCGGTTCCTTTCATAAACTCCCTGTCTCTCTGGAACGTACCAACGCAGAACTCCACACAAATCTGCCGTGAACCTGTACCCTCCATAACCTCCCTGACGCACTGGAACGGTCCAATGCTGATCTACACACAAATATGCCCTGAAACTGTACCTGACCATAACCTCCCTGTCTCACTGGAACGCACGAATGCCGAACTCCACTCAAATATGCCCTGATCCTGTACCGTGCATAAACCTCCCTGTCTCACTGGAACGTACCATTGCAGAACTCCACACAAATATGCCCTGAACCTGCAGCTGACCATAACCTCCCTGTCTCACTGGAATGTACCAATGCAGAACTCCACACAAATATACCCTGAACCTGTAACCCTCCATAACCTCCCTGTCTCACTGGAACGTACCAATGCAGAACTCCACACAAATATGCCCTGATCCTGAACCGTGCATAAACCTCCCTGTCTCACTGGAACGTATCAATGCATAACTCCACACATATAGGCCCTGAACCTGTAACCCTCCATAAACTCCCTGTCTCACTGGAACGTACCAATGCAGAACTCCACACAAATATGCCCTGAACCGGTACCCTCCATAACCTCCCTGTCTCTCTGGAACGTACCAATGCAGAATTCCACACAAATATGCCCTGAACGTGTACCCGCCCATAACCTCCTTGTCTCACTGGAACGCACCAATGCAGAACTCCACACAAATTTGCCCTGAACGTGTACCCCTCCATAACCTCCCTGTCTCACTGGAACGTACCAATGCAGAACTCCACACAAATATGCCCTGAACCTGTACCCTCCATAACCTTCTGTCTAACTGTAACGTACCATTACAGAACACCACACAAATATGCCCTGAAAGTGTACCCGCCCATAACCCCCTTGTCTAACTGGAAGGCACCAATGCAGAACTCCACACAAATTTGCCCTGAACCTGTACCCCTCCATAACCTCCCTGTCTCACTGGAACGTACCAATGCAGAACTCCACACAAATATGCCCTGAACCTCTACCCTCAATAACCTCCCTGACTCACTGGAACATAGAAATGCAGAACTACACTCAAATATGCCCTGAACCTGTACCCCTCCATAACCTCCTAGTCTCACTGGAACGTACCATTGCAGAACACCACACAAATATGCCCTGAACCTGTACCCGACCATAACCTACCAGTCTCACTGGAGCGCACCAATGCCGATCTCCACTCAAATATGCCCTGATCCTATACCGTGCAAAACCTCTCTGTCTCACTGGAACGTACCATTACAGAACACCACACAAATATGCCCTGAACCTGTACCCCTCCATAACCTCCCTGTCTCACTGGAAAGTACCAATGCAGAACTCCACACAAATATGCCCTGAACCTGCACCCGACCATAACCTCCCTGTCTCACTGGAACGTACCAATGCAGAACTCCAGACAAATGAGCCCTGAACCTGTACACCTCCATAACCTCCCTGTCTCACTGGAACGTACCAATGCAGAACTCCACTCAAATAAGCCCTGAACCTGTAACCCTCCATAACCTCCCTGTCTCACTGGAACGAACCAATGCAGAATTCCACACAAATATGCCCTGAACGTGTACCCGCCC
Source organism: Hemitrygon akajei (assembly GCF_048418815.1). Taxonomy (NCBI): domain Eukaryota; kingdom Metazoa; phylum Chordata; class Chondrichthyes; order Myliobatiformes; family Dasyatidae; genus Hemitrygon; species Hemitrygon akajei. Next base: position 898,951 of record NW_027331952.1, on the reverse strand, counting down.
ATAACCTCCTTGTCTCACTGGAACGCACCAATGCAGAACTCCACACAAATTTGCCCTGAACCTGTACCCCTCAATAACCTCCCTGTCTCACTGGAACGGACCAATGCAGAACTCCACTCAAATATGCCCTGATCCTGTACCGTGCATAACCTCCCTGTCGCACTGGAACGTACCAAAGCAGAATTCCACACAAATATGCCCTGAACGTGTACACGCCCATAACCTCCTTGTCTCACTGGAACGTACCAATGCAGCACTCCACACAAGTATGCCCTGAACCTGTACCCCTCCATAATCTCCTTGTCTCACTGGAACGCACCAATGCCGAACTCCACTCAAATATGCCCTGATCCTGTACCGTGCATAATCTCCCTGTCTCACTGGAACGTACCATTGCAGAACACCACACAAATATGCCCTGAACCTATACCCCTCCATACCCTCCCTGTCTCACTGGAACGTACCAGTGCAGAACTCCACACAAATATGCCCTGTACCTGTACTGGTCCATAACCTCCCTGTCTCATTGGATCGTCCCACTGCAGAACTCCACACAAATATGCCATGAACCGCTACCCCCCATAGCCTCCCTGTGTCACTGGAAAGTACCAATGCAGAACTCCACACAAATATGCCCTGAACCTGTACCCGACCATAACCTCCCTGTCTCACTGGAACGTACCACTGCAGAACTCCACACAAATATGCCCTGAACCTGTAGCCTCCATAACCTCCCTGTCTCACTGGAACGTACCAATGCAGAACTACACACAAACATTTCCTGAACCTGTACCCCTCCATAACCTCCCTGTCTCACTGGAACGTACCAATGCAGAACTCCACACAAATATGCCCTGAACCGGTTCCTTTCATAACCTCCCTGTCTCTCTGGAACGTACCAACGCAGAACTCCACACAAATATGCCGTGAACCTGTACCCTCCATAACCTCCCTGACGCACTGGAACGGTCCAATGCTGATCTACACACAAATATGCCCTGAACCTGTACCCGACCATAACCTCCCTGTCTCACTGGAACGCACCAATGCCGAACTCCACTCAAATATGCCCTGATCCTGTACCGTGCATAAACCTCCCTGTCTCACTGGAACGTACCAATGCAGAATTCCACTCAAATATGCCCTGATCCTCTACCGTGCATAACCTCCCTGTCTCACAGGAACGTATCAATGCATAACTCCACACAAATAGGCCCTGTACCTGTAACCCTCCATAACCTCCCTGACTCACTGGAACGTACCAATGCAGAACTCCACACAAATATGCCCTGAACCTTTACCCTCCATAACCTTCTGTCTAACTGGAACGTACCATTGCAGAACACCACACAATTATGCCCTGAAAGTGTACCCGCCAATAACCCCCTTGTCTCACTGGAAGGCACCAATGCAGAACTCCACACAAATTTGCCCTGAACCTATACCCCTCCATAACCTCCTATCTCACTGGAACGTACCAATGCAGATCTCCACACAAGTATGCCCTGAACCTGTACCCCTCCATAATCTCCCTGTGTCACTGGAACGCACCAATGCCGAACTCCACTCAAATATGCCCTGATCCTGTACCGTGCATAAACTCCTTGTCTCACTGGAACGTACCATTGCAGAACACCAGACAAATTTGCCCTGAACCTGTACCCCTCCATAACCTCCCTGTCTCACTGGAACGTACCAATGCAGCACTCCACACAAATATGCCCTGAACCTGTACCCTCAATAACCTCCCTGACTCACTGGAACATAGAAATGCAGAACTACACTCAAATATGCCCTGAACCTGTACCCCTCCATAACCTCCCAGTCTCACTGGAACGTACCATTGCAGAACACCACACAAATATGCCCTGAACCTGTACCCGACCATAACCTACCAGTCTCACTGGAGCGCACCAATGCCGATCTCCACTCAAATATGCCCTGATCCTATACCGTGCAAAACCTCTCTGTCTCACTGGAACGTACCATTACAGAACACCACACAAATATGCCCTGAACCTGTACCCCTCCATAACCTCCCTGTCTCACTGGAAAGTACCAATGCAGAACTCCACACAAATATGCCCTGAACCTGCACCCGACCATAACCTCCCTGTCTCACTGGAACGTACCAATGCAGAACTCCAGACAAATGTGCCCTGAACCTGTACACCTCCATAACCTCCCTGTCTCACTGGAACGTACCAATGCAGAACTCCACTCAAATAAGCCCTGAAGCTGTAACCCTCCATAACCTCCCTGTCTCACTGGAACGAACCAATGCAGAATTCCACACAAATATGCCCTGAACGTGTACCCGCCCATAACCTCCTTGTCTCACTGGAACGCACCAATGCAGAACTCCACACAAATTTGCCCTGAACCTGTACCCCTCAATAACCTCCCTGTCTCACTGGAACGGACCAATGCAGAACTCCACTCAAATATGCCCTGATCCTGTACCGTGCATAACCTCCCTGTCGCACTGGAACGTACCAAAGCAGAATTCCACACAAATATGCCCTGAACGTGTACACGCCCATAACCTCCTTGTCTCACTGGAACGTACCAATGCAGAACTCCACACAAGTATGCCCTGAACCTCTACCCCTCCATAATCTCCTTGTCTCACTGGAACGCACCAATGCCGAACTCCACTCAAATATGCCCTGATCCTGTACCGTGCATAATCTCCCTGTCTCACTGGAACGTACCATTGCAGAACACCACACAAATATGCCCTGAACCTGTACCCCTCCATAACCTTCCTGTCTCACTGGAAAGTACCAATGCAGAACTCCACACAAATATGCCCTGAACCTGCACCCGAACATAACCTCCCTGTCTCACTGGAACTAACCAATGCAGAACTCCACACAAATTTGCCCTGAACCTGTACCCCTCCATAACCTCCCTGTCTCACTGGAACGTACCAATGCAGAACTCCACACAAATATGCCCTGAACCTGTACCCTCAATAACCTCCCTGACTGACTGGAGCATAGAAATGCAGAACTACACTCAAATATGCCCTGAACCTGTACCCCTCCATAACCTCCCAGTCTCACTGGAACGTACCATTGCAGAACACCACACAAATATGCCCTGAACCTGTACCCGACCATAACCTACCAGTCTCACTGGAGCGCACCAATGCCGATCTCCACTCAAATATGCCCTGATCCTATACCGTGCAAAACCTCTCTGTCTCACTGGAACGTACCATTACAGAACACCACACAAATATGCCCTGAACCTGTACCCCTCCATAACCTCCCTGTCTCACTGGAAAGTACCAATGCAGAACTCCACACAAATATGCCCTGAACCTGCACCCGACCATAACCTCCCTGTCTCACTGGAACGTACCAATGCAGAACTCCAGACAAATGAGCCCTGAACCTGTACACCTCCATAACCTCCCTGTCTCACTGGAACGTACCAATGCAGAACTCCACTCAAATAAGCCCTGAACCTGTAACCCTCCATAACCTCCCTGTCTCACTGGAACGAACCAATGCAGAATTCCACACAAATATGCCCTGAACGTGTACCCGCCCATAACCTCCTTGTCTCACTGGAACGCACCAATGCAGAACTCCACACAAATTTGCCCTGAACCTGTACCCCTCAATAACCTCCCTGTCTCACTGGAACGGACCAATGCAGAACTCCACTCAAATATGCCCTGATCCTGTACCGTGCATAACCTCCCTGTCGCACTGGAACGTACCAAAGCAGAATTCCACACAAATATGCCCTGAACGTGTACACGCCCATAACCTCCTTGTCTCACTGGAACGTACCAATGCAGCACTCCACACAAGTATGCCCTGAACCTGTACCCCTCCATAATCTCCTTGTCTCGCTGGAACGCACCAATGCCGAACTCCACTCAAATATGCCCTGATCCTGTACCTTGCATAATCTCCCTGTCTCACTGGAACGTACCATTGCAGAACACCACACAAATATGCCCTGAACCTATACCCCTCCATACCCTCCCTGTCTCACTGGAACGTACCAGTGCAGAACTCCACACAAATATGCCCTGTACCTGTACTGGTCCATAACCTCCCTGTCTCATTGGATCGTCCCACTGCAGAACTCCACACAAATATGCCATGAACCGCTACCCTCCATAGCCTCCCTGTGTCACTGGAAAGTACCAATGCAGAACTCCACACAAATATGCCCTGAACCTGTACCCGACCATAACCTCCCTGTCTCACTGGAACGTACCACTGCAGAACTCCACACAAATATGCCCTGAACCTGTAGCCTCCATAACCTCCCTGTCTCACTGGAACGTACCAATGCAGAACTACACACAAACATTTCCTGAACCTGTACCGCTCCATAACCTCCCTGTCTCACTGGAACGTACCAATGCAGAACTCCACACAAATATGCCCTGAACCGGTTCCTTTCATAACCTCCCTGTCTCTCTGGAACGTACCAACGCAGAACTCCACACAAATATGCCGTGAACCTGTACCCTCCATAACCTCCCTGACGCACTGGAACGGTCCAATGCTGATCTACACACAAATATGCCCTGAACCTGTACCCGACCATAACCTCCCTGTCTCACTGGAACGCACCAATGCCGAACTCCACTCAAATATGCCCTGATCCTGTACCGTGCATAAACCTCCCTGTCTCACTGGAACGTACCAATGCAGAATTCCACTCAAAAATGCCCTGATCCTGTACCGTGCATAACCTCCCTGTCTCACTGGAACGTATCAATGCATAACTCCACACAAATAGGCCCTGTACCTGTAACCCTCCATAACCTCCCTGTCTCACTGGAACGTACCAATGCAGAACTCCACACAAATATGCCCTGAACCGGTACCCTCCATAACCTCCCTGTCTCTCTGGAACGTACCAATGCAGAATTCCACACAAATATGCCCTGAACGTGTACCCGCCCATAACCTCCTTGTCTCACTGGAACGCACCAATGCAGAACTCCACACAAATTTGCCCTGAACCTGTACCCCTCCATAACCTCCCTGTCTCACTGGAACGTACCAATGCAGAACACCACACAATTATGCCCTGAAAGTGTACCCGCCAATAACCCCCTTGTCTCACTGGAAGGCACCAATGCAGAATTCCACACAAATATGCCCTGAACGTGTACCCGCCCATAACCTCCTTGTCTCACTGGAACGCACCAATGCAGAACTCCACACAAATTTGCCCTGAACCTGTACCCCTCCATAACCTCCCTGTCTCACTGGAACGTACCAATGCAGAACTCCACACAAATATGCCCTGAACCTGTACCCTCAATAACCTCCCTGACTCACTGGAACATAGAAATGCAGAACTACACTCAAATATGCCCTGAACCTGTACCCCTCCATAACCTCCCAGTCTCACTGGAACGTACCATTGCAGAACACCACACAAATATGCCCTGAACCTGTACCCGACCATAACCTACCAGTCTCACTGGAGCGCACCAATGCCGATCTCCACTCAAATATGCCCTGATCCTATACCGTGCAAAACCTCTCTGTCTCACTGGAACGTACCATTACAGAACACCACACAAATATGCCCTGAACCTGTACCCCTCCATAACCTCCCTGTCTCACTGGAAAGTACCAATGCAGAACTCCACACAAATATGCCCTGAACCTGCACCCGACCATAACCTCCCTGTCTCACTGGAACGTACCAATGCAGAACTCCAGACAAATGTGCCCTGAACCTGTACACCTCCATAACCTCCCTGTCTCACTGGAACGTACCAATGCAGAACTCCACTCAAATAAGCCCTGAACCTGTAACCCTCCATAACCTCCCTGTCTCACTGGAACGAACCAATGCAGAATTCCACACAAATATGCCCTGAACGTGTACCCGCCCATAACCTCCTTGTCTCACTGGAACGCACCAATGCAGAACTCCACACAAATTTGCCCTGAACCTGTACCCCTCAATAACCTCCCTGTCTCACTGGAACGGACCAATGCAGAACTCCACTCAAATATGCCCTGATCCTGTACCGTGCATAACATCCCTGTCGCACTGGAACGTACCAAAGCAGAATTCCACACAAATATGCCCTGAACGTGTACACGCCCATAACCTCCTTGTCTCACTGGAACGTACCAATGCAGAACTCCACACAAGTATGCCCTGAACCTGTACCCCTCCATAATCTCCTTGTCTCACTGGAACGCACCAATGCCGAACTCCACTCAAATATGCCCTGATCCTGTACCGTGCATAATCTCCCTGTCTCACTGGAACGTACCATTGCAGAACACCACACAAATATGCCCTGAACCTATACCCCTCCATAACCTCCCTGTCTCACTGGAACGTACCAGTGCAGAACTCCACACAAATATGCCCTGTACCTGTACTGGTCCATAACCTCCCTGTCTCATTGGATCGTCCCACTGCAGAACTCCACACAAATATGCCATGAACCGGTACCCTCCATAACCTCCCTGTGTCACTGGAAAGTACCAATGCAGAACTCCACACAAATATGCCCTGAACCTGTACCCGAGCATAACCTCCCTGTCTCACTGGAACGTACCACTGCAGAACTCCACACAAATATGCCCTGAACCTGTAGCCTCCATAACCTCCCTGTCTCACTGGAACGTACCAATGCAGAACTACACACAAACATTTCCTGAACCTGTACCCCTCCATAACCTCCCTGTCTCACTGGAACGTACCAATGCAGAACTCCACACAAATATGCCCTGAACCGGTTCCTTTCATAACCTCCCTGTCTCTCTGGTACGTACCAACGCAGAACTCCACACAAATATGCCGTGAACCTGTACAACCCATAACCTCCCTGACGCACTGGAACGGTCCAATGCTGATCTACACACAAATATGCCCTGAACCTGTACCCGACCATAACCTCCCTGTCTCACTGGAACGCACCAATGCCGAACTCCACTCAAATATGCCCTGATCCTGTACCGTGCATAAACCTCCCTGTCTCACTGGAACGTACCAATGCAGAATTCCACTCAAATATGCCCTGATCCTGTACCGTGCATAACCTCCCTGTCTCACTGGAACGTATCAATGCATAACTCCACACAAATAGGCCCTGTACCTGTAACCCTCCATAACCTCCCTGTCTCACTGGAACGTACCAATGCAGAACTCCACACAAATATGCCCTGAACCGGTACCCTCCATAACCTCCCTGTCTCTCTGGAACGTACCAATGCAGAATTCCACACAAATATGCCCTGAACGTGTACCCGCCCATAACCTCCTTGTCTCACTGGAACGCACCAATGCAGAACTCCACACAAATTTGCCCTGAACCTGTACCCCTCCATAACCTCCCTGTCTCACTGGAACGTACCAATGCAGAACTCCACACAAATATGCCCTGAACCTGTACCCTCCATAACCTTCTGTCTAACTGGAACGTACCATTGCAGAACACCACAAAATTATGCCCTGAAAGTGTACCCGCCCATAACCCCCTTGTCTCACTGGAAGGCACCAATGCAGAACTCCACACAAATTTGCCCTGAACCTGTACCCCTCCATAACCTCCCTGTCTCACTGGAACGCACCAATGCCGAACTCCACTCAAATAAGCCCTGATCCTGTACCGTGCATAAACTCCTTGTCTCACTGGAACGTACCATTGCAGAACACCACACAAATATGCCCTGAACCTATACCCCTCCATAACCTCCCTGTCTCACTGGAACGTACCAGTGCAGAACTCCACACAAATATGCCCTGAACCTGTACTGGTCCATAACCACCCTGTCTCATTGGATCGTCCCACTGCAGAACTCCACACAAATATGCCATGAACCGGTACCCTCCATAACCTCCCTGTCTCACTGGAAAGTACCAATGCAGAACTCTACACAAATTTGAACTGAACCTGTACCCCTCAATAACCTCCCTGTCTCACTGGAACGTACCAATGCAGAATTCCACTCAAATATGCCCTGATCCTGTACCGTGCATAACCTCCCTGTCTCACTGGAACGTACCATTGCAGAACACCACACAAATATGCCCTGAACCTGTAGCCCTCACTAACCTCCCTGTCTCACTGGAAAGTACCAATGCAGAACTCCACACAAATATGCCCTGAACCTGCAACCGACCATAACCTCCCTGTCTCACTGGAACGTACCAATGTAGAACTACACACAAATAGGCCCTGAACCTGTAACCCTCCATAACCTCCCTGTCTCACTGGAACGTACCAATGCAGAACTCCACACAAATATGCCCTGAACCGGTTCCTTTCATAACCTCCCTGTCTCTCTCGAACGTACCAACGCAGAACTCCACACAAATATGCCGTGAACCTGTACCCTCCATAACCTCCTATCTCACTGGAACGTACCAATGCAGATCTCCACACAAGTATGCCCTGAACCTGTACCCCTCCATAATCTCCCTGTGTCACTGGAACGCACCAATGCCGAACTCCACTCAAATATGCCCTGATCCTGTACCGTGCATAAACTCCTTGTCTCACTGGAACGTACCATTGCAGAACACCAGACAAATTTGCCCGGAACCTGTACCCCTCCATAACCTCCCTGTCTCACTGGAACGTACCAATGCAGAACTCCACACAAATATGCCCTGAACCTGTACCCTCAATAACCTCCCTGACTCACTGGAACATAGAAATGCAGAACTACACTCAAATATGCCCTGAACCTGTACCCCTCCATAACCTCCCAGTCTCACTGGAACGTACCATTGCAGAACACCACACAAATATGCCCTGAACCTGTACCCGACCATAACCTACCAGTCTCACTGGAGCGCACCAATGCCGATCTCCACTCAAATATGCCCTGATCCTATACCGTGCAAAACCTCTCTGTCTCACTGGAACGTACCATTACAGAACACCACACAAATATGCCCTGAACCTGTACCCCTCCATAACCTCCCTGTCTCACTGGAAAGTACCAATGCAGAACTCCACACAAATATGCCCTGAACCTGCACCCGACCATAACCTCCCTGTCTCACTGGAACGTACCAATGCAGAACTCCAGACAAATGTGCCCTGAACCTGTACACCTCCATAACCTCCCTGTCTCACTGGAACGTACCAATGCAGAACTCCACTCAAATAAGCCCTGAACCTGTAACCCTCCATAACCTCCCTGTCTCACTGGAACGAACCAATGCAGAATTCCACACAAATATGCCCTGAACGTGTACCCGCCCATAACCTCCTTGTCTCACTGGAACGCTCCAATGCAGAACTCCACACAAATTTGCCCTGAACCTGTACCCCTCAATAACCTCCCTGTCTCACTGGAACGGACCAATGCAGAACTCCACTCAAATATGCCCTGATCCTGTACCGTGCATAACCTCCCTGTCTCACTGGAACGTACCAATGCAGAACTCCACACAAGTATGCCCTGAACCTGTACCCCTCCATAATCTCCTTGTCTCACTGGAACGCACCAATGCCGAACTCCACTCAAATATGCCCTGATCCTGTACCGTGCATAATCTCCCTGTCTCACTGGAACGTACCATTGCAGAACACCACACAAATATGCCCTGAACCTATACCCCTCCATAACCTCCCTGTCTCACTGGAACGTACCAGTGCAGAACTCCACACAAATATGCCCTGTACCTGTACTGGTCCATAACCTCCCTGTCTCATTGGATCGTCCCACTGCAGAACTCCACACAAATATGCCATGAACCGGTACCCTCCATAACCTCCCTGTGTCACTGGAAAGTACCAATGCAGAACTCCTCACAAATATGCCCTGAACCTGTACCCGACCATAACCTCCCTGTCTCACTGGAACGTACCACTGCAGAACTCCACACAAATATGCCCTGAACCTGTAGCCTCCATAACCTCCCTGTCTCACTGGAACGTACCAATGCAGAACTACACACAAACATTTCCTGAACCTGTACCCCTCCATAACCTCCCTGTCTCACTGGAACGTACCAATGCAGAACTCCACACAAATATGCCCTGAACCGGTTCCTTTCATAACCTCCCTGTCTCTCTGGAACGTACCAACGCAGAACTCCACACAAATTTGCCGTGAACCTGTACCCTCCATAACCTCCCTGACGCACTGGAACGGTCCAATGCTGATCTACACACAAATATGCCCTGAACCTGTACCCGACCATAACCTCCCTGTCTCACTGGAACGCACCAATGCCGAACTCCACTCAAATATGCCCTGATCCTGTACCGTGCATAAACCTCCCTGTCTCACTGGAACGTACCAATGCAGAATTCCACTCAAATATGCCCTGATCCTGTACCGTGCATAACCTCCCTGTCTCACTGGAACGTATCAATGCATAACTCCACACAAATAGGCCCTGTACCTGTAACCCTCCATAACCTCCCTGTCTCACTGGAACGTACCAATGCAGAACTCCACACAAATATGCCCTGAACCGGTACCCTCCATAACCTCCCAGTCTCTCTGGAACGTACCAATGCAGAATTCCACACAAATATGCCCTGAACGTGTACCCGCCCATAACCTCCTTGTCTCACTGGAACGCACCAATGCAGAACTCCACACAAATTTGCCCTGAACCTGTACCCCTCCATAACCTCCCTGTCTCACTGGAACGTACCAATGCAGAACTCCACACAAATATGCCCTGAACCTGTACCCTCCATAACCTTCTGTCTAACTGGAACGTACCATTGCAGAACACCACACAATTATGCCCTGAAAGTGTACCCGCCCATAACCCCCTTGTCTCACTGGAAGGCACCAATGCAGAACTCCACACAAATTTGCCCTGAACCTGTACCCCTCCATAACCTCCTATCAACTGGAACGTACCAATGCAGATCTCCACACAAGTATGCCCTGAACATGTACCCCTCCATAATCTCCCTGTGTCACTGGAACGCACCAATGCCGAACTCCACTCAAATATGCCCTGATCCTGTACCGTGCATAAACTCCTTGTCTCACTGGAACGTACCATTTCAGAACACCACACAAATATGCCATGAACCGGTACCCTCCATAACCTCCCTGTCTCACTGGAAAGTACCAATGCAGAACTCTACACAAATTTGAACTGAACCTGTACCCCTCAATAACCTCCCTGTCTCACTGGAACGTACCAATGCAGAATTCCACTCAAATATGCCCTGATCCTGTACCGTGCATAACCTCCCTGTCTCACTGGAACGTACCATTGCAGAACACCACACAAATATGCCCTGAACCTGTAGCCCTCCATAACCTCCCTGTCTCACTGGAAAGTACCAATGCAGAACTCCACACAAATATGCCCTGAACCTGCACCCGACCATAACCTCCCTGTCTCACTGGAACGTACCAATGTAGAACTACACACAAATAGGCCCTGAACCTGTAACCCTCCATAACCTCCCTGTCTCACTGGAACGTACCAATGCAGAACTCCACACAAATATGCCCTGAACCGGTTCCTTTCATAACCTCCCTGTCTCTCTCGAACGTACCAACGCAGAACTCCACACAAATATGCCGTGAACCTGTACCCTCCATAACCTCCCTGACGCACTGGAGCGGTCCAATGCTGATCTACACACAAATATGCCCTGAACCTGTACCCGACCATAACCTCCCTGTCTCACTGGAACGCACCAATGCCGAACTCCACTCAAATATGCCCTGATCCTGTACCGTGCATAATCCTCCCTGTCTCACTGGAACGTACCATTGCAGAACTCCATACAAATATGCCCTGAACCTGCACCTGACCATAACCTCCCTGTCTCACTGGAATGTACCAATGCAGAACTCCACACAAATATGCCCTGAACCTGTAACCCTCCATAACCTCCCTGTCTCACTGGAACGTACCAATGCAGAACTCCACACAAATATGCCCTGATCCTGTACCGTGCATAAACCTCCCTGTCTCACTGGAACGTACCAATGCAGAATTCCACTCAAATATGCCCTGAACCGGTACCCTCCATAACCTCCCTGTCTCTCTGGAACGTACCAATGCAGAATTCCACACAAATATGCCCTGAACGTGTACCCGCCCATAACCTCCTTGTCTCACTGGAACGCACCAATGCAGAACTCCACACAAATTTGTCCTGAACCTGTACCCCTCCATAACCTCCCTGTCTCACTGGAACGTACCAATGCAGAACTCCACACAAATATGCCCTGAACCTGTACCCTCCATAACCTTCTGTCTAACTGGAACGTACCATTGCAGAACACCACACAAATATGCCCTGAAAGTGTACCCGCCCATAAACCCCTTGTCTCACTGGAAGGCACCAATGCAGAACTCCACACAAATTTGCCCTGAACCTGTACCCCTCCATAACCTCCCTGTCTCACTGGAACGTACCAATGCAGAACTCCACACAAATATGCCCTGAACCTGTACCCTCAATAACCTCCCTGACTCACTGGAACATAGAAATGCAGAACTACACTCAAATATGCCCTGAACCTGTACCCCTCCATAACCTCCCAGTCTCACTGGAACGTACCATTGCAGAACACCACACAAATATGCCCTGAACCTGTACCCGACCATAACCTACCTGTCTCACTGGAGCGCACCAATGCCGATCTCCACTCAAATATGCCCTGATCCTATACCGTGCAAAACCTCTCTGTCTCACTGGAACGTACCATTACAGAACACCACACAAATATGCCCTGAACCTGTACCCCTCCATAACCTCCCTGTCTCACTGGAAAGTACCAATGCAGAACTCCACACAAATATGCCCTGAACCTGCAACCGACCATAACCTCCCTGTCTCACTGGAACGTACCACTGCAGAACACCACACAAATATGCCCTGAATATGTACCCTCCATAACCTCCCTGTCTCACTGGAACGTACCAATGCAGAACTCCAGACAAATGTGCCCTGAACCTGTACACCTCCATAACCTCCCTGTCTCACTGGAACGTACCAATGCAGAACTCCACACAAATATGCCCTGAACCTGTAACCCTCCATAACCTCCCTGTCTCACTGGAACGTACCAATGCAGAATTCCACACAAATATGCCCTGAACGTGTACCCGCCCATAACCTCCTTGTCTCACTGGAACGCACCAATGCAGAACTCCACACAAATTTGCCCTGAACCTGTACCCCTCAATAACCTCCCTGTCTCACTGGAACGTACCAATGCAGAACTCCACTCAAATATGCCCTGATCCTGTACCGTGCATAATCTCCCTGTCTCACTGGAACGTACCATTGCAGAACACCACACAAATATGCCCTGAACCAATACCCCTCCATAACCTCCCTGTCTCACTGGAACGTACCAGTGCAGAACTCCACACAAATATGCCCTGAACCTGTACTGGTCCATAACCTCCCTGTCTCATTGGATCGTCCCACTGCAGAACTCCACACAAATATGCCATGAACCGGTACCCTCCATAACCTCCCTGTGTCACTGGAAAGTACCAATGCAGAACTCCACACAAATATGCCCTGAACCTGTACCCGACCATAACCTCCCTGTCTCACTGGAACGTACCACTGCAGAACTCCACACAAATATGCCCTGAACCTGTAGCCTCCATAACCTCCCTGTCTCACTGGAACGTACCAATGCAGAACTACACACAAACATTTCCTGAACCTGTACCCCTCCATAACCTCCCTGTCTCACTGGAACGTACCAATGCAGAACTCCACACAAATATACCCTGAACCGGTTCCTTTCATAACCTCCCTGTCTCTCTGGAACGTACCAACGCAGAACTCCACACAAATATGCCGTGAACCTGTACCCTCCATAACCTCCCTGACGCACTGGAACGGTCCAATGCTGATCTACACACAAATATGCCCTGAACCTGTACCCGACCATAACCTCCCTGTCTCACTGGAACGCACCAATGCCGAACTCCACTCAAATATGCCCTGATCCTGTACCGTGCATAAAACTCCCTGTCTCACTGGAACGTACCAATGCAGAATTCCACTCAAATATGCCCTGATCCTGTACCGTGCATAACCTCCCTGTCTCACTGGAACGTATCAATGCATAACTCCACACAAATAGGCCCTGTACCTGTAACCCTCCATAACCTCCCTGTCTCACTGGAACGTACCAATGCAGAACTCCACACAAATATGCCCTGAACCGGTACCCTCAATAACCTCCCTGACTCACTGGAACATAGAAATGCAGAACTACACTCAAATATGCCCTGAACCTGTACCCCTCCATAACCTCCCAGTCTCACTGGAACGTACCATTGCAGAACACCACACAAATATGCCCTGAACCTGTACCCGACCATAACCTACCAGTCTCACTGGAGCGCACCAATGCCGATCTCCTCTCAAATATGCCCTGATCCTATACCGTGCAAAACCTCTCTGTCTCACTGGAACGTACCATTACAGAACACCACACAAATATGCCCTGAACCTGTACCCCTCCATAACCTCCCTGTCTCACTGGAAAGTACCAATGCAGAACTCCACACAAATATGCCCTGATCCTGCACCCGACCATAACCTCCCTGTCTCACTGGAACGTACCAATGCAGAACTCCAGACAAATGTGCCCTGAACCTGTACACATCCATAACCTCCCTGTCTCACTGGAACGTACCAATGCAGAACTCCACTCAAATAAGCCCTGAACCTGTAACCCTCCATAACCTCCCTGTCTCACTGGAACGAACCAATGCAGAATTCCACACAAATATGCCCTGAACGTGTACCCGCCCATAACCTCCTTGTCTCACTGGAACGCTCCAATGCAGAACTCCACACAAATTTGCCCTGAACCTGTACCCCTCAATAACCTCCCTGTCTCACTGGAACGGACCAATGCAGAACTCCACTCAAATATGCCCTGATCCTGTACCGTGCATAACCTCCCTGTCTCACTGGAACGTACCAATGCAGAACTCCACACAAGTATGCCCTGAACCTGTACCCCTCCATAATCTCCTTGTCTCACTGGAACGCACCAATGCCGAACTCCACTCAAATATGCCCTGATCCTGTACCGTGCATAATCTCCCTGTCTCACTGGAACGTACCATTGCAGAACACCACACAAATATGCCCTGAACCTATACCCCTCCATAACCTCCCTGTCTCACTGGAACGTACCAGTGCAGAACTCCACACAAATATGCCCTGTACCTGTACTGGTCCATAACCTCCCTGTCTCATTGGATCGTCCCACTGCAGAACTCCACACAAATATGCCATGAACCGGTACCCTCCATAACCTCCCTGTGTCAATGGAAAGTACCAATGCAGAACTCCACACAAATATGCCCTGAACCTGTACCCGACCATAACCTCCCTGTCTCACTGGAACGTACCACTGCAGAACTCCACACAAATATGCCCTGAACCTGTAGCCTCCATAACCTCCCTGTCTCACTGGAACGTACCAATGCAGAACTACACACAAACATTTCCTGAACCTGTACCCCTCCATAACCTCCCTGTCTCACTGGAACGTACCAATGCAGAACTCCACACAAATATGCCCTGAACCGGTTCCTTTCATAACCTCCCTGTCTCTCTGGAACGTACCAACGCAGAACTCCACACAAATATGCCGTGAACCTGTACCCTCCATAACCTCCCTGACGCACTGGAACGGTCCAATGCTGATCTACACACAAATATGCCCTGAACCTGTACCCGACCATAACCTCCCTGTCTCACTGGAACGCACCAATGCCGAACTCCACTCAAATATGCCCTGATCCTGTACCGTGCATAAACCTCCCTGTCTCACTGGAACGTACCAATGCAGAATTCCACTCAAATATGCCCTGATCCTGTACCGTGCATAACCTCCCTGTCTCACTGGAACGTATCAATGCATAACTCCACACAAATAGGCCCTGTACCTGTAACCCTCCATAACCTCCCTGTCTCACTGGAACGTACCAATGCAGAACTCCACACAAATATGCCCTGAACCGGTACCCTCCATAACCTCCCAGTCTCTCTGGAACGTACCAATGCAGAATTCCACACAAATATGCCCTGAACGTGTACCCGCCCATAACCTCCTTGTCTCACTGGAACGCACCAATGCAGAACTCCACACAAATTTGCCCTGAACCTGTACCCCTCCATAACCTCCCTGTCTCACTGGAACGTACCAATGCAGAACTCCACACAAATATGCCCTGAACCTGTACCCTCCATAACCTTCTGTCTAACTGGAACGTACCATTGCAGAACACCACACAATTATGCCCTGAAAGTGTACCCGCCCATAACCCCCTTGTCTCACTGGAAGGCACCAATGCAGAACTCCACACAAATTTGCCCTGAACCTGTACCCCTCCATAACCTCCTATCAACTGGAACGTACCAATGCAGATCTCCACACAAGTATGCCCTGAACCTGTACCCCTCCATAATCTCCCTGTGTCACTGGAACGCACCAATGCCGAACTCCACTCAAATATGCCCTGATCCTGTACCGTGCATAAACTCCTTGTCTCACTGGAACGTACCATTGCAGAACACCACACAAATATGCCATGAACCGGTACCCTCCATAACCTCCCTGTCTCACTGGAAAGTACCAATGCAGAACTCTACACAAATTTGAACTGAACCTGTACCCCTCAATAACCTCCCTGTCTCACTGGAACGTACCAATGCAGAATTCCACTCAAATATGCCCTGATCCTGTACCGTGCATAACCTCCCTGTCTCACTGGAACGTACCATTGCAGAACACCACACAAATATGCCCTGAACCTGTAGCCCTCCATAACCTCCCTGTCTCACTGGAAAGTACCAATGCAGAACTCCACACAAATATGCCCTGAACCTGCACATGACCATAACCTCCCTGTCTCACTGGAACGTACCAATGTAGAACTACACACAAATAGGCCCTGAACCTGTAACCCTCCATAACCTCCCTGTCTCACTGGAACGTACCAATGCAGAACTCCACACAAATATGCCCTGAACCGGTTCCTTTCATAACCTCCCTGTCTCTCTCGAACGTACCAACGCAGAACTCCACACAAATATGCCGTGAACCTGTACCCTCCATAACCTCCCTGACGCACTGGAACGGTCCAATGCTGATCTACACACAAATATGCCCTGAACCTGTACCCGACCATAACCTCCCTGTCTCACTGGAACGCACCAATGCCGAACTCCACTCAAATATGCCCTGATCCTGTACCGTGCATAAACCTCCCTGTCTCACTGGAACGTACCATTGCAGAACTCCATACAAATATGCCCTGAACCTGCACCTGACCATAACCTCCCTGTCTCACTGGAATGTACCAATGCAGAACTCCACACAAATATGCCCTGAACCTGTAACCCTCCATAACCTCCCTGTCTCACTGGAACGTACCAATGCAGAATTCCACTCAAATATGCCCTGAACCGGTACCCTCCATAACCTCCCTGTCTCTCTGGAACGTACCAATGCAGAATTCCACACAAATATGCCCTGAACGTGTACCCGCCCATAACCTCCTTGTCTCACTGGAACGCACCAATGCAGAACTCCACACAAATTTGTCCTGAACCTGTACCCCTCCATAACCTCCCTGTCTCACTGGAACGTACCAATGCAGAACTCCACACAAATATGCCCTGAACCTGTACCCTCCATAACCTTCTGTCTAACTGGAACGTACCATTGCAGAACACCACACAAATATGCCCTGAAAGTGTACCCGCCCATAAACCCCTTGTCTCACTGGAAGGCACCAATGCAGAACTCCACACAAATTTGCCCTGAACCTGTACCCCTCCATAACCTCCCTGTCTCACTGGAACGTACCAATGCAGAACTCCACACAAATATGCCCTGAACCTGTACCCTCAATAACCTCCCTGACTCACTGGAACATAGAAATGCAGAACTACACTCAAATATGCCCTGAACCTGTACCCCTCCATAACCTCCCAGTCTCACTGGAACGTACCATTGCAGAACACCACACAAATATGCCCTGAACCTGTACCCGACCATAACCTACCTGTCTCACTGGAGCGCACCAATGCCGATCTCCACTCAAATATGCCCTGATCCTATACCGTGCAAAACCTCTCTGTCTCACTGGAACGTACCATTACAGAACACCACACAAATATGCCCTGAACCTGTACCCCTCCATAACCTCCCTGTCTCACTGGAAAGTACCAATGCAGAACTCCACACAAATATGCCCTGAACCTGCAACCGACCATAACCTCCCTGTCTCACTGGAACGTACCACTGCAGAACCCCACACAAATATGCCCTGAATATGTACCCTCCATAACCTCCCTGTCTCACTGGAACGTACCAGTGCAGAACTCCACACAAATATGCCCTGAACCTGTACTGGTCCATAACCTCCCTGTCTCATTGGATCGTCCCACTGCAGAACTCCACACAAATATGCCATGAACCGGTACCCTCCATAACCTCCCTGTGTCACTGGAAAGTACCAATGCAGAACTCCACACAAATATGCCCTGAACCTGTACCCGACCATAACCTCCCTGTCTCACTGGAACGTACCACTGCAGAACTCCACACAAATATGCCCTGAACCTGTAGCCTCCATAACCTCCCTGTCTCACTGGAACGTACCAATGCAGAACTACACACAAACATTTCCTGAACCTGTACCCCTCCATAACCTCCCTGTCTCACTGGAACGTACCAATGCAGAACTCCACACAAATATACCCTGAACCGGTTCCTTTCATAACCTCCCTGTCTCTCTGGAACGTACCAACGCAGAACTCCACACAAATATGCCGTGAACCTGTACCCTCCATAACCTCCCTGACGCACTGGAACGGTCCAATGCTGATCTACACACAAATATGCCCTGAACCTGTACCCGACCATAACCTCCCTGTCTCACTGGAACGCACCAATGCCGAACTCCACTCAAATATGCCCTGATCCTGTACCGTGCATAAACCTCCCTGTCTCACTGGAACGTACCATTGCAGAACTCCATACAAATATGCCCTGAACCTGCACCTGACCATAACCTCCCTGTCTCACTGGAATGTACCAATGCAGAACTCCACACAAATATGCCCTGAACCTGTAACCCTCCATAACCTCCCTGTCTCACTGGAACGTACCAATGCAGAATTCCACTCAAATATGCCCTGAACCGGTACCCTCCATAACCTCCCTGTCTCTCTGGAACGTACCAATGCAGAATTCCACACAAATATGCCCTGAACGTGTACCCGCCCATAACCTCCTTGTCTCACTGGAACGCACCAATGCAGAACTCCACACAAATTTGTCCTGAACCTGTACCCCTCCATAACCTCCCTGTCTCACTGGAACGTACCAATGCAGAACTCCACACAAATATGCCCTGAACCTGTACCCTCCATAACCTTCTGTCTAACTGGAACGTACCATTGCAGAACACCACACAAATATGCCCTGAAAGTGTACCCGCCCATAAACCCCTTGTCTCACTGGAAGGCACCAATGCAGAACTCCACACAAATTTGCCCTGAACCTGTACCCCTCCATAACCTCCCTGTCTCACTGGAACGTACCAATGCAGAACTCCACACAAATATGCCCTGAACCTGTACCCTCAATAACCTCCCTGACTCACTGGAACATAGAAATGCAGAACTACACTCAAATATGCCCTGAACCTGTACCCCTCCATAACCTCCCAGTCTCACTGGAACGTACCATTGCAGAACACCACACAAATATGCCCTGAACCTGTACCCGACCATAACCTACCTGTCTCACTGGAGCGCACCAATGCCGATCTCCACTCAAATATGCCCTGATCCTATACCGTGCAAAACCTCTCTGTCTCACTGGAACGTACCATTACAGAACACCACACAAATATGCCCTGAACCTGTACCCCTCCATAACCTCCCTGTCTCACTGGAAAGTACCAATGCAGAACTCCACACAAATATGCCCTGAACCTGCAACCGACCATAACCTCCCTGTCTCACTGGAACGTACCACTGCAGAACCCCACACAAATATGCCCTGAATATGTACCCTCCATAACCTCCCTGTCTCACTGGAACGTACCAGTGCAGAACTCCACACAAATATGCCCTGAACCTGTACTGGTCCATAACCTCCCTGTCTCATTGGATCGTCCCACTGCAGAACTCCACACAAATATGCCATGAGCCGGTACCCTCCATAACCTCCCTGTGTCACTGGAAAGTACCAATGCAGAACTCCACACAAATATGCCCTGAACCTGTACCCGACCATAACCTCCCTGTCTCACTGGAACGTACCACTGCAGAACTCCACACAAATATGCCCTGAACCTGTAGCCTCCATAACCTCCCTGTCTCACTGGAACGTACCAATGCAGAACTACACACAAACATTTCCTGAACCTGTACCCCTCCATAACCTCCCTGTCTCACTGGAACGTACCAATGCAGAACTCCACACAAATATACCCTGAACCGGTTCCTTTCATAACCTCCCTGTCTCTCTGGAACGTACCAACGCAGAACTCCACACAAATATGCCGTGAACCTGTACCCTCCATAACCTCCCTGACGCACTGGAACGGTCCAATGCTGATCTACACACAAATATGCCCTGAACCTGTACCCGACCATAACCTCCCTGTCTCACTGGAACGCACCAATGCCGAACTCCACTCAAATATGCCCTGATCCTGTACCGTGCATAAAACTCCCTGTCTCACTGGAACGTACCAATGCAGAATTCCACTCAAATATGCCCTGATCCTGTACCGTGCATAACCTCCCTGTCTCACTGGAACGTATCAATGCATAACTCCACACAAATAGGCCCTGTACCTGTAACCCTCCATAACCTCCCTGTCTCACTGGAACGTACCAATGCAGAACTCCACACAAATATGCCCTGAACCGGTACCCTCCATAACCTCCCTGTCTCTCTGGAACGTACCAATGCAGAATTCCACACAAATATGCCCTGAACGTGTACCCGCCCATAACCTCCTTGTCTCACTGGAACGCACCAATGCAGAACTCCACACAAATTTGCCCTGAACCTGTACCCCTCCATAACCTCCCTGTCTCACTGGAACGTACCAATGCAGAACTCCACACAAATATGCCCTGAACCTGTACCCTCCATAACCTTCTGTCTAACTGGAACGTACCATTGCAGAACACCACACAATTATGCCCTGAAAGTGTACCCGCCCATAACCCCCTTGTCTCACTGGAAGGCACCAATGCAGAACTCCACACAAATTTGCCCTGAACCTGTACCCCTCCATAACCTCCTATCAACTGGAACGTACAAATGCAGATCTCCACACAAGTATGCCCTGAACCTGTACCCCTCCATAATCTCCCTGTGTCACTGGAACGCACCAATGCCGAACTCCACTCAAATATGCCCTGATCCTGTACCGTGCATAAACTCCTTGTCTCACTGGAACGTACCATTGCAGAACACCACACAAATATGCCCTGAACCTATACCCCTCCATAACCTCCCTGTCTCACTGGAACGTACCAGTGCAGAACTCCACACAAATATGCCCTGAACCTGTACTGGTCCATAACCACCCTGTCTCATTGGATCGTCCCACTGCAGAACTCCACACAAATATGCCATGAAACGGTACCCTCCATAACCTCCCTGTCTCACTGGAAAGTACCAATGCAGAACTCTACACAAATTTGAACTGAACCTGTACCCCTCAATAACCTCCCTGTCTCACTGGAACGTACCAATGCAGAATTCCACTCAAATATGCCCTGATCCTGTACCGTGCATAACCTCCCTGTCTCACTGGAACGTACCATTGCAGAACACCACACAAATATGCCCTGAACCTGTAGCCCTCCATACCCTCCCTGTCTCACTGGAAAGTACCAATGCAGAACTCCACACAAATATGCCCTAAACCTGCACCCGACCATAACCTCCCTGTCTCACTGGAACGTACCAATGTAGAACTACACACAAATAGGCCCTGAACCTGTAACCCTCCATAACCTCCCTGTCTCACTGGAACGTACCAATGCAGAACTCCACACAAATATGCCCTGAACCGGTTCCTTTCATAACCTCCCTGTCTCTCTCGAACGTACCAACGCAGAACTCCACACAAATATGCCGTGAACCTGTACCCTCCATAACCTCCCTGACGCACTGGAACGGTCCAATGCTGATCTACACACAAATATGCCCTGAACCTGTACCCGACCATAACCTCCCTGTCTCACTGGAACGCACCAATGCCGAACTCCACTCAAATATGCCCTGATCCTGTACCGTGCATAAACCTCCCTGTCTCACTGGAACGTACCATTGCAGAACTCCATACAAATATGCCCTGAACCTGCACCTGACCATAACCTCCCTGTCTCACTGGAATGTACCAATGCAGAACTCCACACAAATATGCCCTGAACCTGTAACCCTCCATAACCTCCCTGTCTTACTGGAACGTACCAATGCAGAACTCCACACAAATATGCCCTGATCCTGTACCGTGCATAAACCTCCCTGTCTCACTGGAACGTACCAATGCAGAATTCCACTCAAATATGCCCTGAACCGGTAGCTTCCATAACCTCCCTGTCTCTCTGGAACGTACCAATGCAGAATTCCACACAAATATGCCCTGAACGTGTACCCGCCCATAACCTCCTTGTCTCACTGGAACGCACCAATGCAGAACTCCACACAAATTTGTCCTGAACCTGTACCCCTCCATAACCTCCCTGTCTCACTGGAACGTACCAATGCAGAACTCCACACAAATATGCCATGAACCTGTACCCTCCATAACCTTCTGTCTAACTGGAACGTACCATTGCAGAACACCACACAAATATGCCCTGAAAGTGTACCCGCCCATAACCCCCTTGTCTCACTGGAAGGCACCAATGCAGAACTCCACACAAATTTGCCCTGAACCTGTACCCCTCCATAACCTCCCTGTCTCACTGGAACGTACCAATGCAGAACTCCACACAAATATGCCCTGAACCTGTACCCTCAATAACCTCCCTGACTCACTGGAACATAGAAATGCAGAACTACACTCAAATATGCCCTGAACCTGTACCCCTCCATAACCTCCCAGTCTCACTGGAACGTACCATTGCAGAACACCACACAAATATGCCCTGAACCTGTACCCGACCATAACCTACCTGTCTCACTGGAGCGCACCAATGCCGATCTCCACTCAAATATGCCCTGATCCTATACCGTGCAAAACCTCTCAATCTCACTGGAACGTACCATTACAGAACACCACACAAATATGCCCTGAACCTGTACCCCTCCATAACCTCCCTGTCTCACTGGAAAGTACCAATGCAGAACTCCACACAAATAAGCCCTGAACCTGCAACCGACCATAACCTCCCTGTCTCACTGGAACGTACCACTGCAGAACTCCACACAAATATGCCCTGAATATGTACCCTCCATAACCTCCCTGTCTCACTGGAACGTACCAATGCAGAACTCCAGACAAATGTGCCCTGAACCTGTACACCTCCATAACCTCCCTGTCTCACTGGAACGTACCAATGCAGAACTCCACACAAATATGCCCTGAACCTGTAACCCTCCATAACCTCCCTGTCTCACTGGAACGTACCAATGCAGAATTCCACACAAATATGCCCTGAACGTGTACCCGCCCATAACCTCCTTGTCTCACTGGAACGCACCAATGCAGAACTCCACACAAATTTGCCCTGAACCTGTACCCCTCAATAACCTCCCTGTCTCACTGGAACGTACCAATGCAGAACTCCACTCAAATATGCCCTGATCCTGTACCGTGCATAATCTCCCTGTCTCACTGGAACGTACCATTGCAGAACACCACACAAATATGCCCTGAACCAATACCCCTCCATAACCTCCCTGTCTCACTGGAACGTACCAGTGCAGAACTCCACACAAATATGCCCGGAACCTGTACTGGTCCATAACCTCCCTGTCTCATTGGATCGTCCCACTGCAGAACTCCACACAAATATGCCATGAACCTGTACCCTCCATAACCTCCCTGTCTCACTGGAAAGCACCAATGCAGAACTCCACACAAATATGCCCTGAACCTGTACCCGACCATAACCTCCCTGTCTCACTGGAACGTACCACTGCAGAACTCCACACAAATATGCCCTGAACCTGTAGCCTCCATAACCTCCCTGTCTCACTGGAACGTACCAATGCAGAACTACACACAAACATTTCCTGAACCTGTACCCCTCCATAACCTCCCTGTCTCACTGGAACGTACCAATGCAGAACTCCACACAAATATGCCCTGATCCTGTACCGTGCATAAACCTCCCTGTCTCACTGGAACGTACCAATGCAGAATTCCACTCAAATATGCCCTGATCCTGTACCGTGCATAACCTCCCTGTCTCACTGGAACGTATCAATGCATAACTCCACACAAATAGGCCCTGAACCTGTAACCCTCCATAACCTCCCTGTCTCACTGGAACGTACCAATGCAGAACTCCACACAAATATGCCCTGAACCGGTACCCTCCATAACCTCCCTGTCTCTCTGGAACGTACCAATGCAGAATTCCACACAAATTTGCCCTGAACCTGTACCCCTCCATAACCTCCATGTCTCACTGGAACGTACCAATGCAGAACTCCACACAAATATGCCCTGAACCTGTACCCTCCATAACCTTCTGTCTAACTGGAACGTACCATTGCAGAACACCACACAAATATGCCCTGAAAGTGTACCCGCCCATATCCCCCTTGTCTCACTGGAAGGCAGCAATGCAGAACTCCACACAAATTTGCCCTGAACCTGTACCCCTCCATAACCTCCCTGTCTCACTGGAACGTACCAATGCA
Organism: Hemitrygon akajei; assembly: GCF_048418815.1. NCBI lineage: Eukaryota > Metazoa > Chordata > Chondrichthyes > Myliobatiformes > Dasyatidae > Hemitrygon > Hemitrygon akajei. The sequence continues at coordinate 874,088 of NW_027331952.1, read as the reverse complement.
GAACTCCACACAAATATGCCCTGAACCTGTACCCTCAATAACCTCCCTGACTCACTGGAACATAGAAATGCAGATCTCCACTCAAATATGCCCTGATACTATACCGTGCAAAACCTCTCTGTCTCACTGGAACGTACCATTACAGAACACCACAAAAATATGCCCTGAACCTGTACCCCTCCATAACCTCCCTGTCTCACTGGAAAGTACCAATGCAGAAATCCACACAAATATGCCCTGAACCTGCACCCGACCATAACCTCCCTGTCTCACTGGAACGTACCACTGCAGAACTCCACGCAAATATGCCCTGAATATGTACCCTCCATAACCTCCCTGTCTCACTGGAACGTACCAATGCAGAACTCCAGACAAATGTGCCCTGAACCTGTACACCCCCATAACCTCCCTGTCTCACTGGAACGTACCAATGCAGAACTCCACACAAATATGCCCTGAACCTGTAACCCTCCATAACCTCCCTGTCTCACTGGAACGTACCAATGCAGAATTCCACACAAATAGGCCCTGAACCTGTAACCCTCCATAACCTCACTGTCTCACTGGAACGTACCAATGCAGAACTCCACACAAATATGCCCTGAACCGGTTCCTTTCATAACCTCCCTGTCTCTCTGGAACGTACCAACGCAGAACTCCACACAAATATGCCGTGAACCTGTACCCTCCATAACCTCCCTGACGCACTGGAACGGTCCAATGCTGATCTACACACAAATATGCCCTGAACCTGTACCCGACCATAACCTCCCTGTCTCACTGGAACGCTCCAATGCCGAACTCCACTCAAATATGCCCTGATCCTGTACCGTGCATAAACCTCCCTGTCTCACTGGAACGTACCATTGCAGAACTCCACACAAATATGCCCTGAACCTGCACCTGACCATAACCTCCCTGTCTCACTGGAATGTACCAATGCAGAACTCCACACAAATATGCCCTGAACCTGTAACCCTCCATAACCTCCCTGTCTCACTGGAACGTACCAATGCAGAACTCCACACAAATATGCCCTGATCCTTTACCGTGCATAAACCTCCCTGTCTCACTGGAACGTACCAATGCAGAATTCCACTCAAATATGCCCTGATCCTGTACCGTACATAACCTCCCTGTCGCACTGGAACGTACCAAAGCAGAATTCCTCACAAAAATGCACTGAACGTGTACACGCCCATAACCTCCTTGTCTCACTGGAACGCACCAATGCAGAACTCCACACAAATTTGCCCTGAACCTGTACCCCTCCATAACCTACTGTCTCACTGGAACGTACCAATGCAGAACTCCACACAAGTATGCCCTGAACCTGTACCACTCCATAATCTCCCTGTCTCACTGGAACGCACCAATGCCGAACTCCACTCAAATATGCCCTGATCCTGTACCGTGCATAATCTCCCTGTCTCACTGGAACGTACCAATGCAGAACTCCACACAAATAGGCCCTGAACCTGTAACCCTACATATCCTCCCTGTCTCACTGGAACGTACCAGTGCAGAACTCCACACAAATATGCCCTGAACCTGTACTGGTCCATAACCTCCCTGTCTCATTGGATCGTCCCACTGCAGAACTCCACACAAATATGCCCTGAACCTGCACCTGACCATAACCTCCCTGTCTCACTGGAATGTACCAATGCAGAACTCCACACAAATATGCCCTGAACCTGTAACCCTCCATAACCTCCCTGTCTCACTGGAACGTACCAATGCAGAACTCCACACAAATATGCCCTGATCCTGTACCGTGCATAAACCTCCCTGTCTCACTGGAACGTACCAATGCAGAATTCCACTCAAATATGCCCTGATCCTGTACCGTGCATAACCTCCCTGTCGCACTGGAACGTACCAAAGCAGAATTCCTCACAAAAATGCCCTGAACGTGTACACGCCCATAACCTCCTTGTCTCACTGGAAGGCACCAATGCAGAACTCCACACAAATTTGCCCTGAACCTGTACCCCTCTATAACCTCCTGTCTCACTGGAACGTACCAATGCAGAACTCCACACAAGTATGCCCTGAACCTGTACCCCTCCATAATCTCCCTGTCTCACTGGAACGCACCAATGCCGAACTCCACTCAAATATGCCCTGATCCTGTACCGTGCATAATCTCCCTGTCTCACTGGAGCGTACCAATGCAGAACTCCACACAAATAGGCCCTGAACCTGTAACCCTCCATAACCTCCCTGTCTCACTGGAACGTACCAGTGCAGAACTCCACACAAATATGCCCTGAACCTGTACTGGTCCATAACCTCCCTGTCTCATTGGATCGTCCCACTGCAGAACTCCACACAAATATGCCATGAACCGGTACCCTCCATAACCTCCCTGTCTCACTGGAAAGTACCAATGCAGAACTCTACACAAATCTGCCCTGAACCTGTACCCCTCAATAACCTCCCTGTCTCACTGGAACGTACCAATGCAGAATTCCACTCAAATATGCCCTGATCCTGTACCGTGCATAACCTCCCTGTCTCACTGGAACGTACCAATGCAGAACACCACACAAATATGCCCTGAACCTGTACCCCTCCATAACCTTCCTGTCTCACTGGAAAGTACCAATGCAGAACTCCACACAAATATGCCCTGAACCTGCACCCGACCATAACCTCCCTGTCTCACTGGAACGTACCAATGCAGAACTCCACACAAATAGGCCCTGAACCTGTAACCCTCCATAACCTCCCTGTCTCACTGGAACGTACCAATGCAGAACTCCACACAAATATGCCCTGAACCGGTTCCTTTCATAACATCCCTGTCTCTCTGGAACGTATCAACGCAGAACTCCACACAAATATGCCGTGAACCAGTACCCTCCATAACCTCCCTGACGCACTGGAACGGTCCAATGCTGATCTACACACAAATATGTCCTGAAACTGTACCCGACCATAACCTCCCTGTCTCACTGGAACGCACCAATGCCGAACTCCACTCAAATATGCCCTGATCCTGTACCGTGCATAAACCTCCCTGTCTCACTGGAACGTACCATTGCAGAACTCCACACAAATATGCCCTGAACCTGCACCTGACCATAACCTCCTTGTCTCACTGGAATGTACCAATGCAGAACTCCACACAAATATGCCCTGAACCTGTAACCCTCCATAACCTCCCTGTCTCACTGTAACGTACCAATGCAGAACTCCACACAAATATGCCCTGATCCTGTACCGTGCATAAACCTCCCTGTCTCACTGGAACGTACCAATGCAGAATTCCACTCAAATATGCCCTGATCCTGTACCGTGCATAACCTCCCTGTCTCACTGGAACGTACCAATGCAGAACTCCACACAAATATGCCCTGATCCTGTACCGTGCATAAACCTCCCTGTCTCACTGGAACGTACCAATGCAGAATTCCACTCAAATATGCCCTGATCCTGTACCGTGCATAAACTCCCTGTCTCACTGGAACGTACCAATGCAGAACTCCACACAAATATGCCCTGAACCGGTACCCTCCATAACCTCCCTGTCTCTCTGGAACGTACCAATGCAGAATTCCACACAAATATGCCCTGAACGTGTACCCGCCCATAACCTCCTTGTCTCACTGGAACGCACCAATGCAGAACTCCACACAAATTTGCCCTGAACCTGTACCCCTCCATAACCTCCCTGTCTCACTGGAACGTACCAATGCAGAACTCCACACAAATATGCCCTGAACCTGTACCGTGCATAATCTCCCTGTCTCACTGGAACGTACCAATGCAGAACTCCACACAAATAGGCCCTGAACCTGTAACCCTCCATAACCTCCCTGTCTCACTGGAACGTACCAGTGCAGAACTCCACACAAATATGCCCTGAACGTGTACACGCCCATAACCTCCTTGTCTCACTGGAACGCACCAATGCAGAACTCCACACAAATTTGCCCTGAACCTGTACCCCTCCATAACCTCCTGTCTCACTGGAACGTACCAATGCAGAACTCCACACAAGTATGCCCTGAACCTGTACCCCTCCATAATCTCCCTGTCTCACTGGAACGCACCAATGCCGAACTCCACTCAAATATGCCCTGATCCTGTACCGTGCATAATCTCCCTGTCTCACTGGAACGTACCAATGCAGAACTCCACACAAATAGGCCCTGAACCTGTAACCCTCCATAACCTCCCTGTCTCACTGGAACGTACCAGTGCAGAACTCCACACAAATATGCCCTGAACCTGTACTGGTCCATAACCTCCCTGTCTCACTGGAAAGTACCAATGCAGAACTCTACACAAATCTGCCCTGAACCTGTACCCCTCAATAACCTCCCTGTCTCACTGGAACGTACCAATGCAGAATTCCACTCAAATATGCCCTGATCCTGTACCGTGCATAACCTCCCTGTCTCACTGGAACGTACCAATGCAGAACACCACACAAATATGCCCTGAACCTGTACCCCTCCATAACCTTCCTGTCTCACTGGAAAGTACCAATGCAGAACTCCACACAAATATGCCCTGAACCTGCACCCGACCATAACCTCCCTGTCTCACTGGAACGTACCAATGCAGAACTCCACACAAATAGGCCCTGAACCTGTAACCCTCCATAACCTCCCTGTCTCACTGGAACGTACCAATGCAGAACTCCACACAAATATGCCCTGAACCGGTACCTTTCATAACATCCCTGTCTCTCTGGAACGTACCAACGCAGAACTCCACACAAATATGCCGTGATCCAGTACCCTCCATAACCTCCCTGACGCACTGGAACGGTCCAATGCTGATCTACACACAAATATGTCCTGAAACTGTACCCGACCATAACCTCCCTGTCTCACTGGAACGCACCAATGCCGAACTCCACTCAAATATGCCCTGATCCTGTACCGTGCATAAACCTCCCTGTCTCACTGGAACGTACCATTGCAGAACTCCACACAAATATGCCCTGAACCTGCACCTGACCATAACCTCCTTGTCTCACTGGAATGTACCAATGCAGAACTCCACACAAATATGCCCTGAACCTGTAACCCTCCATAACCTCCCTGTCTCACTGTAACGTACCAATGCAGAACTCCACACAAATATGCCCTGATCCTGTACCGTGCATAAACCTCCCTGTCTCACTGGAACGTACCAATGCAGAATTCCACTCAAATATGCCCTGATCCTGTACCGTGCATAACCTCCCTGTCTCACTGGAACGTACCAATGCAGAACTCCACACAAATATGCCCTGATCCTGTACCGTGCATAAACCTCCCTGTCTCACTGGAACGTACCAATGCAGAATTCCACTCAAATATGCCCTGATCCTGTACCGTGCATAAACTCCCTGTCTCACTGGAACGTACCAATGCAGAACTCCACACAAATATGCCCTGAACCGGTACCCTCCATAACCTCCCTGTCTCTCTGGAACGTACCAATGCAGAATTCCACACAAATATGCCCTGAACGTGTACCCGCCCATAACCTCCTTGTCTCACTGGAACGCACCAATGCAGAATTCCACACAAATTTGCCCTGAACCTGTACCCCTCCATAACCTCCCTGTCTCACTGGAACGTACCAATGCAGAACTCCACACAAATATGCCCTGAACCTGTACCCCTCCATAACCTCCCAGTCTCACTGGAACGTACCATTGCAGAACACCACACAAATATGCCCTGAACCTGTACCCGACCATAACCTACCAGTCTCACTGGAGCGCACCAATGCCGATCTCCACTCAAATATGCCCTGATCCTATACCGTGCAAAAGCTCTCTGTCTCACTGGAACGTACCATTACAGAACACCACACAAATATGCCCTGAACCTGTACCCCTCCATAACCTCCCTGTCTCACTGGAAAGTACCAATGCAGAACTCCACACAAATATGCCCTGAACCTGCACCCGACCATAACCTCCCTGTCTCACTGGAACGTACCACTGCAGAACTCCACACAAATATGCCCTGAATATGTACCCTCCATAACCTCCCTGTATCACTGGAACGTACCAATGCAGAACCCCAGACAAATGTGCCCTGAACCTGTACACCTCCATATCCTCCCTGTCTCACTGGAACGTACCAATGCAGAACTCCACTCAAATATGCCCTGAACCTGTAACCCTCCATAAACTCCCTGTCTCGCTGGAACGTACCAATGCAGAATTCCACACAAATATGCACTGAACGTGTGCCCGCCCATAACCTCCTTGTCTCACTGGAACGCACCAATGCAGAACTCCACACAAATTTGCCCTGAACCTGTACCCCTCAAAAACCTCCCTGTCTCACAGGAACGTACCAATGCAGAACTCCACTCAAATATGCCCTGATCCTGTACCGTGCATAACCTCCCTGTCGCACTGGAACGTACCAAAGCAGAATTCCACCCAAATATGCCCTGAACGTGTACACGCCCATAACCTCCCTGTCTCACTGGAACGTACCATTGCAGAACACCACACAAATATGCCCTGAACCTATACCCCTCCATAACCTCCCTGTCTCACTGGAACGTACCAGTGCAGAACTCCACACAAATATGCCCTGAACCTGTACTGGTCCATAAACTCCCTGTCTCATTGGATCGTCCCACTGCAGAACTCCACACAAATATGCCATGAACCGGTACCCTCCATAACCTCCCTGTCTCACTGGAACGTACCAATGCAGAACACCACACAAATATGCCCTGAACCTGTACCCGACCATAACCTACCTGTCTCACTGGAGCGCACCAATGCCGATCTCCACTCAAATATGCCCTGATCCTATACCGTGCAAAACCTCTCTGTCTCACTGGAACGTACCATTACAGAACACCACACAAATATGCCCTGAACCTGTACCCCTCCATAACCTCCCTGTCTCACTGGAAAGTACCAATGCAGAACTCCACACAAATATGCCCTGAACCTGCAACCGACCATAACCTCCCTGTCTCACTGGAACGTACCACTGCAGAACTCCACACAAATATGCCCTGAATATGTACCCTCCATAACCTCCCTGTCTCACTGGAACGTACCAATGCAGAACTCCAGACAAATGTGCCCTGAACCTGTACACCTCCATAACCTCCCTGTCTCACTGGAACGTACCAATGCAGAACTCCACACAAATATGCCCTGAACCTGTAACCCTCCATAACCTCCCTGTCTCACTGGAACGTACCAATGCAGAATTCCACACAAATATGCCCTGAACGTGTACCCGCCCATAACCTCCTTGTCTCACTGGAACGCACCAATGCAGAACTCCACACAAATTTGCCCTGAACCTGTACCCCTCAATAACCTCCCTGTCTCACTGGAACGTACCAATGCAGAACTCCACTCAAATATGCCCTGATCCTGTACCGTGCATAATCTCCCTGTCTCACTGGAACGTACCATTGCAGAACACCACACAAATATGCCCTGAACCAATACCCCTCCATAACCTCCCTGTCTCACTGGAACGTACCAGTGCAGAACTCCACACAAATATGCCCTGAACCTGTACTGGTCCATAACCTCCCTGTCTCATTGGATCGTCCCACTGCAGAACTCCACACAAATATGCCATGAACCTGTACCCTCCATAACCTCCCTGTCTCACTGGAAAGCACCAATGCAGAACTCCACACAAATATGCCCTGAACCTGTACCCGACCATAACCTCCCTGTCTCACTGGAACGTACCACTGCAGAACTCCACACAAATATGCCCTGAACCTGTAGCCTCCATAACCTCCCTGTCTCACTGGAACGTACCACTGCAGAACTCCACACAAATATGCCCTGAATATGTACCCTCCATAACCTCCCTGTCTCACTGGAACGTACCAATGCAGAACTCCAGACAAATGTGCCCTGAACCTGTACACCTCCATAACCTCCCTGTCTCACTGGAACGTACCAATGCAGAACTCCACACAAATATGCCCTGAACCTGTAACCCTCCATAACCTCCCTGTCTCACTGGAACGTACCAATGCAGAATTCCACACAAATATGCCCTGAACGTGTACCCGCCCATAACCTCCTTGTCTCACTGGAACGCACCAATGCAGAACTCCACACAAATTTGCCCTGAACCTGTACCCCTCAATAACCTCCCTGTCTCACTGGAACGTACCAATGCAGAACTCCACTCAAATATGCCCTGATCCTGTACCGTGCATAATCTCCCTGTCTCACTGGAACGTACCATTGCAGAACACCACACAAATATGCCCTGAACCAATACCCCTCCATAACCTCCCTGTCTCACTGGAACGTACCAGTGCAGAACTCCACACAAATATGCCCTGAACCTGTACTGGTCCATAACCTCCCTGTCTCATTGGATCGTCCCACTGCAGAACTCCACACAAATATGCCATGAACCTGTACCCTCCATAACCTCCCTGTCTCACTGGAAAGCACCAATGGAGAACTCCACACAAATATGCCCTGAACCTGTACCCGACCATAACCTCCCTGTCTCACTGGAACGTACCACTGCAGAACTCCACACAAATATGCCCTGAACCTGTAGCCTCCATAACCTCCCTGTCTCACTGGAACGTACCAATGCAGAACTACACACAAACATTTCCTGAACCTGTACCCCTCCATAACCTCCCTGTCTCACTGGAACGTACCAATGCAGAACTCCACACAAATATGCCCTGATCCTGTACCGTGCATAAACCTCCCTGTCTCACTGGAACGTACCAATGCAGAATTCCACTCAAATATGCCCTGATCCTGTACCGTGCATAACCTCCCTGTCTCACTGGAACGTATCAATGCATAACTCCACACAAATAGGCCCTGAACCTGTAACCCTCCATAACCTCCCTGTCTCACTGGAACGTACCAATGCAGAACTCCACACAAATATGCCCTGAACCGGTACCCTCCATAACCTCCCTGTCTCTCTGGAACGTACCAATGCAGAATTCCACACAAATTTGCCCTGAACCTGTACCCCTCCATAACCTCCCTGTCTCACTGGAACGTACCAATGCAGAACTCCACACAAATATGCCCTGAACCTGTACCCTCCATAACCTTCTGTCTAACTGGAACGTACCATTGCAGAACACCACACAAATATGCCCTGAAAGTGTACCCGCCCATATCCCCCTTGTCTCACTGGAAGGCACCAATGCAGAACTCCACACAAATTTGCCCTGAACCTGTACCCCTCCATAACCTCCCTGTCTCACTGGAACGTACCAATGCAGAACTCCACACAAATATGCCCTGAACCTGTACCCTCAATAACCTCCCTGACTCACTGGAACATAGAAATGCAGATCTCCACTCAAATATGCCCTGATACTATACCGTGCAAAACCTCTCTGTCTCACTGGAACGTACCATTACAGAACACCACAAAAATATGCCCTGAACCTGTACCCCTCCATAACCTCCCTGTCTCACTGGAAAGTACCAATGCAGAACTCCACACAAATATGCCCTGAACCTGCACCCGACCATAACCTCCCTGTCTCACTGGAACGTACCACTGCAGAACTCCACGCAAATATGCCCTGAATATGTACCCTCCATCACCTCCCTGTCTCACTGGAACGTACCAATGCAGAACTCCAGACAAATGTGCCCTGAACCTGTACACCCCCATAACCTCCCTGTCTCACTGGAACGTACCAATGCAGAACTCCACACAAATATGCCCTGAACCTGTAACCCTCCATAACCTCCCTGTCTCACTGGAACGTACCAATGCAGAATTCCACACAAATAGGCCCTGAACCTGTAACCCTCCATAACCTCACTGTCTCACTGGAACGTACCAATGCAGAACTCCACACAAATATGCCCTGAACCGGTTCCTTTCATAACCTCCCTGTCTCTCTGGAACGTACCAACGCAGAACTCCACACAAATATGCCGTGAACCTGTACCCTCCATAACCTCCCTGACGCACTGGAACGGTCCAATGCTGATCTACACACAAATATGCCCTGAACCTGTACCCGACCATAACCTCCCTGTCTCACTGGAACGCACCAATGCCGAACTCCACTCAAATATGCCCTGATCCTGTACCGTGCATAAACCTCCCTGTCTCACTGGAACGTACCATTGCAGAACTCCACACAAATATGCCCTGAACCTGCACCTGCCCATAACCTCCCTGTCTCACTGGAATGTACCAATGCAGAACTCCACACAAATATGCCCTGAACCTGTAACCCTCCATAACCTCCCTGTCTCACTGGAACGTACCAATGCAGAACTCCACACAAATATGCCCTGATCCTGTACCGTGCATAACCTCCCTGTCGCACTGGAACGTACCAAAGCAGAATTCCTCACAAAAATGCACTGAACGTGTACACGCCCATAACCTCCTTGTCTCACTGGAACGCACCAATGCAGAACTCCACACAAATTTGCCCTGAACCTGTACCCCTCCATAACCTCCCTGTCTCACTGGAACGTACCAATGCAGAACTCCACACAAATATGCCCTGAACCTGTACCCTCAATAACCTCCCTGACTCACTGGAACATAGAAATGCAGAACTACACTCAAATATGCCCTGAACCTGTACCCCTCCATAACCTCCCAGTCTCACTGGAACGTACCATTGCAGAACACCACACAAATATGCCCTGAACCTGTACCCGACCATAACCTACCAGTCTCACTGGAGCGCACCAATGCCGATCTCCACTCAAATATGCCCTGATCCTATACCGTGCAAAACCTCTCTGTCTCACTGGAACGTACCATTACAGAACACCACACAAATATGCCCTGAACCTGTACCCCTCCATAACCTCCTTGTCTCACTGGAAAGTACCAATGCAGAACTCCACACAAATATGCCCTGAACCTGCACCCGACCATAACCTCCCTGTCTCACTGGAACGTACCACTGCAGAACTCCACACAAATATGCCCTGAATATGTACCCTCCATAACCTCCCTGTCTCACTGGAACGTACCAATGCAGAACCCCAGACAAATGTGCCCTGAACCTGTACACCTCCATATCCTCCCTGTCTCACTGGAACGTACCAATGCAGAACTCCACTCAAATATGCCCTGAACCTGTAACCCTCCATAACCTCCCTGTCTCGCTGGAACGTACCAATGCAGAATTCCACACAAATATGCACTGAACGTGTGCCCGCCCATAACCTCCTTGTCTCACCGGAACGCACCAATGCAGAACTCCACACAAATTTGCCCTGAACCTGTACCCCTCAAAAACCTCCCTGTCTCACAGGAACGTACCAATGCAGAACTCCACTCAAATATGCCCTGATCCTGTACCGTGCATAACCTCCCTGTCGCACTGGAACGTACCAAAGCAGAATTCCACCCAAATATGCCCTGAACGTGTACACGCCCATAACCTCCCTGTCTCACTGGAACGTACCATTGCAGAACACCACACAAATATGCCCTGAACCTATACCCCTCCATAACCTCCCTGTCTCACTGGAACGTACCAGTGCAGAACTCCACACAAATATGCCCTGAACCTGTACTGGTCCATAAACTCCCTGTCTCATTGGATCGTCCCACTGCAGAACTCCACACAAATATGCCATGAACCGGTACCCTCCATAACCTCCCTGTCTCACTGGAACGTACCAATGCAGAACACCACACAAATATGCCCTGAACCTGTACCCGACCATAACCTACCTGTCTCACTGGAGCGCACCAATGCCGATCTCCACTCAAATATGCCCTGATCCTATACCGTGCAAAACCTCTCTGTCTCACTGGAACGTACCATTACAGAACACCACACAAATATGCCCTGAACCTGTACCCCTCCATAACCTCCCTGTCTCACTGGAAAGTACCAATGCAGAACTCCACACAAATATGCCCTGAATATGTACCCTCCATAACCTCCCTGTCTCACTGGAACGTACCAATGCAGAACTCCAGACAAATGTGCCCTGAACCTGTACACCTCCATAACCTCCCTGTCTCACTGGAACGTACCAATGCAGAACTCCACACAAATATGCCCTGAACCTGTAACCCTCCATAACCTCCCTCTCTCACTGGAACGTACCAATGCAGAATTCCACACAAATATGCCCTGAACGTGTACCCGCCCATAACCTCCTTGTCTCACTGGAACGCACCAATGCAGAACTCCACACAAATTTGCCCTGAACCTGTACCCCTCAATAACCTCCCTGTCTCACTGGAACGTACCAATGCAGAACTCCACTCAAATATGCCCTGATCCTGTACCGTGCATAATCTCCCTGTCTCACTGGAACGTACCATTGCAGAACACCACACAAATATGCCCTGAACCAATACCCCTCCATAACCTCCCTGTCTCACTGGAACGTACCAGTGCAGAACTCCACACAAATATGCCCTGAACCTGTACTGGTCCATAACCTCCCTGTCTCATTGGATCGTCCCACTGCAGAACTCCACACAAATATGCCATGAACCTGTACCCTCCATAACCTCCCTGTCTCACTGGAAAGCACCAATGCAGAACTCCACACAAATATGCCCTGAACCTGTACCCGACCATAACCTCCCTGTCTCACTGGAACGTACCACTGCAGAACTCCACACAAATATGCCCTGAACCTGTAGCCTCCATAACCTCCCTGTCTCACTGGAACGTACCACTGCAGAACTCCACACAAATATGCCCTGAATATGTACCCTCCATAACCTCCCTGTCTCACTGGAACGTACCAATGCAGAACTCCAGACAAATGTGCCCTGAACCTGTACACCTCCATAACCTCCCTGTCTCACTGGAACGTACCAATGCAGAACTCCACACAAATATGCCCTGAACCTGTAACCCTCCATAACCTCCCTGTCTCACTGGAACGTACCAATGCAGAATTCCACACAAATATGCCCTGAACGTGTACCCGCCCATAACCTCCTTGTCTCACTGGAACGCACCAATGCAGAACTCCACACAAATTTGCCCTGAACCTGTACCCCTCAATAACCTCCCTGTCTCACTGGAACGTACCAATGCAGAACTCCACTCAAATATGCCCTGATCCTGTACCGTGCATAATCTCCCTGTCTCACTGGAACGTACCATTGCAGAACACCACACAAATATGCCCTGAACCAATACCCCTCCATAACCTCCCTGTCTCACTGGAACGTACCAGTGCAGAACTCCACACAAATATGCCCTGAACCTGTACTGGTCCATAACCTCCCTGTCTCATTGGATCGTCCCACTGCAGAACTCCACACAAATATGCCATGAACCTGTACCCTCCATAACCTCCCTGTCTCACTGGAAAGCACCAATGCAGAACTCCACACAAATATGCCCTGAACCTGTACCCGACCATAACCTCCCTGTCTCACTGGAACGTACCACTGCAGAACTCCACACAAATATGCCCTGAACCTGTAGCCTCCATAACCTCCCTGTCTCACTGGAACGTACCAATGCAGAACTACACACAAACATTTCCTGAACCTGTACCCCTCCATAACCTCCCTGTCTCACTGGAACGTACCAATGCAGAACTCCACACAAATATGCCCTGATCCTGTACCGTGCATAAACCTCCCTGTCTCACTGGAACGTACCAATGCAGAATTCCACTCAAATATGCCCTGATCCTGTACCGTGCATAACCTCCCTGTCTCACTGGAACGTATCAATGCATAACTCCACACAAATAGGCCCTGAACCTGTAACCCTCCATAACCTCCCTGTCTCACTGGAACGTACCAATGCAGAACTCCACACAAATATGCCCTGAACCGGTACCCTCCATAACCTCCCTGTCTCTCTGGAACGTACCAATGCAGAATTCCACACAAATTTGCCCTGAACCTGTACCCCTCCATAACCTCCCTGTCTCACTGGAACGTACCAATGCAGAACTCCACACAAATATGCCATGAACCTGTACCCTCCATAACCTTCTGTCTAACTGGAACGTACCATTGAAGAACACCACACAAATATGCCCTGAAAGTGTACCCGCCCATATCCCCCTTGTCTCACTGGAAGGCACCAATGCAGAACTCCACACAAATTTGCCCTGAACCTGTACCCCTCCATAACCTCCCTGTCTCACTGGAACGTACCAATGCAGAACTCCACACAAATATGCCCTGAACCTGTACCCTCAATAACCTCCCTGACTCACTGGAACATAGAAATGCAGATCTCCACTCAAATATGCCCTGATATTATACCGTGCAAAACCTCTCTGTCTCACTGGAACGTACCATTACAGAACACCACAAAAATATGCCCTGAACCTGTACCCCTCCATAACCTCCCTGTCTCACTGGAAAGTACCAATGCAGAACTCCACACAAATATGCCCTGAACCTGCACCCGACCATAACCTCCCTGTCTCACTGGAACGTACCACTGCAGAACTCCACGCAAATATGCCCTGAATATGTACCCTCCATAACCTCCCTGTCTCACTGGAACGTACCAATGCAGAACTCCAGACAAATGTGCCCTGAACCTGTACACCCCCATAACCTCCCTGTCTCACTGGAACGTACCAATGCAGAACTCCACACAAATATGCCCTGAACCTGTAACCCTCCATAACCTCCCTGTCTCACTGGAACGTACCAATGCAGAATTCCACACAAATAGGCCCTGAACCTGTAACCCTCCATAACCTCACTGTCTCACTGGAACGTACCAATGCAGAACTCCACACAAATATGCCCTGAACCGGTTCCTTTCATAACCTCCCTGTCTCTCTGGAACGTACCAACGCAGAACTCCACACAAATATGCCGTGAACCTGTACCCTCCATAACCTCCCTGACGCACTGGAACGGTCCAATGCTGATCTACACACAAATATGCCCTGAACCTGTACCCGACCATAACCTCCCTGTCTCACTGGAACGCACCAATGCCGAACTCCACTCAAATATGCCCTGATCCTGTACCGTGCATAAACCTCCCTGTCTCACTGGAACGTACCATTGCAGAACTCCACACAAATATGCCCTGAACCTGCACCTGCCCATAACCTCCCTGTCTCACTGGAATGTACCAATGCAGAACTCCACACAAATATGCCCTGAACCTGTAACCCTCCATAACCTCCCTGTCTCACTGGAACGTACCAATGCAGAACTCCACACAAATATGCCCTGATCCTGTACCGTGCATAAACCTCCCTGTCTCACTGGAACGTACCAATGCAGAATTCCACTCAAATATGCCCTGATCCTGTACCGTGCATAACCTCCCTGTCGCACTGGAACGTACCAAAGCAGAATTCCTCACAAAAATGCACTGAACGTGTACACGCCCATAACCTCCTTGTCTCACTGGAACGCACCAATGCAGAACTCCACACAAATTTGCCCTGAACCTGTACCCCTCCATAACCTCCCTGTCTCACTGGAACGTACCAATGCAGAACTCCACACAAATATGCCCTGAACCTGTACCCTCAATAACCTCCCTGACTCACTGGAACATAGAAATGCAGAACTACACTCAAATATGCCCTGAACCTGTACCCCTCCATAACCTCCCAGTCTCACTGGAACGTACCATTGCAGAACACCACACAAATATGCCCTGAACCTGTACCCGACCATAACCTACCAGTCTCACTGGAGCGCACCAATGCCGATCTCCACTCAAATATGCCCTGATCCTATACCGTGCAAAACCTCTCTGTCTCACTGGAACGTACCATTACAGAACACCACACAAATATGCCCTGAACCTGTACCCCTCCATAACCTCCCTGTCTCACAGGAACGTACCAATGCAGAACTCCACTCAAATATGCCCTGATCCTGTACCGTGCATAACCTCCCTGTCGCACTGGAACGTACCAATGCAGAACTCCACACAAATATGCCCTGAACCTGTAACCCTCCATAACCTCCCTGTCTCACTGGAACGTACCAATGCAGAATTCCACACAAATAGGCCCTGAACCTGTAACCCTCCATAACCTCACTGTCTCACTGGAACGTACCAATGCAGAACTCCACACAAATATGCCCTGAACCGGTTCCTTTCATAACCTCCCTGTCTCTCTGGAACGTACCAACGCAGAACTCCACACAAATATGCCGTGAACCTGTACCCTCCATAACCTCCCTGACGCACTGGAACGGTCCAATGCTGATCTACACACAAATATGCCCTGAACCTGTACCCGACCATAACCTCCCTGTCTCACTGGAACGCACCAATGCCGAACTCCACTCAAATATGCCCTGATCCTGTACCGTGCATAAACCTCCCTGTCTCACTGGAACGTACCATTGCAGAACTCCACACAAATATGCCCTGAACCTGCACCTGCCCATAACCTCCCTGTCTCACTGGAATGTACCAATGCAGAACTCCACACAAATATGCCCTGAACCTGTAACCCTCCATAACCTCCCTGTCTCACTGGAACGTACCAATGCAGAACTCCACACAAATATGCCCTGATCCTGTACAGTGCATAAACCACCCTGTCTCACTGGAACGTACCAATGCAGAATTCCACTCAAATATGCCCTGATCCTGTACCGTGCATAACCTCCCTGTCGCACTGGAACGTACCAAAGCAGAATTCCTCACAAAAATGCACTGAACGTGTACACGCCCATAACCTCCTTGTCTCACTGGAACGCACCAATGCAGAACTCCACACAAATTTGCCCTGAACCTGTACCCCTCCATAACCTCCCTGTCTCACTGGAACGTACCAATGCAGAACTCCACACAAATATGCCCTGAACCTGTACCCTCAATAACCTCCCTGACTCACTGGAACATAGAAATGCAGAACTACACTCAAATATGCCCTGAACCTGTACCCCTCCATAACCTCCCAGTCTCACTGGAACGTACCATTGCAGAACACCACACAAATATGCCCTGAACCTGTACCCGACCATAACCTACCAGTCTCACTGGAGCGCACCAATGCCGATCTCCACTCAAATATGCCCTGATCCTATACCGTGCAAAACCTCTCTGTATCACTGGAACGTACCATTACAGAACACCACACAAATATGCCCTGAACCTGTACCCCTCCATAACCTGCCTGTCTCACTGGAAAGTACCAATGCAGAACTCCACACAAATATGCCCTGAACCTGCACCCGACCATAACCTCCCTGTCTCACTGGAACGTACCACTGCAGAACTCCACACAAATATGCCCTGAATATGTACCCTCCATAACCTCCCTGTCTCACTGGAACGTACCAATGCAGAACCCCAGACAAATGTGCCCTGAACCTGTACACCTCCATATCCTCCCTGTCTCACTGGAACGTACCAATGCAGAAATCCACTCAAATATGCCCTGAACCTGTAACCCTCCATAACCTCCCTGTCTCGCTGGAACGTACCAATGCAGAATTCCACACAAATATGCACTGAACGTGTGCCCGCCCATAACCTCCTTGTCTCACCGGAACGCACCAATGCAGAACTCCACACAAATTTGCCCTGAACCTGTACCCCTCAAAAACCTCCCTGTCTCACAGGAACGTACCAATGCAGAACTCCACTCAAATATGCCCTGATCCTGTACCGTGCATAACCTCCCTGTCGCACTGGAACGTACCAAAGCAGAATTCCACCCAAATATGCCCTGAACGTGTACACGCCCATAACCTCCCTGTCTCACTGGAACGTACCATTGCAGAACACCACACAAATATGCCCTGAACCTATACCCCTCCATAACCTCCCTGTCTCACTGGAACGTACCAGTGCAGAACTCCACACAAATATGCCCTGAACCTGTACTGGTCCATAAACTCCCTGTCTCATTGGATCGTCCCACTGCAGAACTCCACACAAATATGCCATGAACCGGTACCCTCCATAACCTCCCTGTCTCACTGGAACGTACCAATGCAGAACACCACACAAATATGCCCTGAACCTGTACCCGACCATAACCTACCTGTCTCACTGGAGCGCACCAATGCCGATCTCCACTCAAATATGCCCTGATCCTATACCGTGCAAAACCTCTCTGTCTCACTGGAACGTACCATTACAGAACACCACACAAATATGCCCTGAACCTGTACCCCTCCATAACCTCCCTGTCTCACTGGAAAGTACCAATGCAGAACTCCACACAAATATGCCCTGAATATGTACCCTCCATAACCTCCCTGTCTCACTGGAACGTACCAATGCAGAACTCCAGACAAATGTGCCCTGAACCTGTACACCTCCATAACCTCCCTGTCTCACTGGAACGTACCAATGCAGAACTCCACACAAATATGCCCTGAACCTGTAACCCTCCATAACCTCCCTGTCTCACTGGAACGTACCAATGCAGAATTCCACACAAATATGCCCTGAACGTGTACCCGCCCATAACCTCCTTGTCTCACTGGAACGCACCAATGCAGAACTCCACACAAATTTGCCCTGAACCTGTACCCCTCAATAACCTCCCTGTCTCACTGGAACGTACCAATGCAGAACTCCACTCAAATATGCCCTGATCCTGTACCGTGCATAATCTCCCTGTCTCACTGGAACGTACCATTGCAGAACACCACACAAATATGCCCTGAACCAATACCCCTCCATAACCTCCCTGTCTCACTGGAACGTACCAGTGCAGAACTCCACACAAATATGCCCTGAACCTGTACTGGTCCATAACCTCCCTGTCTCATTGGATCGTCCCACTGCAGAACTCCACACAAATATGCCATGAACCTGTACCCTCCATAACCTACCTGTCTCACTGGAAAGCACCAATGCAGAACTCCACACAAATATGCCCTGAACCTGTACCCGACCATAACCTCCCTGTCTCACTGGAACGTACCACTGCAGAACTCCACACAAATATGCCCTGAACCTGTAGCCTCCATAACCTCCCTGTCTCACTGGAACGTACCACTGCAGAACTCCACACAAATATGCCCTGAATATGTACCCTCCATAACCTCCCTGTCTCACTGGAACGTACCAATGCAGAACTCCAGACAAATGTGCCCTGAACCTGTACACCTCCATAACCTCCCTGTCTCACTGGAACGTACCAATGCAGAACTCCACACAAATATGCCCTGAACCTGTAACCCTCCATAACCTCCCTGTCTCACTGGAACGTACCAATGCAGAATTCCACACAAATATGCCCTGAACGTGTACCCGCCCATAACCTCCTTGTCTCACTGGAACGCACCAATGCAGAACTCCACACAAATTTGCCCTGAACCTGTAACCCTCAATAACCTCCCTGTCTCACTGGAACGTACCAATGCAGAACTCCACTCAAATATGCCCTGATCCTGTACCGTGCATAATCTCCCTGTCTCACTGGAACGTACCATTGCAGAACACCACACAAATATGCCCTGAACCAATACCCCTCCATAACCTCCCTGTCTCACTGGAACGTACCAGTGCAGAACTCCACACAAATATGCCCTGAACCTGTACTGGTCCATAACCTCCCTGTCTCATTGGATCGTCCCACTGCAGAACTCCACACAAATATGCCATGAACCTGTACCCTCCATAACCTCCCTGTCTCACTGGAAAGCACCAATGCAGAACTCCACACAAATATGCCCTGAACCTGTACCCGACCATAACCTCCCTGTCTCACTGGAACGTACCACTGCAGAACTCCACACAAATATGCCCTGAACCTGTAGCCTCCATAACCTCCCTGTCTCACTGGAACGTACCAATGCAGAACTACACACAAACATTTCCTGAACCTGTACCCCTCCATAACCTCCCTGTCTCACTGGAACGTACCAATGCAGAACTCCACACAAATATGCCCTGATCCTGTACCGTGCATAAACCTCCCTGTCTCACTGGAACGTACCAATGCAGAATTCCACTCAAATATGCCCTGATCCTGTACCGTGCATAACCTCCCTGTCTCACTGGAACGTATCAATGCATAACTCCACACAAATAGGCCCTGAACCTGTAACCCTCCATAACCTCCCTGTCTCACTGGAACGTACCAATGCAGAACTCCACACAAATATGCCCTGAACCGGTACCCTCCATAACCTCCCTGTCTCTCTGGAACGTACCAATGCAGAATTCCACACAAATTTGCCCTGAACCTGTACCCCTCCATAACCTCCCTGTCTCACTGGAACGTACCAATGCAGAACTCCACACAAATATGCCCTGAACCTGTACCCTCCATAACCTTCTGTCTAACTGGAACGTACCATTGCAGAACACCACACAAATATGCCCTGAAAGTGTACCCGCCCATATCCCCCTTGTCTCACTGGAAGGCACCAATGCAGAACTCCACACAAATTTGCCCTGAACCTGTACCCCTCCATAACCTCCCTGTCTCACTGGAACGTACCAATGCAGAACTCCACACAAATATGCCCTGAACCTGTACCCTCAATAACCTCCCTGACTCACTGGAACATAGAAATGCAGATCTCCACTCAAATATGCCCTGATACTATACCGTGCAAAACCTCTCTGTCTCACTGGAACGTACCATTACAGAACACCACAAAAATATGCCCTGAACCTGTACCCCTCCATAACCTCCCTGTCTCACTGGAAAGTACCAATGCAGAACTCCACACAAATATGCCCTGAACCTGCACCCGACCATAACCTCCCTGTCTCACTGGAACGTACCACTGCAGAACTCCACGCAAATATGCCCTGAATATGTACCCTCCATAACCTCCCTGTCTCACTGGAACGTACCAATGCAGAACTCCAGACAAATGTGCCCTGAACCTGTACACCCCCATAACCTCCCTGTCTCACTGGAACGTACCAATGCAGAACTCCACACAAATATGCCCTGAACCTGTAACCCTCCATAACCTCCCTGTCTCACTGGAACGTACCAATGCAGAATTCCACACAAATAGGCCCTGAACCTGTAACCCTCCATAACCTCACTGTCTCACTGGAACGTACCAATGCAGAACTCCACACAAATATGCCCTGAACCGGTTCCTTTCATAACCTCCCTGTCTCTCTGGAACGTACCAACGCAGAACTCCACACAAATATGCCGTGAACCTGTACCCTCCATAACCTCCCTGACGCACTGGAACGGTCCAATGCTGATCTACACACAAATATGCCCTGAACCTGTACCCGACCATAACCTCCCTGTCTCACTGGAACGCACCAATGCCGAACTCCACTCAAATATGCCCTGATCCTGTACCGTGCATAAACCTCCCTGTCTCACTGGAACGTACCATTGCAGAACTCCACACAAATATGCCCTGAACCTGCACCTGACCATAACCTCCCTGTCTCACTGGAATGTACCAATGCAGAATTCCACACAAATATGCCCTGAACCTGTAACCCTCCATAACCTCCCTGTCTCACTGGAACGTACCAATGCAGAACTCCACACAAATATGCCCTGATCCTGTACCGTGCATAAACCTCCCTGTCTCACTGGAACGTACCAATGCAGAATTCCACTCAAATATGCCCTGATCCTGTACCGTGCATAACCTCCCTGTCGCACTGGAACGTACCAAAGCAGAATTCCTCACAAAAATGCACTGAACGTGTACACGCCCATAACCTCCTTGTCTCACTGGAACGCACCAATGCAGAACTCCACACAAATTTGCCCTGAACCTGTACCCCTCCATAACCTCCTGTCTCACTGGAACGTACCAATGCAGAACTCCACACAAGTATGCCCTGAACCTGTACCCCTCCATAATCTCCCTGTCTCACTGGAACGCACCAATGCCGAACTACACTCAAATATGCCCTGATCCTGTACCGTGCATAATCTCCCTGTCTCACTGGAACGTACCAATGCAGAACTCCACACAAATAGGCCCTGAACCTGTAACCCTCCATAACCTCCCTGTCTCACTGGAACGTACCAGTGCAGAACTCCACACAAATATGCCCTGAACCTGTACTGGTCCATAACCTCCCTGTCTCATTGGATCGTCCCACTGCAGAACTCCACACAAATATGCCCTGAACCTGCACCTGACCATAACCTCCCTGTCTCACTGGAATGTACCAATGCAGAACTCCACACAAATATGCCCTGAACCTGTAACCCTCCATAACCTCCCTGTCTCACTGGAACGTACCAATGCAGAACTCCACACAAATATGCCCTGATCCTGTACCGTGCATAAACCTCCCTGTCTCACTGGAACGTACCAATGCAGAATTCCACTCAAATATGCCCTGATCCTGTACCGTGCATAACCTCCCTGTCGCACTGGAACGTACCAAAGCAGAATTCCTCACAAAAATGCCCTGAACGTGTACACGCCCATAACCTCCTTGTCTCACTGGAACGCACCAATGCAGAACTCCACACAAATTTGCCCTGAACCTGTACCCCTCAATAACCTCCCTGTCTCACTGGAACGTACCAGTGCAGAACTCCACTCAAATATGCCCTGATCCTGTACCGTGCATAATCTCCCTGTCTCACTGGAACGTACCATTGCAGAACACCACACAAATATGCCCTGAACCAATACCCCTCCATAACCTCCCTGTCTCACTGGAACGTACCAGTGCAGAACTCCACACAAATATGCCCTGAACCTGTACTGGTCCATAACCTCCCTGTCTCATTGGATCGTCCCACTGCAGAACTCCACACAAATATGCCATGAACCTGTACCCTCCATAACCTCCCTGTCTCACTGGAAAGCACCAATGCAGAACTCCACACAAATATGCCCTGAACCTGTACCCGACCATAACCTCCCTGTCTCACTGGAACGTACCACTGCAGAACTCCACACAAATATGCCCTGAACCTGTAGCCTCCATAACCTCCCTGTCTCACTGGAACGTACCACTGCAGAACTCCACACAAATATGCCCTGAATATGTACCCTCCATAACCTCCCTGTCTCACTGGAACGTACCAATGCAGAACTCCAGACAAATGTGCCCTGAACCTGTACACCTCCATAACCTCCCTGTCTCACTGGAACGTACCAATGCAGAACTCCACACAAATATGCCCTGAACCTGTAACCCTCCATAACCTCCCTGTCTCACTGGAACGTACCAATGCAGAATTCCACACAAATATGCCCTGAACGTGTACCCGCCCATAACCTCCTTGTCTCACTGGAACGCACCAATGCAGAACTCCACACAAATTTGCCCTGAACCTGTACCCCTCAATAACCTCCCTGTCTCACTGGAACGTACCAATGCAGAACTCCACTCAAATATGCCCTGATCCTGTACCGTGCATAATCTCCCTGTCTCACTGGAACGTACCATTGCAGAACACCACACAAATATGCCCTGAACCAATACCCCTCCATAACCTCCCTGTCTCACTGGAACGTACCAGTGCAGAACTCCACACAAATATGCCCTGAACCTGTACTGGTCCATAACCTCCCTGTCTCATTGGATCGTCCCACTGCAGAACTCCACACAAATATGCCATGAACCTGTACCCTCCATAACCTCCCTGTCTCACTGGAAAGCACCAATGCAGAACTCCACACAAATATGCCCTGAACCTGTACTGGTCCATAACCTCCCTGTCTCACTGGAACGTACCACTGCAGAACTCCAAACAAATATGCCCTGAACCTGTAGCCTCCATAACCTCCCTGTCTCACTGGAACGTACCAATGCAGAACTACACACAAACATTTCCTGAACCTGTACCCCTCCATAACCTCCCTGTCTCACTGGAACGTACCAATGCAGAACTCCACACAAATATGCCCTGATCCTGTACCGTGCATAAACCTCCCTGTCTCACTGGAACGTACCAATGCAGAATTCCACTCAAATATGCCCTGATCCTGTACCGTGCATAACCTCCCTGTCTCACTGGAACGTATCAATGCATAACTCCACACAAATAGGCCCTGAACCTGTAACCCTCCATAACCTCCCTGTCTCACTGGAACGTACCAATGCAGAACTCCACACAAATATGCCCTGAACCGGTACCCTCCATAACCTCCCTGTCTCTCTGGAACGTACCAATGCAGAATTCCACACAAATCTGCCCTGAACCTGTACCCCTCCATAACCTCCCTGTCTCACTGGAACGTACCAATGCAGAACTCCACACAAATATGCCCTGAACCTGTACCCTCCATAACCTTCTGTCTAACTGGAACGTACCATTGCAGAACACCACACAAATATGCCCTGAAAGTGTACCCGCCCATATCCCCCTTGTCTCACTGGAAGGCACCAATGCAGAAATCCACACAAATTTGCCCTGAACCTGTACCCCTCCATAACCTCCCTGTCTCACTGGAACGTACCAATGCAGAACTCCACACAAATATGCCCTGAACCTGTACCCTCAATAACCTCCCTGACTCACTGGAACATAGAAATGCAGATCTCCACTCAAATATGCCCTGATACTATACCGTGCAAAACCTCTCTGTCTCACTGGAACGTACCATTACAGAACACCACAAAAATATGCCCTGAACCTGTACCCCTCCATAACCTCCCTGTCTCACTGGAAAGTACCAATGCAGAACTCCACACAAATATGCCCTGAACCTGCACCCGACCATAACCTCCCTGTCTCACTGGAACGTACCACTGCAGAACTCCACGCAAATATGCCCTGAATATGTACCCTCCATAACCTCCCTGTCTCACTGGAACGTACCAATGCAGAACTCCAGACAAATGTGCCCTGAACCTGTACACCCCCATAACCTCCCTGTCTCACTGGAACGTACCAATGCAGAACTCCACACAAATATGCCCTGAACCTGTAACCCTCCATAACCTCCCTGTCTCACTGGAACGTACCAATGCAGAATTCCACACAAATAGGCCCTGAACCTGTAACCCTCCATAACCTCACTGTCTCACTGGAACGTACCAATGCAGAACTCCACACAAATATGCCCTGAACCAGATCCTTTCATAACCTCCCTGTCTCTCTGGAACGTACCAACGCAGAACTCCACACAAATATGCCGTGAACCTGTACCCTCCATAACCTCCCTGACGCACTGGAACGGTCCAATGCTGATCTACACACAAATATGCCCTGAACCTGTACCCGACCGTAACCTCCCTGTCTCACTGGAACGCACCAATGCCGAACTCCACTCAAATATGCCCTGATCCTGTACCGTGCATAAACCTCCCTGTCTCACTGGAACGTACCATTGCAGAACTCCACACAAATATGCCCTGAACCTGCACCTGACCATAACCTCCCTGTCTCACTGGAATGTACCAATGCAGAACTCCACACAAATATGCCCTGAACCTGTAACCCTCCATAACCTCCCTGTCTCACTGGAACGTACCAATGCAGAACTCCACACAAATATGCCCTGATCCTGTACCGTGCATAAACCTCCCTGTCTCACTGGAACGTACCAATGCAGAATTCCACTCAAATATGCCCTGATCCTGTACCGTGCATAACCTCCCTGTCGCACTGGAACGTACCAAAGCAGAATTCCTCACAAAAATGCACTGAACGTGTACACGCCCATAACCTCCTTGTCTCACTGGAACGCACCAATGCAGAACTCCACACAAATTTGCCCTGAACCTGTACCCCTCCATAACCTCCTGTCTCACTGGAACGTACCAATGCAGAACTCCACACAAGTATGCCCTGAACCTGTACCCCTCCATAATCTCCCTGTCTCACTGGAACGCACCAATGCCGAACTCCACTCAAATATGCCCTGATCCTGTACCGTGCATAATCTCCCTGTCTCACTGGAACGTACCAATGCAGAACTCCACACAAATAGGCCCTGAACCTGTAACCCTCCATAACCTCCCTGTCTCACTGGAACGTACCAGTGCAGAACTCCACACAAATATGCCCTGAACCTGTACTGGTCCATAACCTCCCTGTCTCACTGGAATGTACCAATGCAGAACTCCACACAAATATGCCCTGAACCTGTAACCCTCCATAACCTCCCTGTCTTACTGGAACGTACCAATGCAGAACTCCACACAAATATGCCCTGATCCTGTACCGTGCATAAACCTCCCTGTCTCACTGGAACGTACCAATGCAGAACTCCACACAAATATGCCCTGATCCTGTACCGTGCATAAACCTCCCTGTCTCACTGGAACGTACCAATGCAGAATTCCACTCAAATATGCCCTGATCCTGTACCGTGCATAACCTCCCTGTCGCACTGGAACGTACCAAAGCAGAATTCCTCACAAAAATGCCCTGAACGTGTACACGCCCATAACCTCCTTGTCTCACTGGAACGCACCAATGCAGAACTCCACACAAATTTGCCCTGAACCTGTACCCCTCCATAACCTCCTGTCTCACTGGAACGTACCAATGCAGAACTCCACACAAGTATGCCCTGAACCTGTACCCCTCCATAATCTCCCTGTCTCACTGGAACGCACCAATGCCGAACTCCACTCAAATATGCCCTGATCCTGTACCGTGCATAATCTCCCTGTCTCACTGGAACGTACCAATGCAGAACTCCACACAAATAGGCCCTGAACCTGTAACCCTCCATAACCTCCCTGTCTCACTGGAACGTACCAGTGCAGAACTCCACACAAATATGCCCTGAACCTGTACTGGTCCATAACCTCCCTGTCTCATTGGATCGTCCCACTGCAGAACTCCACACAAATATGCCATGAACCGGTACCCTCCATAACCTCCCTGTCTCACTGGAAAGTACCAATGCAGAACTCTACACAAATCTGCCCTGAACCTGTACCCCTCAATAACCTCCCTGTCTCACTGGAACGTACCAATGCAGAATTCCACTCAAATATGCCCTGATCCTGTACCGTGCATAACCTCCCTGTCTCACTGGAACGTACCAATGCAGAACACCACACAAATATGCCCTGAACCTGTACCCCTCCATAACCTTCCTGTCTCACTGGAAAGTACCAATGCAGAACTCCACACAAATATGCCCTGAACCTGCACCCGACCATAACCTCCCTGTCTCACTGGAACGTACCAATGCAGAACTCCACACAAATAGGCCCTGAACCTGTAACCCTCCATAACCTCCCTGTCTCACTGGAACGTACCAATGCAGAACTCCACTCAAATATGCTCTGATCCTGTACCGTGCATAATCTCCCTGTCTCACTGGAACGTACCATTGCAGAACACCACACAAATATGCCCTGAACCAATACCCCTCCATAACCTCCCTGTCTCACTGGAACGTACCAGTGCAGAACTCCACACAAATATGCCCTGAACCTGTACTGGTCCATAACCTCCCTGTCTCATTGGATCGTCCCACTGCAGAACTCCACACAAATATGCCATGAACCTGTACCCTCCATAACCTCCCTGTCTCACTGGAAAGCACCAATGCAGAACTCCACACAAATATGCCCTGAACCTGTACCCGACCATAACCTCCCTGTCTCACTGGAACGTACCACTGCAGAACTCCACACAAATATGCCCTGAACCTGTAGCCTCCATAACCTCCCTGTCACACTGGAACGTACCACTGCAGAACTCCACACAAATATGCCCTGAATATGTACCCTCCATAACCTCCCTGTCTCACTGGAACGTACCAATGCAGAACTCCAGACAAATGTGCCCTGAACCTGTACACCTCCATAACCTCCCTGTCTCACTGGAACGTACCAATGCAGAACTCCACACAAATATGCCCTGAACCTGTAACCCTCCATAACCTCCCTGTCTCACTGGAACGTACCAATGCAGAATTCCACACAAATATGCCCTGAACGTGTACCCGCCCATAACCTCCTTGTCTCACTGGAACGCACCAATGCAGAACTCCACACAAATTTGCCCTGAACCTGTACCCCTCAATAACCTCCCTGTCTCACTGGAACGTACCAATGCAGAACTCCACTCAAATATGCCCTGATCCTGTACCGTGCATAATCTCCCTGTCTCACTGGAACGTACCATTGCAGAACACCACACAAATATGCCCTGAACCAATACCCCTCCATAACCTCCCTGTCTCACTGGAACGTACCAGTGCAGAACTCCACACAAATATGCCCTGAACCTGTACTGGTCCATAACCTCCCTGTCTCATTGGATCGTCCCACTGCAGAACTCCACACAAATATGCCATGAACCTGTACCCTCCATAACCTCCCTGTCTCACTGGAAAGCACCAATGCAGAACTCCACACAAATATGCCCTGAACCTGTACTGGTCCATAACCTCCCTGTCTCACTGGAACGTACCACTGCAGAACTCCAAACAAATATGCCCTGAACCTGTAGCCTCCATAACCTCCCTGTCTCACTGGAACGTACCAATGCAGAACTACACACAAACATTTCCTGAACCTGTACCCCTCCATAACCTCCCTGTCTCACTGGAACGTACCAATGCAGAACTCCACACAAATATGCCCTGATCCTGTACCGTGCATAAACCTCCCTGTCTCACTGGAACGTACCAATGCAGAATTCCACTCAAATATGCCCTGATCCTGTACCGTGCATAACCTCCCTGTCTCACTGGAACGTATCAATGCATAACTCCACACAAATAGGCCCTGAACCTGTAACCCTCCATAACCTCCCTGTCTCACTGGAACGTACCAATGCAGAACTCCACACAAATATGCCCTGAACCGGTACCCTCCATAACCTCCCTGTCTCACTGGAACGTACCAATGCAGAATTCCACACAAATCTGCCCTGAACCTGTACCCCTCCATAACCTCCCTGTCTCACTGGAACGTACCAATGCAGAACTCCACACAAATATGCCCTGAACCTGTACCCTCCATAACCTTCTGTCTAACTGGAACGTACCATTGCAGAACACCACACAAATATGCCCTGAAAGTGTACCCGCCCATATCCCCCTTGTCTCACTGGAAGGCACCAATGCAGAAATCCACACAAATTTGCCCTGAACCTGTACCCCTCCATAACCTCCCTGTCTCACTGGAACGTACCAATGCAGAACTCCACACAAATATGCCCTGAACCTGTACCCTCAATAACCTCCCTGACTCACTGGAACATAGAAATGCAGATCTCCACTCAAATATGCCCTGATACTATACCGTGCAAAACCTCTCTGTCTCACTGGAACGTACCATTACAGAACACCACAAAAATATGCCCTGAACCTGTACCCCTCCATAACCTCCCTGTCTCACTGGAAAGTACCAATGCAGAACTCCACACAAATATGCCCTGAACCTGCACCCGACCATAACCTCCCTGTCTCACTGGAACGTACCACTGCAGAACTCCACGCAAATATGCCCTGAATATGTACCCTCCATAACCTCCCTGTCTCACTGGAACGTACCAATGCAGAACTCCAGACAAATGTGCCCTGAACCTGTACACCCCCATAACCTCCCTGTCTCACTGGAACGTACCAATGCAGAACTCCACACAAATATGCCCTGAACCTGTAACCCTCCATAACCTCCCTGTCTCACTGGAACGTACCAATGCAGAATTCCACACAAATAGGCCCTGAACCTGTAACCCTCCATAACCTCACTGTCTCACTGGAACGTACCAATGCAGAACTCCACACAAATATGCCCTGATCCTGTACCGTGCATAAACCTCCCTGTCTCACTGGAACGTACCAATGCAGAATTCCACTCAAATATGCCCTGATCCTGTACCGTGCATAACCTCCCTGTCGCACTGGAACGTACCAAAGCAGAATTCCTCACAAAAATGCACTGAACGTGTACACGCCCATAACCTCCTTGTCTCACTGGAACGCACCAATGCAGAACTCCACACAAATTTGCCCTGAACCTGTACCCCTCCATAACCTCCTGTCTCACTGGAACGTACCAATGCAGAACTCCACACAAGTATGCCCTGAACCTGTACCCCTCCATAATCTCCCTGTCTCACTGGAACGCACCAATGCCGAACTCCACTCAAATATGCCCTGATCCTGTACCGTGCATAATCTCCCTGTCTCACTGGAACGTACCAATGCAGAACTCCACACAAATAGGCCCTGAACCTGTAACCCTCCATAACCTCCCTGTCTCACTGGAACGTACCAGTGCAGAACTCCACACAAATATGCCCTGAACCTGTACTGGTCCATAACCTCCCTGTCTCATTGGATCGTCCCACTGCAGAACTCCACACAAATATGCCCTGAACCTGCACCTGACCATAACCTCTCTGTCTCACTGGAATGTACCAATGCAGAACTCCACACAAATATGCCCTGAACCTGTAACCCTCCATAACCTCCCTGTCTCACTGGAACGTACCAATGCAGAACTCCACACAAATATGCCCTGATCCTGTACCGTGCATAAACCTCCCTGTCTCACTGGAACGTACCAATGCAGAATTCCACTCAAATATGCCCTGATCCTGTACCGTGCATAACCTCCCTGTCGCACTGGAACGTACCAAAGCAGAATTCCTCACAAAAATGCCCTGAACGTGTACACGCCCATAACCTCCTTGTCTCACTGGAACGCACCAATGCAGAACTCCACACAAATTTGCCCTGAACCTGTACCCCTCCATAACCTCCTGTCTCACTGGAACGTACCAATGCAGAACTCCACACAAGTATGCCCTGAACCTGTACCCCTCCATAATCTCCCTGTCTCACTGGAACGCACCAATGCCGAACTCCACTCAAATATGCCCTGATCCTGTACCGTGCATAATCTCCCTGTCTCACTGGAACGTACCAATGCAGAACTCCACACAAATAGGCCCTGAACCTGTAACCCTCCATAACCTCCCTGTCTCACTGGAACGTACCAGTGCAGAACTCCACACAAATATGCCCTGAACCTGTACTGGTCCATAACCTCCCTGTCTCATTGGATCGTCCCACTGCAGAACTCCACACAAATATGCCATGAACCGGTACCCTCCATAACCTCCCTGTCTCACTGGAAAGTACCAATGCAGAACTCTACACAAATCTGCCCTGAACCTGTACCCCTCAATAACCTCCCTGTCTCACTGGAACGTACCAATGCAGAATTCCACTCAAATATGCCCTGATCCTGTACCGTGCATAACCTCCCTGTCTCACTGGAACGTACCAATGCAGAACACCACACAAATATGCCCTGAACCTGTACCCCTCCATAACCTTCCTGTCTCACTGGAAAGTACCAATGCAGAACTCCACACAAATATGCCCTGAACCTGCACCCGACCATAACCTCCCTGTCTCACTGGAACGTACCAATGCAGAACTCCACACAAATAGGCCCTGAACCTGTAACCCTCCATAACCTCCCTGTCTCACTGGAACGTACCAATGCAGAACTCCACACAAATATGCCCTGAACCGGTTCCTTTCATAACATCCCTGTCTCTCTCGAACGTACCAACGCAGAACTCCACACAAATATGCCGTGAACCTGTACCCTCCATAACCTCCCTGACGCACTGGAACGGTCCAATGCTGATCTACACACAAATATGCCCTGAAACTGTACCCGACCATAACCTCCCTGTCTCACTGGAACGCACCAATGCCGAACTCCACTCAAATATGCCCTGATCCTGTACCGTGCATAAACCTCCCTGTCTCACTGGAACGTACCATTGCAGAACTCCACACAAATATGCCCTGAACCTGCACCTGACCATAACCTCCTTGTCTCACTGGAATGTACCAATGCAGAACTCCACACAAATATGCCCTGAACCTGTAACCCTCCATAACCTCCCTGTCTCACTGGAACGTACCAATGCAGAACTCCACACAAATATGCCCTGATCCTGTACCGTGCATAAACCTCCCTGTCTCACTGGAACGTACCAATGCAGAATTCCACTCAAATATGCCCTGATCCTGTACCGTGCATAACCTCCCTGTCTCACTGGAACGTACCAATGCAGAACTCCACACAAATATGCCCTGATCCTGTACCGTGCATAAACCTCCCTGTCTCACTGGAACGTACCAATGCAGAATTCCACTCAAATATGCCCTGATCCTGTACCGTGCATAAACTCCCTGTCTCACTGGAACGTACCAATGCAGAACTCCACACAAATATGCCCTGAACCGGTACCCTCCATAACCTCCCTGTCTCTCTGGAACGTACCAATGCAGAATTCCACACAAATATGCCCTGAACCTGTACCCGCCCATAACCTCCTTGTCTCACTGGAACGCACCAATGCAGAACTCCACACAAATTTGCCCTGAACCTGTACCCCTCCATAACCTCCCTGTCTCACTGGAACGTACCAATGCAGAACTCCACACAAATATGCCCTGAACCTGTACCCTCCATAACCTTCTGTCTAACTGGAACGTACCATTGCAGAACACCACACAAATATGCCCTGAAAGTGTACCCGCCCATAACCCCCTTGTCTCACTGGAAGGCACCAATGCAGAACTCCACACAAATTTGCCCTGAACCTGTACCCCTCCATAACCTCCCTGTCTCACTGGAACGTACCAATGCAGAACTCCACACAAATATGCCCTGAACCTGTACCCTCAATAACCTCCCTGACTCACTGGAACATAGAAATGCAGAACTACACTCAAATATGCCCTGAACCTGTACCCCTCCATAACCTCCCAGTCTCACTGGAACGTACCATTGCAGAACACCACACAAATATGCCCTGAACCTGTACCCGACCATAACCTACCAGTCTCACTGGAGCGCACCAATGCCGATCTCCACTCAAATATGCCCTGATCCTATACCGTGCAAAACCTCTCTGTCTCACTGGAACGTACCATTACAGAACACCACACAAATATGCCCTGAACCTGTACCCCTCCATAACCTCCCTGTCTCACTGGAAAGTACCAATGCAGAACTCCACACAAATATGCCCTGAACCTGCACCCGACCATAACCTCCCTGTCTCACTGGAACGTACCACTGCAGAACTCCACACAAATATGCCCTGAATATGTACCCTCCATAACCTCCCTTTCTCACTGGAACGTACCAATGCAGAACCCCAGACAAATGTGCCCTGAACCTGTACACCTCCATAACCTCCCTGTCTCACTGGAACGTACCAATGCAGAACTCCACTCAAATATGCCCTGAACCTGTAACCCTCCATAACCTCCCTGTCTCGCTGGAACGTACCAATGCAGAATTCCACACAAATAGGCCCTGAACGTGTGCCCGCCCATAACCTCCTTGTCTCACTGGAACGCACCAATGCAGAACTCCACACAAATTTGCCCTGAACCTGTACCCCTCAAAAACCTCCCTGTCTCACAGGAACGTACCAATGCAGAACTCCACTCAAATATGCCCTGATCCTGTACCGTGCATAACCTCCCTGTCGCACTGGAACGTACCAAAGCAGAATTCCACCCAAATATGCCCTGAACGTGTACACGCCCATAACCTCCTTGTCTCACTGGAACGTACCAATGCAGAACTCCACACAAGTATGCCCTGAACCTGTACCCCTCCATAATCTCCTTGTCTCACTGGAACGCACCAATGCCGAACTCCACTCAAATATGCCCTGATCCTGTACCGTGCATAATCTCCCTGTCTCACTGGAACGTACCATTGCAGAACACCACACAAATATGCCCTGAACCTATACCCCTCCATAACCTCCCTGTCTCACTGGAACGTACCAGTGCAGAACTCCACACAAATATGCCCTGAACCTGTACTGGTCCATAAACTCCCTGTCTCATTGGATCGTCCCACTGCAGAACTCCACACAAATATGCCATGAACCGGTACCCTCCATAACCTCCCTGTCTCACTGGAAAGTACCAATGCAAAACTCCACACAAATATGCCCTGAACCTGTACCCGACCATAACCTCCCTGTCTCACTGGAACGTACCACTGCAGAACTCTACACAAATATGCCCTGAACCTGTAGCCTCCATAACCTCCCTGTCTCACTGGAACGTACCAATGCAGAACTACACACAAACATTTCCTGAACCTGTACCCCTCCATAACCTCCCTGTCTCACTGGAACGTACCAATGCAGAACTCCACACAAATATGCCCTGAACCGGTTCCTTTCATAACCTCCCTGTCTCTCTGGAACGCACCAACGCAGAATTCCACACAAATATGCCGTGAACCTGTACCCTCCATAACCTCCCTGACGCACTGGAACGGTCCAATGCTGATCTACACACAAATATGCCCTGAACCTGTACCCGACCATAACCTCCCTGTCTCACTGGAACGTATCAATGCAAAACTCCACACAAATATGCCCTGAACCTGTAAACCTCCATAACCTCCCTGTCTCACTGGAACGTACCAAAGCAGAATTCCACTCAAATATGCCCTGATCCTGTACCGTGCATAACCTCCCTGTCTCACTGGAACGTATCAATGCATAACTCCACACAAATAGGCCCTGAACCTGTAACCCTCCATAACCTCCCTGTCTCACTGGAACGTACCAATGCAGAACTCCACACAAATATGCCCTGAACCGGTACCCTCCATAACCTCCCTGTCTCTCTGGAACGTACCAATGCAGAATTCCACACAAATATGCCCTGAACGTGTACCCGCCCATAACCTCCTTGTCTCACTGGAACGCACCAATGCAGAACTCCACACAAATTTGCCCTGAACCTGTACCCCTCCATAACCTCCCTGTCTCACTGGAACGTACCAATGCAGAACTCCACACAAATATGCCCTGAACCTGTACCCTCCATAACCTTCTGTCTAACTGGAACGTACCATTGCTGAACACCACACAAATATGCCCTGAAAGTGTACACGCCCATAACCCCCTTGTCTCACTGGAAGGCACCAATGCAGAACTCCACACAAATTTGCCCTGAACCTGTACCCCTCCATAACCTCCCTGTCTCACTGGAACGTACCAATGCAGAACTCCACACAAATATGCCCTGAACCTGTACCCTCAATAACCTCCCTGACTCACTGGAACATAGAAATGCAGATCTCCACTCAAATATGCCCTGATCCTATACCGTGCAAAACCTCTCTGTCTCACTGGAACGTACCATTACAGAACACCACACAAATATGCCCTGAACCTGTACCCCTCCATAACCTCCCTGTCTCACTGGAAAGTACCAATGCAGAACTCCACACAAATATGCCCTGAACCTGCACCCGACCATAACCTCCCAGTCTCACTGGAACGTACCACTGCAGAACTCCACACAAATATGCCCTGTATATGTACCCTCCATAACCTCCCTGTCTCACTGGAACGTACCAATGCAGAACTCCACACAAATATGCCCTGAACCTGTAACCCTCCATAACCTCCCTGTCTCACTGGAACGTACCAATGCAGAATTCCACACAAATAGGCCCTGAACCTGTAACCCTCCATAACCTCACTGTCTCACTGGAACGTACCAATGCAGAACTCCACACAAATATGCCCTGAACCGGTTCCTTTCATAACCTCCCTGTCTCTCTGGAACGTACCAACGCAGAACTCCACACAAATATGCCGTGAACCTGTACCCTCCATAACCTCCCTGACGCACTGGAACGGTCCAATGCTGATCTACACACAAATATGCCCTGAACCTGTACCCGACCATAACCTCCCTGTCTCACTGGAACGCACCAATGCCGAACTCCACTCAAATATGCCCTGATCCTGTACCGTGCATAAACCTCCCTGTCTCACTGGAACGTACCATTGCAGAACTCCACACAAATATGACCTGAACCTGCACCTGACCATAACCTCCCTGTCTCACTGGAATGTACCAATGCAGAACTCCACACAAATATGCCCTGAACCTGTAACCCTCCATAACCTCCCTGTCTTACTGGAACGTACCAATGCAGAACTCCACACAAATATGCCCTGATCCTGTACCGTGCATAAACCTCCCTGTCTCACTGGAACGTACCAATGCAGAACTCCACACAAATATGCCCTGAACCGGTACCCTCCATAACCTCCCTGTCTCTCTGGAACGTACCAATGCAGAACTCCACACAAATATGCCCTGATCCTGTACCGTGCAAAACCTCTCTGTCTCACTGGAACGTACCATTACAGAACACCACACAAATATGCCCTGAACCTGTACCCCTCCATAACCTCCCTGTCTCACTGGAAAGTACCAATGCAGAACTCCACACAAATATGCCCTGAACCTGCACCCGACCATAACCTCCCTGTCTCACTGGAACGTACCACTGCAGAACTCCACACAAATATGCCCTGTATATGTACCCTCCATAACCTCCCTGTCTCACTGGAACGTACCAATGCAGAACTCCACACAAATATGCCCTGAACCTGTAACCCTCCATAACCTCCCTGTCTCACTGGAACGTACCAATGCAGAATTCCACACAAATAGGCCCTGAACCTGTAACCCTCCATAACCTCCCTGTCTCACTGGAACGTACCAGTGCAGAACTCCACACAAATATGCCCTGAACCTGTACTGGTCCATAAACTCCCTGTCTCATTGGATCGTCCCACTGCAGAACTCCACACAAATATGCCATGAACCGGTACCCTCCATAACCTCCCTGTCTCACTGGAAAGTACCAATGCAAAACTCCACACAAATATGCCCTGAACCTGTAAACCTCCATAACCTCCCTGTCTCACTGGAACGTACCAAAGCAGAATTCCACTCAAATATGCCCTGATCCTGTACCGTGCATAACCTCCCTGTCTCACTGGAACGT
The DNA here is from genome assembly GCF_048418815.1 of Hemitrygon akajei. Classification (NCBI taxonomy): domain Eukaryota; kingdom Metazoa; phylum Chordata; class Chondrichthyes; order Myliobatiformes; family Dasyatidae; genus Hemitrygon; species Hemitrygon akajei. The sequence goes on along the minus strand of NW_027331952.1, from coordinate 837,488 downwards.
ATCAATGCATAACTCCACACAAATAGGCCCTGAACCTGTAACCCTCCATAACCTCCCTGTCTCACTGGAACGTATCAATGCAAAACTCCACACAAATATGCCCTGAACCTGTAAACCTCCATAACCTCCCTGTCTCACTGGAACGTACCAAAGCAGAATTCCACTCAAATATGCCCTGATCCTGTACCGTGCATAACCTCCCTGTCTCACTGGAACGTATCAATGCATAACTCCACACAAATAGGCCCTGAACCTGTAACCCTCCATAACCTCCCTGTCTCACTGGAACGTACCAATGCAGAACTCCACACAAATATGCCCTGAACCGGTACCCTCCATAACCTCCCTGTCTCTCTGGAACGTACCAATGCAGAATTCCACACAAATATGCCCTGAACGTGTACCCGCCCATAACCTCCTTGTCTCACTGGAACGCACCAATGCAGAACTCCACACAAATTTGCCCTGAACCTGTACCCCTCCATAACCTCCCTGTCTCACTGGAACGTACCAATGCAGAACTCCACACAAATATGCCCTGAACCTGTACCCTCCATAACCTTCTGTCTAACTGGAACGTACCATTGCTGAACACCACACAAATATGCCCTGAAAGTGTACCCGCCCATAACCCCCTTGTCTCACTGGAAGGCACCAATGCAGAACTCCACACAAATTTGCCCTGAACCTGTACCCCTCCATAACCTCCCTGTCTCACTGGAACGTACCAATGCAGAACTCCACACAAATATGCCCTGAACCTGTACCCTCAATAACCTCCCTGACTCACTGGAACATAGAAATGCAGATCTCCACTCAAATATGCCCTGATCCTATACCGTGCAAAACCTCTCTGTCTCACTGGAACGTACCAATGCAGAACACCACACAAATATGCCCTGAACCTGTACCCCTCCATAACCTCCCTGTCTCACTGGAAAGTACCAATGCAGAACTCCACACAAATATGCCCTGAACCTGCACCCGACCATAACCTCCCTGTCTCACTGGAACGTACCACTGCAGAACTCCACACAAATATGCCCTGTATATGTACCCTACATAATCTCCCTGTCTCACTGGAACGTACCAATGCAGAACTCCAGACAAATGTGCCCTGAACCTGTACACCCCCATAACCTCCCTGTCTCACTGGAACGTACCAATGCAGAACTCCACACAAATATGCCCTGAACCTGTAACCCTCCATAACCTCCCTGTCTCACTGGAACGTACCAATGCAGAATTCCACACAAATAGGCCCTGAACCTGTAACCCTCCATAACCTCACTGTCTCACTGGAACGTACCAATGCAGAACTCCACACAAATATGCCCTGAACCGGTTCCTTTCATAACCTCCCTGTCTCTCTGGAACGTACCAACGCAGAACTCCACACAAATATGCCGTGAACCTGTACCCTCCATAACCTCCCTGACGCACTGGAACGGTCCAATGCTGATCTACACACAAATATGCCCTGAACCTGTACCCGACCATAACCTCCCTGTCTCACTGGAACGCACCAATGCCGAACTCCACTCAAATATGCCCTGATCCTGTACCGTGCATAAACCTCCCTGTCTCACTGGAACGTACCATTGCAGAACTCCACACAAATATGACCTGAACCTGCACCTGACCATAACCTCCCTGTCTCACTGGAATGTACCAATGCAGAACTCCACACAAATATGCCCTGAACCTGTAACCCTCCATAACCTCCCTGTCTTACTGGAACGTACCAATGCAGAACTCCACACAAATATGCCCTGATCCTGTACCGTGCATAAACCTCCCTGTCTCACTGGAACGTACCAATGCAGAACTCCACACAAATATGCCCTGAACCGGTACCCTCCATAACCTCCCTGTCTCTCTGGAACGTACCAATGCAGAATTCCACACAAATATGCCCTGAACGTGTACCCGCCCATAACCTCCTTGTCTCACTGGAACGCACCAATGCAGAACTCCACACAAATTTGCCCTGAACCTGTACCCCTCCATAACCTCCCTGTCTCACTGGAACGTACCAATGCAGAACTCCACACAAATATGCCCTGAACCTGTACCCTCCATAACCTTCTGTCTAACTGGAACGTACCATTGCAGAACACCACACAAATATGCCCTGAAAGTGTACCCGCCCATAACCCCCTTGTCTCACTGGAAGGCACCAATGCAGAACTCCACACAAATTTGCCCTGAACCTGTACCCCTCCATAACCTCCCTGTCTCACTGGAACGTACCAATGCAGAACTCCACACAAATATGCCCTGAACCTGTACCCTCAATAACCTCCCTGACTCACTGGAACATAGAAATGCAGAACTACACTCAAATATGCCCTGAACCTGTACCCCTCCATAACCTCCCAGTCTCACTGGAACGTACCATTGCAGAACACCACACAAATATGCCCTGAACCTGTACCCGACCATAACCTACCAGTCTCACTGGAGCGCACCAATGCCGATCTCCACTCAAATATGCCCTGATCCTATACCGTGCAAAACCTCTCTGTCTCACTGGAACGTACCATTACAGAACACCACACAAATATGCCCTGAACCTGTACCCCTCCATAACCTCCCTGTCTCACTGGAAAGTACCAATGCAGAACTCCACACAAATATGCCCTGAACCTGCACCCGACCATAACCTCCCTGTCTCACTGGAACGTACCACTGCAGAACTCCACACAAATATGCCCTGAATATGTACCCTCCATAACCTCCCTTTCTCACTGGAACGTACCAATGCAGAACCCCAGACAAATGTGCCCTGAACCTGTACACCTCCATAACCTCCCTGTCTCACTGGAACGTACCAATGCAGAACTCCACTCAAATATGCCCTGAACCTGTAACCCTCCATAACCTCCCTGTCTCGCTGGAACGTACCAATGCAGAATTCCACACAAATAGGCCCTGAACGTGTGCCCGCCCATAACCTCCTTGTCTCACTGGAACGCACCAATGCAGAACTCCACACAAATTTGCCCTGAACCTGTACCCCTCAAAAACCTCCCTGTCTCACAGGAACGTACCAATGCAGAACTCCACTCAAATATGCCCTGATCCTGTACCGTGCATAACCTCCCTGTCGCACTGGAACGTACCAAAGCAGAATTCCACCCAAATATGCCCTGAACGTGTACACGCCCATAACCTCCTTGTCTCACTGGAACGTACCAATGCAGAACTCCACACAAGTATGCCCTGAACCTGTACCCCTCCATAATCTCCTTGTCTCACTGGAACGCACCATTGCCGAACTCCACTCAAATATGCCCTGATCCTGTACCGTGCATAATCTCCCTGTCTCACTGGAACGTACCATTGCAGAACACCACACAAATATGCCCTGAACCTATACCCCTCCATAACCTCCCTGTCTCACTGGAACGTACCAGTGCAGAACTCCACACAAATATGCCCTGAACCTGTACTGGTCCATAAACTTCCTGTCTCATTGGATCGTCCCACTGCAGAACTCCACACAAATATGCCATGAACCGGTACCCTCCATAACCTCCCTGTCTCACTGGAAAGTACCAATGCAAAACTCCACACAAATATGCCCTGAACCTGTACCCGACCATAACCTCCCTGTCTCACTGGAACGTACCACTGCAGAACTCTACACAAATATGCCCTGAACCTGTAGCCTCCATAACCTCCCTGTCTCACTGGAACGTACCAATGCAGAACTACACACAAACATTTCCTGAACCTGTACCCCTCCATAACCTCCCTGTCTCACTGGAACGTACCAATGCAGAACTCCACACAAATATGCCCTGAACCGGTTCCTTTCATAACCTCCCTGTCTCTCTGGAACGCACCAACGCAGAATTCCACACAAATATGCCGTGAACCTGTACCCTCCATAACCTCCCTGACGCACTGGAACGGTCCAATGCTGATCTACACACAAATATGCCCTGAACCTGTACCCGACCATAACCTCCCTGTCTCACTGGAACGTATCAATGCAAAACTCCACACAAATATGCCCTGAACCTGTAAACCTCCATAACCTCCCTGTCTCACTGGAACGTACCAAAGCAGAATTCCACTCAAATATGCCCTGATCCTGTACCGTGCATAACCTCCCTGTCTCACTGGAACGTATCAATGCATAACTCCACACAAATAGGCCCTGAACCTGTAACCCTCCATAACCTCCCTGTCTCACTGGAACGTACCAATGCAGAACTCCACACAAATATGCCCTGAACCGGTACCCTCCATAACCTCCCTGTCTCTTTGGAACGTACCAATGCAGAATTCCACACAAATATGCCCTGAACGTGTACCCGCCCATAACCTCCTTGTCTCACTGGAACGCACCAATGCAGAACTCCACACAAATTTGCCCTGAACCTGTACCCCTCCATAACCTCCCTGTCTCACTGGAACGTACCAATGCAGAACTCCACACAAATATGCCCTGAACCTGTACCCTCCATAACCTTCTGTCTAACTGGAACGTACCATTGCTGAACACCACACAAATATGCCCTGAAAGTGTACACGCCCATAACCCCCTTGTCTCACTGGAAGGCACCAATGCAGAACTCCACACAAATTTGCCCTGAACCTGTACCCCTCCATAACCTCCCTGTCTCACTGGAACGTACCAATGCAGAACTCCACACAAATATGCCCTGAACCTGTACCCTCAATAACCTCCCTGACTCACTGGAACATAGAAATGCAGATCTCCACTCAAATATGCCCTGATCCTATACCGTGCAAAACCTCTCTGTCTCACTGGAACGTACCATTACAGAACACCACACAAATATGCCCTGAACCTGTACCCCTCCATAACCTCCCTGTCTCACTGGAAAGTACCAATGCAGAACTCCACACAAATATGCCCTGAACCTGCACCCGACCATAACCTCCCTGTCTCACTGGAACGTACCACTGCAGAACTCCACACAAATATGCCCTGTATATGTACCCTCCATAACCTCCCTGTCTCACTGGAACGTACCAATGCAGAACTCCACACAAATATGCCCTGAACCTGTAACCCTCCATAACCTCCCTGTCTCACTGGAACGTACCAATGCAGAATTCCACACAAATAGGCCCTGAACCTGTAACCCTCCATAACCTCACTGTCTCACTGGAACGTACCAATGCAGAACTCCACACAAATATGCCCTGAACCGGTTCCTTTCATAACCTCCCTGTCTCTCTGGAACGTACCAACGCAGAACTCCACACAAATATGCCGTGAACCTGTACCCTCCATAACCTCCCTGACGCACTGGAACGGTCCAATGCTGATCTACACACAAATATGCCCTGAACCTGTACCCGACCATAACCTCCCTGTCTCACTGGAACGCACCAATGCCGAACTCCACTCAAATATGCCCTGATCCTGTACCGTGCATAAACCTCCCTGTCTCACTGGAACGTACCATTGCAGAACTCCACACAAATATGACCTGAACCTGCACCTGACCATAACCTCCCTGTCTCACTGGAATGTACCAATGCAGAACTCCACACAAATATGCCCTGAACCTGTAACCCTCCATAACCTCCCTGTCTTACTGGAACGTACCAATGCAGAACTCCACACAAATATGCCCTGATCCTGTACCGTGCATAAACCTCCCTGTCTCACTGGAACGTACCAATGCAGAACTCCACACAAATATGCCCTGAACCGGTACCCTCCATAACCTCCCTGTCTCTCTGGAACGTACCAATGCAGAACTCCACACAAATATGCCCTGATCCTGTACCGTGCAAAACCTCTCTGTCTCACTGGAACGTACCATTACAGAACACCACACAAATATGCCCTGAACCTGTACCCCTCCATAACCTCCCTGTCTCACTGGAAAGTACCAATGCAGAACTCCACACAAATATGCCCTGAACCTGCACCCGACCATAACCTCCCTGTCTCACTGGAACGTACCACTGCAGAACTCCACACAAATATGCCCTGTATATGTACCCTCCATAACCTCCCTGTCTCACTGGAACGTACCAATGCAGAACTCCACACAAATATGCCCTGAACCTGTAACCCTCCATAACCTCCCTGTCTCACTGGAACGTACCAATGCAGAATTCCACACAAATAGGCCCTGAACCTGTAACCCTCCATAACCTCCCTGTCTCACTGGAACGTACCAGTGCAGAACTCCACACAAATATGCCCTGAACCTGTACTGGTCCATAAACTCCCTGTCTCATTGGATCGTCCCACTGCAGAACTCCACACAAATATGCCATGAACCGGTACCCTCCATAACCTCCCTGTCTCACTGGAAAGTACCAATGCAAAACTCCACACAAATATGCCCTGAACCTGTAAACCTCCATAACCTCCCTGTCTCACTGGAACGTACCAAAGCAGAATTCCACTCAAATATGCCCTGATCCTGTACCGTGCATAACCTCCCTGTCTCACTGGAACGTATCAATGCATAACTCCACACAAATAGGCCCTGAACCTGTAACCCTCCATAACCTCCCTGTCTCACTGGAACGTATCAATGCAAAACTCCACACAAATATGCCCTGAACCTGTAAACCTCCATAACCTCCCTGTCTCACTGGAACGTACCAAAGCAGAATTCCACTCAAATATGCCCTGATCCTGTACCGTGCATAACCTCCCTGTCTCACTGGAACGTATCAATGCATAACTCCACACAAATAGGCCCTGAACCTGTAACCCTCCATAACCTCCCTGTCTCACTGGAACGTACCAATGCAGAACTCCACACAAATATGCCCTGAACCGGTACCCTCCATAACCTCCCTGTCTCTCTGGAACGTACCAATGCAGAATTCCACACAAATATGCCCTGAACGTGTACCCGCCCATAACCTCCTTGTCTCACTGGAACGCACCAATGCAGAACTCCACACAAATTTGCCCTGAACCTGTACCCCTCCATAACCTCCCTGTCTCACTGGAACGTACCAATGCAGAACTCCACACAAATATGCCCTGAACCTGTACCCTCCATAACCTTCTGTCTAACTGGAACGTACCATTGCTGAACACCACACAAATATGCCCTGAAAGTGTACCCGCCCATAACCCCCTTGTCTCACTGGAAGGCACCAATGCAGAACTCCACACAAATTTGCCCTGAACCTGTACCCCTCCATAACCTCCCTGTCTCACTGGAACGTACCAATGCAGAACTCCACACAAATATGCCCTGAACCTGTACCCTCAATAACCTCCCTGACTCACTGGAACATAGAAATGCAGATCTCCACTCAAATATGCCCTGATCCTATACCGTGCAAAACCTCTCTGTCTCACTGGAACGTACCAATGCAGAACACCACACAAATATGCCCTGAACCTGTACCCCTCCATAACCTCCCTGTCTCACTGGAAAGTACCAATGCAGAACTCCACACAAATATGCCCTGAACCTGCACCCGACCATAACCTCCCTGTCTCACTGGAACGTACCACTGCAGAACTCCACACAAATATGCCCTGTATATGTACCCTCCATAACCTCCCTGTCTCACTGGAACGTACCAATGCAGAACTCCAGACAAATGTGCCCTGAACCTGTACACCCCCATAACCTCCCTGTCTCACTGGAACGTACCAATGCAGAACTCCACACAAATATGCCCTGAACCTGTAACCCTCCATAACCTCCCTGTCTCACTGGAACGTACCAATGCAGAATTCCACACAAATAGGCCCTGAACCTGTAACCCTCCATAACCTCACTGTCTCACTGGAACGTACCAATGCAGAACTCCACACAAATATGCCCTGAACCGGTTCCTTTCATAACCTCCCTGTCTCTCTGGAACGTACCAACGCAGAACTCCACACAAATATGCCGTGAACCTGTACCCTCCATAACCTCCCTGACGCACTGGAACGGTCCAATGCTGATCTACACACAAATATGCCCTGAACCTGTACCCGACCATAACCTCCCTGTCTCACTGGAACGCACCAATGCCGAACTCCACTCAAATATGCCCTGATCCTGTACCGTGCATAAACCTCCCTGTCTCACTGGAACGTACCATTGCAGAACTCCACACAAATATGACCTGAACCTGCACCTGACCATAACCTCCCTGTCTCACTGGAATGTACCAATGCAGAACTCCACACAAATATGCCCTGAACCTGTAACCCTCCATAACCTCCCTGTCTTACTGGAACGTACCAATGCAGAACTCCACACAAATATGCCCTGATCCTGTACCGTGCATAAACCTCCCTGTCTCACTGGAACGTACCAATGCAGAACTCCACACAAATATGCCCTGAACCGGTACCCTCCATAACCTCCCTGTCTCTCTGGAACGTACCAATGCAGAATTCCACACAAATATGCCCTGAACGTGTACCCGCCCATAACCTCCTTGTCTCACTGGAACGCACCAATGCAGAACTCCACACAAATTTGCCCTGAACCTGTACCCCTCCATAACCTCCCTGTCTCACTGGAACGTACCAATGCAGAACTCCACACAAATATGCCCTGAACCTGTACCCTCCATAACCTTCTGTCTAACTGGAACGTACCATTGCAGAACACCACACAAATATGCCCTGAAAGTGTACCCGCCCATAACCCCCTTGTCTCACTGGAAGGCACCAATGCAGAACTCCACACAAATTTGCCCTGAACCTGTACCCCTCCATAACCTCCCTGTCTCACTGGAACGTACCAATGCAGAACTCCACACAAATATGCCCTGAACCTGTACCCTCAATAACCTCCCTGACTCACTGGAACATAGAAATGCAGATCTCCACTCAAATATGCCCTGATCCTATACCGTGCAAAACCTCTCTGTCTCACTGGAACGTACCATTACAGAACACCACACAAATATGCCCTGAACCTGTACCCCTCCATAACCTCCCTGTCTCACTGGAAAGTACCAATGCAGAACTCCACACAAATATGCCCTGAACCTGCACCCGACCATAACCTCCCTGTCTCACTGGAACGTACCACTGCAGAACTCCACACAAATATGCCCTGTATATGTACCCTCCATAACCTCCCTGTCTCACTGGAACGTACGAATGCAGAACTCCAGACAAATGTGCCCTGAACCTGTACACCCCCATAACCACCCTGTCTCACTGGAACGTACCAATGCAGAACTCCACACAAATATGCCCTGAACCGGTTCCTTTCATAACCTCCCTGTCTCTCTGGAACGTACCAACGCAGAACTCCACACAAATATGCCGTGAACCTGTACCCTCCATAACCTCCCTGACGCACTGGAACGGTCCAATGCTGATCTACACACAAATATGCCCTGAACCTGTACCCGACCATAACCTCCCTGTCTCACTGGAACGCACCAATGCCGAACTCCACTCAAATATGCCCTGATCCTGTACCGTGCATAAACCTCCCTGTCTCACTGGAACGTACCATTGCAGAACTCCACACAAATATGCCCTGAACCTGCACCTGACCATAACCTCCCTGTCTCACTGGAATGTACCAATGCAGAACTCCACACAAATATGCCCTGAACCTGTAACCCTCCATAACCTCCCTGTCTTACTGGAACGTACCAATGCAGAACTCCACACAAATATGCCCTGATCCTGTACCGTGCATAAACCTCCCTGTCTCACTGGAACGTACCAATGCAGAATTCCACTCAAATATGCCCTGATCCTGTACCGTGCATAACCTCCCTGTCGCACTGGAACGTACCAAAGCAGAATTCCTCACAAAAATGCCCTGAACGTGTACACGCCCATAACCTCCTTGTCTCACTGGAACGCACCAATGCAGAACTCCACACAAATTTGCCCTGAACCTGTACCCCTCCATAACCTCCCTGTCTCACTGGAACGTACCAATGCAGAACTCCACACAAATATGCCCTGAACCTGTACCCTCCATAACCTTCTGTCTAACTGGAACGTACCATTGCAGAACACCACACAAATATGCCCTGAAAGTGTACCCGCCCATAACCCCCTTGTCTCACTGGAAGGCACCAATGCAGAACTCCACACAAATTTGCCCTGAACCTGTACCCCTCCATAACCTCCCTGTCTCACTGGAACGTACCAATGCAGAACTCCACACAAATATGCCCTGAACCTGTACCCTCAATAACCTCCCTGACTCACTGGAACATAGAAATGCAGATCTCCACTCAAATATGCCCTGATCCTATACCGTGCAAAACCTCTCTGTCTCACTGGAACGTACCATTACAGAACACCACACAAATATGCCCTGAACCTGTACCCCTCCATAAACTGCCTGTCTCACTGGAACGCACCAATGCCGAACTCCACTCAAATATGCCCTGATCCTGTACCGTGCATAAACCTCCCTGTGTCACTGGAACGTACCAAAGCAGAATTCCTCACAAAAATGCCCTGAACGTGTACACGCCCATAACCTCCTTGTCTCACTGGAACGCACCAATGCAGAACTCCACACAAATTTGCCCTGAACCTGTACCCCTCCATAACCTCCTGTCTCACTGGAACGTACCAATGCAGAACTCCACACAAGTATGCCCTGAACCTGTACCCCTCCATAATCTCCCTGTCTCACTGGAACGCACCAATGCCGAACTCCACTCAAATATGCCCTGATCCTGTACCGTGCATAATCTCCCTGTCTCACTGGAACGTACCAATGCAGAACTCCAGACAAATGTGCCCTGAACCTGTACACCTCCATAACCTCCCTGTCTCACTGGAACGTACCAATGCAGAACTCCACACAAATATGCCCTGAACCGGTTCCTTTCATAACATCCCTGTCTCTCTCGAACGTACCAACGCAGAACTCCACACAAATATGCCGTGAACCTGTACCCTCCATAACCTCCCTGACGCACTGGAACGGTCCAATGCTGATCTACACACAAATATGCCCTGAAACTGTACCCGACCATAACCTCCCTGTCTCACTGGAACGCACCAATGCCGAACTCCACTCAAATATGCCCTGATCCTGTACCGTGCATAAACCTCCCTGTCTCACTGGAACGTACCATTGCAGAACTCCACACAAATATGCCCTGAACCTGCACCTGACCATAACCTCCTTGTCTCACTGGAATGTACCAATGCAGAACTCCACACAAATATGCCCTGAACCTGTAACCCTCCATAACCTCCCTGTCTCACTGGAACGTACCAATGCAGAACTCCACACAAATATGCCCTGATCCTGTACCGTGCATAAACCTCCCTGTCTCACTGGAACGTACCAATGCAGAATTCCACTCAAATATGCCCTGATCCTGTACCGTGCATAACCTCCCTGTCTCACTGGAACGTACCAATGCAGAACTCCACACAAATATGCCCTGATCCTGTACCGTGCATAAACCTCCCTGTCTCACTGGAACGTACCAATGCAGAATTCCACTCAAATATGCCCTGATCCTGTACCGTGCATAAACTCCCTGTCTCACTGGAACGTACCAATGCAGAACTCCACACAAATATGCCCTGAACCGGTACCCTCCATAACCTCCCTGTCTCTCTGGAACGTACCAATGCAGAATTCCACACAAATATGCCCTGAACGTGTACCCGCCCATAACCTCCTTGTCTCACTGGAACGCACCAATGCAGAACTCCACACAAATTTGCCCTGAACCTGTACCCCTCCATAACCTCCCTGTCTCACTGGAACGTACCAATGCAGAACTCCACACAAATATGCCCTGAACCTGTACCCTCCATAACCTTCTGTCTAACTGGAACGTACCATTGCAGAACACCACACAAATATGCCCTGAAAGTGTACCCGCCCATAACCCCCTTGTCTCACTGGAAGGCACCAATGCAGAACTCCACACAAATTTGCCCTGAACCTGTACCCCTCCATAACCTCCCTGTCTCACTGGAACGTACCAATGCAGAACTCCACACAAATATGCCCTGAACCTGTACCCTCAATAACCTCCCTGACTCACTGGAACATAGAAATGCAGAACTACACTCAAATATGCCCTGAACCTGTACCCCTCCATAACCTCCCAGTCTCACTGGAACGTACCATTGCAGAACACCACACAAATATGCCCTGAACCTGTACCCGACCATAACCTACCAGTCTCACTGGAGCGCACCAATGCCGATCTCCACTCAAATATGCCCTGATCCTATACCGTGCAAAACCTCTCTGTCTCACTGGAACGTACCATTACAGAACACCACACAAATATGCCCTGAACCTGTACCCCTCCATAACCTCCCTGTCTCACTGGAAAGTACCAATGCAGAACTCCACACAAATATGCCCTGAACCTGCACCCGACCATAACCTCCCTGTCTCACTGGAACGTACCACTGCAGAACTCCACACAAATATGCCCTGAATATGTACCCTCCATAACCTCCCTTTCTCACTGGAACGTACCAATGCAGAACCCCAGACAAATGTGCCCTGAACCTGTACACCTCCATAACCTCCCTGTCTCACTGGAACGTACCAATGCAGAACTCCACTCAAATATGCCCTGAACCTGTAACCCTCCATAACCTCCCTGTCTCGCTGGAACGTACCAATGCAGAATTCCACACAAATATGCCCTGAACGTGTGCCCGCCCATAACCTCCTTGTCTCACTGGAACGCACCAATGCAGAACTCCACACAAATTTGCCCTGAACCTGTACCCCTCAAAAACCTCCCTGTCTCACAGGAACGTACCAATGCAGAACTCCACTCAAATATGCCCTGATCCTGTACCGTGCATAACCTCCCTGTCGCACTGGAACGTACCAAAGCAGAATTCCACCCAAATATGCCCTGAACGTGTACACGCCCATAACCTCCTTGTCTCACTGGAACGTACCAATGCAGAACTCCACACAAGTATGCCCTGAACCTGTACCCCTCCATAATCTCCTTGTCTCACTGGAACGCACCAATGCCGAACTCCACTCAAATATGCCCTGATCCTGTACCGTGCATAATCTCCCTGTCTCACTGGAACGTACCATTGCAGAACACCACACAAATATGCCCTGAACCTATACCCCTCCATAACCTCCCTGTCTCACTGGAACGTACCAGTGCAGAACTCCACACAAATATGCCCTGAACCTGTACTGGTCCATAAACTCCCTGTCTCATTGGATCGTCCCACTGCAGAACTCCACACAAATATGCCATGAACCGGTACCCTCCATAACCTCCCTGTCTCACTGGAAATACCAATGCAAAACTCCACACAAATATGCCCTGAACCTGTACCCGACCATAACCTCCCTGTCTCACTGGAACGTACCACTGCAGAACTCTACACAAATATGCCCTGAACCTGTAGCCTCCATAACCTCCCTGTCTCACTGGAACGTACCAATGCAGAACTCCACACAAATATGCCCTGAACCGGTTCCTTTCATAACCTCCCTGTCTCTCTGGAACGCACCAACGCAGAATTCCACACAAATATGCCGTGAACCTGTACCCTCCATAACCTCCCTGACGCACTGGAACGGTCCAATGCTGATCTACACACAAATATGCCCTGAACCTGTACCCGACCATAACCTCCCTGTCTCACTGGAACGTATCAATGCAAAACTCCACACAAATATGCCCTGAACCTGTAAACCTCCATAACCTCCCTGTCTCACTGGAACGTACCAAAGCAGAATTCCACTCAAATATGCCCTGATCCTGTACCGTGCATAACCTCCCTGTCTCACTGGAACGTATCAATGCATAACTCCACACAAATAGGCCCTGAACCTGTAACCCTCCATAACCTCCCTGTCTCACTGGAACGTACCAATGCAGAACTCCACACAAATATGCCCTGAACCGGTACCCTCCATAACCTCCCTGTCTCTCTGGAACGTACCAATGCAGAATTCCACACAAATATGCCCTGAACGTGTACCCGCCCATAACCTCCTTGTCTCACTGGAACGCACCAATGCAGAACTCCACACAAATTTGCCCTGAACCTGTACCCCTCCATAACCTCCCTGTCTCACTGGAACGTACCAATGCAGAACTCCACACAAATATGCCCTGAACCTGTACCCTCCATAACCTTCTGTCTAACTGGAACGTACCATTGCAGAACACCACACAAATATGCCCTGAAAGTGTACCCGCCCATAACCCCCTTGTCTCACTGGAAGGCACCAATGCAGAACTCCTCACAAATTTGCCCTGAACCTGTACCCCTCCATAACCTCCCTGTCTCACTGGAACGTACCAATGCAGAACTCCACACAAATATGCCCTGAACCTGTACCCTCAATAACCTCCCTGACTCACTGGAACATAGAAATGCAGATCTCCACTCAAATATGCCCTGATCCTATACCGTGCAAAACCTCTCTGTCTCACTGGAACGTACCATTACAGAACACCACACAAATATGCCCTGAACCTGTACCCCTCCATAACCTCCCTGTCTCACTGGAAAGTACCAATGCAGAACTCCACACAAATATGCCCTGAACCTGCACCCGACCATAACCTCCCTGTCTCACTGGAACGTACCACTGCAGAACTCCACACAAATATGCCCTGTATATGTACCCTCCATAACCTCCCTGTCTCACTGGAACGTACCAATGCAGAACTCCAGACAAATGTGCCCTGAACCTGTACACCCCCATAACCTCCCTGTCTCACTGGAACGTACCAATGCAGAACTCCACACAAATATGCCCTGAACCTGTAACCCTCCATAACCTCCCTGTCTCACTGGAACGTACCAATGCAGAATTCCACACAAATAGGCCCTGAACCTGTAACCCTCCATAACCTCACTGTCTCACTGGAACGTACCAATGCAGAACTCCACACAAATATGCCCTGATCCTGTACCGTGCATAAACCTCCCTGTCTCACTGGAACGTACCAATGCAGAATTCCACTCAAATATGCCCTGATCCTGTACCGTGCATAACCTCCCTGTCTCACTGGAACGTACCAATGCAGAACTCCACACAAATATGCCCTGATCCTGTACCGTGCATAAACCTCCCTGTCTCACTGGAACGTACCAATGCAGAATTCCACTCAAATATGCCCTGATCCTGTACCGTGCATAAACTCCCTGTCTCACTGGAACGTACCAATGCAGAACTCCACACAAATATGCCCTGAACCGGTACCCTCCATAACCTCCCTGTCTCTCTGGAACGTACCAATGCAGAATTCCACACAAATATGCCCTGAACGTGTACCCGCCCATAACCTCCTTGTCTCACTGGAACGCACCAATGCAGAACTCCACACAAATTTGCCCTGAACCTGTACCCCTCCATAACCTCCCTGTCTCACTGGAACGTACCAATGCAGAACTCCACACAAATATGCCCTGAACCTGTACCCTCCATAACCTTCTGTCTAACTGGAACGTACCATTGCAGAACACCACACAAATATGCCCTGAAAGTGTACCCGCCCATAACCCCCTTGTCTCACTGGAAGGCACCAATGCAGAACTCCACACAAATTTGCCCTGAACCTGTACCCCTCCATAACCTCCCTGTCTCACTGGAACGTACCAATGCAGAACTCCACACAAATATGCCCTGAACCTGTACCCTCAATAACCTCCCTGACTCACTGGAACATAGAAATGCAGAACTACACTCAAATATGCCCTGAACCTGTACCCCTCCATAACCTCCCAGTCTCACTGGAACGTACCATTGCAGAACACCACACAAATATGCCCTGAACCTGTACCCGACCATAACCTACCAGTCTCACTGGAGCGCACCAATGCCGATCTCCACTCAAATATGCCCTGATCCTATACCGTGCAAAACCTCTCTGTCTCACTGGAACGTACCATTACAGAACACCACACAAATATGCCCTGAACCTGTACCCCTCCATAACCTCCCTGTCTCACTGGAAAGTACCAATGCAGAACTCCACACAAATATGCCCTGAACCTGCACCCGACCATAACCTCCCTGTCTCACTGGAACGTACCACTGCAGAACTCCACACAAATATGCCCTGAATATGTACCCTCCATAACCTCCCTTTCTCACTGGAACGTACCAATGCAGAACCCCAGACAAATGTGCCCTGAACCTGTACACCTCCATAACCTCCCTGTCTCACTGGAACGTACCAATGCAGAACTCCACTCAAATATGCCCTGAACCTGTAACCCTCCATAACCTCCCTGTCTCGCTGGAACGTACCAATGCAGAATTCCACACAAATATGCCCTGAACGTGTGCCCGCCCATAACCTCCTTGTCTCACTGGAACGCACCAATGCAGAACTCCACACAAATTTGCCCTGAACCTGTACCCCTCAAAAACCTCCCTGTCTCACAGGAACGTACCAATGCAGAACTCCACTCAAATATGCCCTGATCCTGTACCGTGCATAACCTCCCTGTCGCACTGGAACGTACCAAAGCAGAATTCCACCCAAATATGCCCTGAACGTGTACACGCCCATAACCTCCTTGTCTCACTGGAACGTACCAATGCAGAACTCCACACAAGTATGCCCTGAACCTGTACCCCTCCATAATCTCCTTGTCTCACTGGAACGCACCAATGCCGAACTCCACTCAAATATGCCCTGATCCTGTACCGTGCATAATCTCCCTGTCTCACTGGAACGTACCATTGCAGAACACCACACAAATATGCCCTGAACCTATACCCCTCCATAACCTCCCTGTCTCACTGGAACGTACCAGTGCAGAACTCCACACAAATATGCCCTGAACCTGTACTGGTCCATAAACTCCCTGTCTCATTGGATCGTCCCACTGCAGAACTCCACACAAATATGCCATGAACCGGTACCCTCCATAACCTCCCTGTCTCACTGGAAATACCAATGCAAAACTCCACACAAATATGCCCTGAACCTGTACCCGACCATAACCTCCCTGTCTCACTGGAACGTACCACTGCAGAACTCTACACAAATATGCCCTGAACCTGTAGCCTCCATAACCTCCCTGTCTCACTGGAACGTACCAATGCAGAACTCCACACAAATATGCCCTGAACCGGTTCCTTTCATAACCTCCCTGTCTCTCTGGAACGCACCAACGCAGAATTCCACACAAATATGCCGTGAACCTGTACCCTCCATAACCTCCCTGACGCACTGGAACGGTCCAATGCTGATCTACACACAAATATGCCCTGAACCTGTACCCGACCATAACCTCCCTGTCTCACTGGAACGTATCAATGCAAAACTCCACACAAATATGCCCTGAACCTGTAAACCTCCATAACCTCCCTGTCTCACTGGAACGTACCAAAGCAGAATTCCACTCAAATATGCCCTGATCCTGTACCGTGCATAACCTCCCTGTCTCACTGGAACGTATCAATGCATAACTCCACACAAATAGGCCCTGAACCTGTAACCCTCCATAACCTCCCTGTCTCACTGGAACGTACCAATGCAGAACTCCACACAAATATGCCCTGAACCGGTACCCTCCATAACCTCCCTGTCTCTCTGGAACGTACCAATGCAGAATTCCACACAAATATGCCCTGAACGTGTACCCGCCCATAACCTCCTTGTCTCACTGGAACGCACCAATGCAGAACTCCACACAAATTTGCCCTGAACCTGTACCCCTCCATAACCTCCCTGTCTCACTGGAACGTACCAATGCAGAACTCCACACAAATATGCCCTGAACCTGTACCCTCCATAACCTTCTGTCTAACTGGAACGTACCATTGCAGAACACCACACAAATATGCCCTGAAAGTGTACCCGCCCATAACCCCCTTGTCTCACTGGAAGGCACCAATGCAGAACTCCTCACAAATTTGCCCTGAACCTGTACCCCTCCATAACCTCCCTGTCTCACTGGAACGTACCAATGCAGAACTCCACACAAATATGCCCTGAACCTGTACCCTCAATAACCTCCCTGACTCACTGGAACATAGAAATGCAGATCTCCACTCAAATATGCCCTGATCCTATACCGTGCAAAACCTCTCTGTCTCACTGGAACGTACCATTACAGAACACCACACAAATATGCCCTGAACCTGTACCCCTCCATAACCTCCCTGTCTCACTGGAAAGTACCAATGCAGAACTCCACACAAATATGCCCTGAACCTGCACCCGACCATAACCTCCCTGTCTCACTGGAACGTACCACTGCAGAACTCCACACAAATATGCCCTGTATATGTACCCTCCATAACCTCCCTGTCTCACTGGAACGTACCAATGCAGAACTCCAGACAAATGTGCCCTGAACCTGTACACCCCCATAACCTCCCTGTCTCACTGGAACGTACCAATGCAGAACTCCACACAAATATGCCCTGAACCTGTAACCCTCCATAACCTCCCTGTCTCACTGGAACGTACCAATGCAGAATTCCACACAAATAGGCCCTGAACCTGTAACCCTCCATAACCTCACTGTCTCACTGGAACGTACCAATGCAGAACTCCACACAAATATGCCCTGAACCGGTTCCTTTCATAACCTCCCTGTCTCTCTGGAACGTACCAACGCAGAACACCACACAAATATGCCGTGAACCTGTACCCTCCATAACCTCCCTGACGCACTGGAACGGTCCAATGCTGATCTACACACAAATATGCCCTGAACCTGTACCCGACCATAACCTCCCTGTTTCACTGGAACGCACCAATGCCGAACTCCACTCAAATATGCCCTGATCCTGTACCGTGCATAAACCTCCCTGTCTCACTGGAACGTACCATTGCAGAACTCCACACAAATATGACCTGAACCTGCACCTGACCATAACCTCCCTGTCTCACTGGAATGTACCAATGCAGAACTCCACACAAATATGCCCTGAACCTGTAACCCTCCATAACCTCCCTGTCTTACTGGAACGTACCAATGCAGAACTCCACACAAATATGCCCTGATCCTGTACCGTGCATAAACCTCCCTGTCGCACTGGAACGTACCAAAGCAGAATTCCACCCAAATATGCCCTGAACGTGTACACGCCCATAACCTCCTTGTCTCACTGGAACGTACCAATGCAGAACTCCACACAAGTATGCCCTGAACCTGTACCCCTCCATAATCTCCTTGTCTCACTGGAACGCACCAATGCCGAACTCCACTCAAATATGCCCTGATCCTGTACCGTGCATAATCTCCCTGTCTCACTGGAACGTACCATTGCAGAACACCACACAAATATGCCCTGAACCTATACCCCTCCATAACCTCCCTGTCTCACTGGAACGTACCAGTGCAGAACTCCACACAAATATGCCCTGAACCTGTACTGGTCCATAAACTCCCTGTCTCATTGGATCGTCCCACTGCAGAACTCCACACAAATATGCCCTGAACCTGTACCCTCAATAACCTCCCTGACTCACTGGAACATAGAAATGCAGAACTACACTCAAATATGCCCTGAACCTGTACCCCTCCATAACCTCCCAGTCTCACTGGAACGTACCATTGCAGAACACCACACAAATATGCCCTGAACCTGTACCCGACCATAACCTACCAGTCTCACTGGAGCGCACCAATGCCGATCTCCACTCAAATATGCCCTGATCCTATACCGTGCAAAACCTCTCTGTCTCACTGGAACGTACCATTACAGAACACCACACAAATATGCCCTGAACCTGTACCCCTCCATAACCTCCCTGTCTCACTGGAAAGTACCAATGCAGAACTCCACACAAATATGCCCTGAACCTGCACCCGACCATAACCTCCCTGTCTCACTGGAACGTACCACTGCAGAACTCCACACAAATATGCCCTGAATATGTACCCTCCATAACCTCCCTTTCTCACTGGAACGTACCAATGCAGAACCCCAGACAAATGTGCCCTGAACCTGTACACCTCCATAACCTCCCTGTCTCACTGGAACGTACCAATGCAGAACTCCACTCAAATATGCCCTGAACCTGTAACCCTCCATAACCTCCCTGTCTCGCTGGAACGTACCAATGCAGAATTCCACACAAATATGCCCTGAACGTGTGCCCGCCCATAACCTCCTTGTCTCACTGGAACGCACCAATGCAGAACTCCACACAAATTTGCCCTGAACCTGTACCCCTCAAAAACCTCCCTGTCTCACAGGAACGTACCAATGCAGAACTCCACTCAAATATGCCCTGATCCTGTACCGTGCATAACCTCCCTGTCGCACTGGAACGTACCAAAGCAGAATTCCACCCAAATATGCCCTGAACGTGTACACGCCCATAACCTCCTTGTCTCACTGGAACGTACCAATGCAGAACTCCACACAAGTATGCCCTGAACCTGTACCCCTCCATAATCTCCTTGTCTCACTGGAACGCACCAATGCCGAACTCCACTCAAATATGCCCTGATCCTGTACCGTGCATAATCTCCCTGTCTCACTGGAACGTACCATTGCAGAACACCACACAAATATGCCCTGAACCTATACCCCTCCATAACCTCCCTGTCTCACTGGAACGTACCAGTGCAGAACTCCACACAAATATGCCCTGAACCTGTACTGGTCCATAAACTCCCTGTCTCATTGGATCGTCCCACTGCAGAACTCCACACAAATATGCCATGAACCGGTACCCTCCATAACCTCCCTGTCTCACTGGAAATACCAATGCAAAACTCCACACAAATATGCCCTGAACCTGTACCCGACCATAACCTCCCTGTCTCACTGGAACGTACCACTGCAGAACTCTACACAAATATGCCCTGAACCTGTAGCCTCCATAACCTCCCTGTCTCACTGGAACGTACCAATGCAGAACTCCACACAAATATGCCCTGAACCGGTTCCTTTCATAACCTCCCTGTCTCTCTGGAACGCACCAACGCAGAATTCCACACAAATATGCCGTGAACCTGTACCCTCCATAACCTCCCTGACGCACTGGAACGGTCCAATGCTGATCTACACACAAATATGCCCTGAACCTGTACCCGACCATAACCTCCCTGTCTCACTGGAACGTATCAATGCAAAACTCCACACAAATATGCCCTGAACCTGTAAACCTCCATAACCTCCCTGTCTCACTGGAACGTACCAAAGCAGAATTCCACTCAAATATGCCCTGATCCTGTACCGTGCATAACCTCCCTGTCTCACTGGAACGTATCAATGCATAACTCCACACAAATAGGCCCTGAACCTGTAACCCTCCATAACCTCCCTGTCTCACTGGAACGTACCAATGCAGAACTCCACACAAATATGCCCTGAACCGGTACCCTCCATAACCTCCCTGTCTCTCTGGAACGTACCAATGCAGAATTCCACACAAATATGCCCTGAACGTGTACCCGCCCATAACCTCCTTGTCTCACTGGAACGCACCAATGCAGAACTCCACACAAATTTGCCCTGAACCTGTACCCCTCCATAACCTCCCTGTCTCACTGGAACGTACCAATGCAGAACTCCACACAAATATGCCCTGAACCTGTACCCTCCATAACCTTCTGTCTAACTGGAACGTACCATTGCAGAACACCACACAAATATGCCCTGAAAGTGTACCCGCCCATAACCCCCTTGTCTCACTGGAAGGCACCAATGCAGAACTCCTCACAAATTTGCCCTGAACCTGTACCCCTCCATAACCTCCCTGTCTCACTGGAACGTACCAATGCAGAACTCCACACAAATATGCCCTGAACCTGTACCCTCAATAACCTCCCTGACTCACTGGAACATAGAAATGCAGATCTCCACTCAAATATGCCCTGATCCTATACCGTGCAAAACCTCTCTGTCTCACTGGAACGTACCATTACAGAACACCACACAAATATGCCCTGAACCTGTACCCCTCCATAACCTCCCTGTCTCACTGGAAAGTACCAATGCAGAACTCCACACAAATATGCCCTGAACCTGCACCCGACCATAACCTCCCTGTCTCACTGGAACGTACCACTGCAGAACTCCACACAAATATGCCCTGTATATGTACCCTCCATAACCTCCCTGTCTCACTGGAACGTACCAATGCAGAACTCCAGACAAATGTGCCCTGAACCTGTACACCCCCATAACCTCCCTGTCTCACTGGAACGTACCAATGCAGAACTCCACACAAATATGCCCTGAACCTGTAACCCTCCATAACCTCCCTGTCTCACTGGAACGTACCAATGCAGAATTCCACACAAATAGGCCCTGAACCTGTAACCCTCCATAACCTCACTGTCTCACTGGAACGTACCAATGCAGAACTCCACACAAATATGCCCTGAACCGGTTCCTTTCATAACCTCCCTGTCTCTCTGGAACGTACCAACGCAGAACACCACACAAATATGCCGTGAACCTGTACCCTCCATAACCTCCCTGACGCACTGGAACGGTGCAATGCTGATCTACACACAAATATGCCCTGAACCTGTACCCGACCATAACCTCCCTGTTTCACTGGAACGCACCAATGCCGAACTCCACTCAAATATGCCCTGATCCTGTACCGTGCATAAACCTCCCTGTCTCACTGGAACGTACCATTGCAGAACTCCACACAAATATGACCTGAACCTGCACCTGACCATAACCTCCCTGTCTCACTGGAATGTACCAATGCAGAACTCCACACAAATATGCCCTGAACCTGTAACCCTCCATAACCTCCCTGTCTTACTGGAACGTACCAATGCAGAACTCCACACAAATATGCCCTGATCCTGTACCGTGCATAAACCTCCCTGTCGCACTGGAACGTACCAAAGCAGAATTCCACCCAAATATGCCCTGAACGTGTACACGCCCATAACCTCCTTGTCTCACTGGAACGTACCAATGCAGAACTCCACACAAGTATGCCCTGAACCTGTACCCCTCCATAATCTCCTTGTCTCACTGGAACGCACCAATGCCGAACTCCACTCAAATATGCCCTGATCCTGTACCGTGCATAATCTCCCTGTCTCACTGGAACGTACCATTGCAGAACACCACACAAATATGCCCTGAACCTATACCCCTCCATAACCTCCCTGTCTCACTGGAACGTACCAGTGCAGAACTCCACACAAATATGCCCTGAACCTGTACTGGTCCATAAACTCCCTGTCTCATTGGATCGTCCCACTGCAGAACTCCACACAAATATGCCATGAACCGGTACCCTCCATAACCTCCCTGTCTCACTGGAAATACCAATGCAAAACTCCACACAAATATGCCCTGAACCTGTACCCGACCATAACCTCCCTGTCTCACTGGAACGTACCACTGCAGAACTCTACACAAATATGCCCTGAACCTGTAGCCTCCATAACCTGCCTGTCTCACTGGAACGTACCAATGCAGAACTACACACAAACATTTCCTGAACCTGTACCCCTCCATAACCTCCCTGTCTCACTGGAACGTACCAATGCAGAACTCCACACAAATATGCCCTGAACCGGTTCCTTTCATAACCTCCCTGTCTCTCTGGAACGCACCAACGCAGAATTCCACACAAATATGCCGTGAACCTGTACCCTCCATAACCTCCCTGACGCACTGGAACGGTCCAATGCTGATCTACACACAAATATGCCCTGAACCTGTACCCGACCATAACCTCCCTGTCTCACTGGAACGTATCAATGCAAAACTCCACACAAATATGCCCTGAACCTGTAAACCTCCATAACCTCCCTGTCTCACTGGAACGTACCAAAGCAGAATTCCACTCAAATATGCCCTGATCCTGTACCGTGCATAACCTCCCTGTCTCACTGGAACGTATCAATGCATAACTCCACACAAATAGGCCCTGAACCTGTAACCCTCCATAACCTCCCTGTCTCACTGGAACGTACCAATGCAGAACTCCACACAAATATGCCCTGAACCGGTACCCTCCATAACCTCCCTGTCTCTCTGGAACGTACCAATGCAGAATTCCACACAAATATGCCCTGAACGTGTACCCGCCCATAACCTCCTTGTCTCACTGGAACGCACCAATGCAGAACTCCACACAAATTTGCCCTGAACCTGTACCCCTCCATAACCTCCCTGTCTCACTGGAACGTACCAATGCAGAACTCCACACAAATATGCCCTGAACCTGTACCCTCCATAACCTTCTGTCTAACTGGAACGTACCATTGCAGAACACCACACAAATATGCCCTGAAAGTGTACCCGCCCATAACCCCCTTGTCTCACTGGAAGGCACCAATGCAGAACTCCTCACAAATTTGCCCTGAACCTGTACCCCTCCATAACCTCCCTGTCTCACTGGAACGTACCAATGCAGAACTCCACACAAATATGCCCTGAACCGGTACCCTCAATAACCTCCCTGACTCACTGGAACATAGAAATGCAGATCTCCACTCAAATATGCCCTGATCCTATACCGTGCAAAACCTCTCTGTCTCACTGGAACGTACCATTACAGAACACCACACAAATATGCCCTGAACCTGTACCCCTCCATAACCTCCCTGTCTCACTGGAAAGTACCAATGCAGAACTCCACACAAATATGCCCTGAACCTGCACCCGACCATAACCTCCCTGTCTCACTGGAACGTACCACTGCAGAACTCCACACAAATATGCCCTGTATATGTACCCTCCATAACCTCCCTGTCTCACTGGAACGTACCAATGCAGAACTCCAGACAAATGTGCCCTGAACCTGTACACCCCCATAACCTCCCTGTCTCACTGGAACGTACCAATGCAGAACTCCACACAAATATGCCCTGAACCTGTAACCCTCCATAACCTCCCTGTCTCACTGGAACGTACCAATGCAGAATTCCACACAAATAGGCCCTGAACCTGTAACCCTCCATAACCTCACTGTCTCACTGGAACGTACCAATGCAGAACTCCACACAAATATGCCCTGAACCGGTTCCTTTCATAACCTCCCTGTCTCTCTGGAACGTACCAACGCAGAACACCACACAAATATGCCGTGAACCTGTACCCTCCATAACCTCCCTGACGCACTGGAACGGTCCAATGCTGATCTACACACAAATATGCCCTGAACCTGTACCCGACCATAACCTCCCTGTCTCACTGGAACGCACCAATGCCGAACTCCACTCAAATATGCCCTGATCCTGTACCGTGCATAAACCTCCCTGTCTCACTGGAACGTACCATTGCAGAACTCCACACAAATATGACCTGAACCTGCACCTGACCATAACCTCCCTGTCTCACTGGAATGTACCAATGCAGAACTCCACACAAATATGCCCTGAACCTGTAACCCTCCATAACCTCCCTGTCTTACTGGAACGTACCAATGCAGAACTCCACACAAATATGCCCTGATCCTGTACCGTGCATAAACCTCCCTGTCTCACTGGAACGTACCAATGCAGAACTCCACACAAATATGCCCTGAACCGGTACCCTCCATAACCTCCCTGTCTCTCTGGAACGTACCAATGCAGAATTCCACACAAATATGCCCTGAACGTGTACCCGCCCATAACCTCCTTGTCTCACTGGAACGCACCAATGCAGAACTCCACACAAATTTGCCCTGATCCTGTACCCCTCCATAACCTCCCTGTCTCACTGGAACGTACCAATGCAGAACTCCACACAAATATGCCCTGAACCTGTACCCTCCATAACCTTCTGTCTAACTGGAACGTACCATTGCAGAACACCACACAAATATGCCCTGAAAGTGTACCCGCCCATAACCCCCTTGTCTCACTGGAAGGCACCAATGCAGAACTCCACACAAATTTGCCCTGAACCTGTACCCCTCCATAACCTCCCTGTCTCACTGGAACGTACCAATGCAGAACTCCACACAAATATGCCCTGAACCTGTACCCTCAATAACCTCCCTGACTCACTGGAACATAGAAATGCAGATCTCCACTCAAATGTGCCCTGATCCTATACCGTGCAAAAGCTCTCTGTCTCACTGGAACGTACCATTACAGAACACCACACAAATATGCCCTGAACCTGTACCCCTCCATAACCTCCCTGTCTCACTGGAAAGTACCAATGCAGAACTCCACACAAATATGCCCTGAACCTGCACCCGACCATAACCTCCCTGTCTCACTGGAACGTACCACTGCAGAACTCCACACAAATATGCCCTGTATATGTACCCTCCATAACCTCCCTGTCTCACTGGAACGTACCAATGCAGAACTCCAGACAAATGTGCCCTGAACCTGTACACCCCCATAACCTCCCTGTCTCACTGGAACGTACCAATGCAGAACTCCACACAAATATGCCCTGAACCGGTTCCTTTCATAACCTCCCTGTCTCTCTGGAACGTACCAACGCAGAACACCACACAAATATGCCGTGAACCTGTACCCTCCATAACCTCCCTGACGCACTGGAACGGTCCAATGCTGATCTACACACAAATATGCCCTGAACCTGTACCCGACCATAACCTCCCTGTCTCACTGGAACGCACCAATGCCGAACTCCACTCAAATATGCCCTGATCCTGTACCGTGCATAAACCTCCCTGTCTCACTGGAACGTACCATTGCAGAACTCCACACAAATATGACCTGAACCTGCACCTGACCATAACCTCCCTGTCTCACTGGAATGTACCAATGCAGAACTCCACACAAATATGCCCTGAACCTGTAACCCTCCATAACCTCCCTGTCTTACTGGAACGTACCAATGCAGAACTCCACACAAATATGCCCTGATCCTGTACCGTGCATAAACCTCCCTGTCTCACTGGAACGTACCAATGCAGAACTCCACACAAATATGCCCTGAACCGGTACCCTCCATAACCTCCCTGTCTCTCTGGAACGTACCAATGCAGAATTCCACACAAATATGCCCTGAACGTGTACCCGCCCATAACCTCCTTGTCTCACTGGAACGCACCAATGCAGAACTCCACACAAATTTGCCCTGAACCTGTACCCCTCCATAACCTCCCTGTCTCACTGGAACGTACCAATGCAGAACTCCACACAAATATGCCCTGAACCTGTACCCTCCATAACCTTCTGCCTAACTGGAACGTACCATTGCAGAACACCACACAAATATGCCCTGAAAGTGTACCCGCCCATAACCCCCTTGTCTCACTGGAAGGCACCAATGCAGAACTCCACACAAATTTGCCCTGAACCTGTACCCCTCCATAACCTCCCTGTCTCACTGGAACGTACCAATGCAGAACTCCACACAAATATGCCCTGAACCTGTACCCTCAATAACCTCCCTGACTCACTGGAACATAGAAATGCAGATCTCCACTCAAATGTGCCCTGATCCTATACCGTGCAAAAGCTCTCTGTCTCACTGGAACGTACCATTACAGAACACCACACAAATATGCCCTGAACCTGTACCCCTCCATAACCTCCCTGTCTCACTGGAAAGTACCAATGCAGAACTCCACACAAATATGCCCTGAACCTGCACCCGACCATAACCTCCCTGTCTCACTGGAACGTACCACTGCAGAACTCCACACAAATATGCCCTGTATATGTACCCTCCATAACCTCCCTGTCTCACTGGAACGTACCAATGCAGAACTCCAGACAAATGTGCCCTGAACCTGTACACCCCCATAACCTCCCTGTCTCACTGGAACGTACCAATGCAGAACTCCACACAAATATGCCCTGAACCGGTTCCTTTCATAACCTCCCTGTCTCTCTGGAACGTACCAACGCAGAACTCCACACAAATATGCCGTGAACCTGTACCCTCCATAACCTCCCTGACGCACTGGAACGGTCCAATGCTGATCTACACACAAATATGCCCTGAACCTGTACCCGACCATAACCTCCCTGTCTCACTGGAACGCACCAATGCCGAACTCCACTCAAATATGCCCTGATCCTGTACCGTGCATAAACCTCCCTGTCTCACTGGAATGTACCATTGCAGAAGTCCACACAAATATGCCCTGAACCTGCACCTGACCATAACCTCCCTGTCTCACTGGAATGTACCAATGCAGAACTCCACACAAATATGCCCTGAACCTGTAACCCTCCATAACCTCGCTGTCTTACTGGAACGTACCAATGCAGAACTCCACACAAATATGCCCTGATCCTGTACCGTGCATAAACCTCCCTGTCTCACTGGAACGTACCAATGCAGAATTCCACTCAAATATGCCCTGATCCTGTACCGTGCATAACCTCCCTGTCGCACTGGAACGTACCAAAGCAGAATTCCTCACAAAAATGCCCTGAACGTGTACACGCCCATAACCTCCTTGTCTCACTGGAACGCACCAATGCAGAACTCCACACAAATTTGCCCTGAACCTGTACCCCTCCATAACCTCCCTGTCTCACTGGAACGTACCAATGCAGAACTCCACACAAATATGCCCTGAACCTGTACCCTCCATAACCTTCTGTCTAACTGGAACGTACCATTGCAGAACACCACACAAATATGCCCTGAAAGTGTACCCGCCCATAACCCCCTTGTCTCACTGGAAGGCACCAATGCAGAACTCCACACAAATTTGCCCTGAACCTGTACCCCTCCATAACCTCCCTGTCTCACTGGAACGTACCAATGCAGAACTCCACACAAATATGCCCTGAACCTGTACCCTCAATAACCTCCCTGACTCACTGGAACATAGAAATGCAGATCTCCACTCAAATATGCCCTGATCCTATACCGTGCAAAACCTCTCTGTCTCACTGGAACGTACCATTACAGAACACCACACAAATATGCCCTGAACCTGTACCCCTCCATAAACTCCCTGTCTCACTGGAACGCACCAATGCCGAACTCCACTCAAATATGCCCAGATCCTGTACCGTGCATAAACCTCCCTGTCTCACTGGAACGTACCAAAGCAGAATTCCTCACAAAAATGCCCTGAACGTGTACACGCCCATAACCTCCTTGTCTCACTGGAACGCACCAATGCAGAACTCCACACAAATTTGCCCTGAACCTGTACCCCTCCATAACCTCCTGTCTCACTGGAACGTACCATTGCAGAACTCCACACAAGTATGCCCTGAACCTGTACCCCTCCATAATCTCCCTGTCTCACTGGAACGCACCAATGCCGAACTCCACTCAAATATGCCCTGATCCTGTACCGTGCATAATCTCCCTGTCTCACTGGAACGTACCAATGCAGAACTCCAGACAAATGTGCCCTGAACCTGTACACCTCCATAACCTCCCTGTCTCACTGGAACGTACCAATGCAGAACTCCACACAAATATGCCCTGAACCTGTAACCCTCCATAACCTCCCTGTCTCACTGGAACGTACCAATGCAGAATTCCACACAAATATGCCCTG
This sequence comes from Hemitrygon akajei, assembly GCF_048418815.1. Classification (NCBI taxonomy): domain Eukaryota; kingdom Metazoa; phylum Chordata; class Chondrichthyes; order Myliobatiformes; family Dasyatidae; genus Hemitrygon; species Hemitrygon akajei. Next base: position 808,202 of record NW_027331952.1, on the reverse strand, counting down.
AACGTGTACCCGCCCATAACCTCCTTGTCTCACTGGAACGCACCAATGCAGAACTCCACACAAATTTGCCCTGAACCTGTACCCCTCAATAACCTCCCTGTCTCACTGGAACGTACCAATGCAGAACTCCACTCAAATATGCCCTGATCCTGTACCGTGCATAATCTCCCTGTCTCACTGGAACGTACCATTGCAGAACACCACACAAATATGCCCTGAACCAATACCCCTCCATAACCTCCCTGTCTCACTGGAACGTACCAGTGCAGAACTCCACACAAATATGCCCTGAACCTGTACTGGTCCATAACCTCCCTGTCTCATTGGATCGTCCCACTGCAGAACTCCACACAAATATGCCATGAACCTGTACCCTCCATAACCTCCCTGTCTCACTGGAAAGCACCAATGCAGAACTCCACACAAATATGCCCTGAACCTGTACCCGACCATAACCTCCCTGTCTCACTGGAACGTACAACTGCAGAACTCCACACAAATATGCCCTGAACCTGTAGCCTCCATAACCTCCCTGTCTCACTGGAACTTACCAATGCAGAACTACACACAAACATTTCCTGAACCTGTACCCCTCCATAACCTCCCTGTCTCACTGGAACGTACCAATGCAGACTCCACACCAATATGCCCTGATCCTGTACCGTGCATAAACCTCCCTGTCTCACTGGAACGTACCAATGCAGAATTCCACTCAAATATGCCCTGATCCTGTACCGTGCATAACCTCCCTGTCTCACTGGAACGTATCAATGCATAACTCCACACAAATAGGCCCTGAACCTGTAACCCTCCATAACCTCCCTGTCTCACTGGAACGTACCAATGCAGAACTCCACACAAATATGCCCTGAACCGGTACCCTCCATAACCTCCCTGTCTCTCTGGAACGTACCAATGCAGAATTCCACACAAATTTGCCCTGAACCTGTACCCCTCCATAACCTCCCTGTCTCACTGGAACGTACCAATGCAGAACTCCACACAAATATGCCCTGAACCTGTACCCTCCATAACCTTCTGTCTAACTGGAACGTACCATTGCAGAACACCACACAAATATGCCCTGAAAGTGTACCCGCCCATATCCCCCTTGTCTCACTGGAAGGCACCAATGCAGAACTCCACACAAATTTGCCCTGAACCTGTACCCCTCCATAACCTCCCTGTCTCACTGGAACGTACCAATGCAGAACTCCACACAAATATGCCCTGAACCTGTACCCTCAATAACCTCCCTGACTCACTGGAACATAGAAATGCAGATCTCCACTCAAATATGCCCTGATACTATACCGTGCAAAACCTCTCTGTCTCACTGGAACGTACCATTACAGAACACCACACAAATATGCCCTGAACCTGCACCCGACCATAACCTCCCTGTCTCACTGGAACGTACCACTGCAGAACTCCACGCAAATATGCCCTGAATATGTACCCTCCATAACCTCCCTGTCTCACTGGAACGTACCAATGCAGAACTCCAGACAAATGTGCCCTGAACCTGTACACCCCCATAACCTCCCTGTCTCACTGGAACGTACCAATGCAGAACTCCACACAAATATGCCCTGAACCTGTAACCCTCCATAACCTCCCTGTCTCACTGGAACGTACCAATGCAGAATTCCACACAAATAGGCCCTGAACCTGTAACCCTCCATAACCTCACTGTCTCACTGGAACGTACCAATGCAGAACTCCACACAAATATGCCCTGAACCGGTTCCTTTCATAACCTCCCTGTCTCTCTGGAACGTACCAACGCAGAACTCCACACAAATATGCCGTGAACCTGTACCCTCCATAACCTCCCTGACGCACTGGAACGGTCCAATGCTGATCTACACACAAATATGCCCTGAACCTGTACCCGACCATAACCTCCCTGTCTCACTGGAACGCACCAATGCCGAACTCCACTCAAATATGCCCTGATCCTGTACCGTGCATAAACCTCCCTGTCTCACTGGAACGTACCATTGCAGAACTCCACACAAATATGCCCTGAACCTGCACCTGACCATAACCTCCCTGTCTCACTGGAATGTACCAATGCAGAATTCCACACAAATATGCCCTGAACCTGTAACCCTCCATAACCTCCCTGTCTCACTGGAACGTACCAATGCAGAACTCCACACAAATATGCCCTGACCCTGTACCGTGCATAAACCTCCCTGTCTCACTGGAACGTACCAATGCAGAATTCCACTCAAATATGCCCTGATCCTGTACCGTGCATAACCTCCCTGTCGCACTGGAACGTACCAAAGCAGAATTCCTCACAAAAATGCACTGAACGTGTACACGCCCATAACCTCCTTGTCTCACTGGAACGCACCAATGCAGAACTCCACACAAATTTGCACTGAACCTGTACCCCTCCATAACCTCCTGTCTCACTGGAACGTACCAATGCAGAACTCCACACAAGTATGCCCTGAACCTGTACCCCTCCATAATCTCCCTGTCTCACTGGAACGCACCAATGCCGAACTCCACTCAAATATGCCCTGATCCTGTACCGTGCATAATCTCCCTGTCTCACTGGAACGTACCAATGCAGAACTCCACACAAATAGGCCCTGAACCTGTAACCCTCCATAACCTCCCTGTCTCACTGGAACGTACCAGTGCAGAACTCCACACAAATATGCCCTGAACCTGTACTGGTCCATAACCTCCCTGTCTCATTGGATCGTCCCACTGCAGAACTCCACACAAATATGCCCTGAACCTGCACCTGACCATAACCTCCCTGTCTCACTGGAATGTACCAATGCAGAACTCCACACAAATATGCCCTGAACCTGTAACCCTCCATAACCTCCCTGTCTCACTGGAACGTACCAATGCAGAACTCCACACAAATATGCCCTGATCCTGTACCGTGCATAAACCTCCCTGTCTCACTGGAACGTACCAATGCAGAATTCCACTCAAATATGCCCTGATCCTGTACCGTGCATAACCTCCCTGTCGCACTGGAACGTACCAAAGCAGAATTCCTCACAAAAATGCCCTGAACGTGTACACGCCCATAACCTCCTTGTCTCACTGGAACGCACCAATGCAGAACTCCACACAAATTTGCCCTGAACCTGTACCCCTCAATAACCTCCCTGTCTCACTGGAACGTACCAATGCAGAACTCCACTCAAATATGCCCTGATCCTGTACCGTGCATAATCTCCCTGTCTCACTGGAACGTACCATTGCAGAACACCACACAAATATGCCCTGAACCAATACCCCTCCATAACCTCCCTGTCTCACTGGAACGTACCAGTGCAGAACTCCACACAAATATGCCCTGAACCTGTACTGGTCCATAACCTCCCTGTCTCATTGGATCGTCCCACTGCAGAACTCCACACAAATATGCCATGAACCTGTACCCTCCATAACCTCCCTGTCTCACTGGAAAGCACCAATGCAGAACTCCACACAAATATGCCCTGAACCTGTACCCGACCATAACCTCCCTGTCTCACTGGAACGTACCACTGCAGAACTCCACACAAATATGCCCTGAACCTGTAGCCTCCATAACCTCCCTGTCTCACTGGAACGTACCACTGCAGAACTCCACACAAATATGCCCTGAATATGTACCCTCCATAACCTCCCTGTCTCACTGGAACGTACCAATGCAGAACTCCAGACAAATGTGCCCTGAACCTGTACACCTCCATAACCTCCCTGTCTCACTGGAACGTACCAATGCAGAACTCCACACAAATATGCCCTGAACCTGTAACCCTCCATAACCTCCCTGTCTCACTGGAACGTACCAATGCAGAATTCCACACAAATATGCCCTGAACGTGTACCCGCCCATAACCTCCTTGTCTCACTGGAACGCACCAATGCAGAACTCCACACAAATTTGCCCTGAACCTGTACCCCTCAATAACCTCCCTGTCTCACTGGAACGTACCAATGCAGAACTCCACTCAAATATGCCCTGATCCTGTACCGTGCATAATCTCCCTGTCTCACTGGAACGTACCATTGCAGAACACCACACAAATATGCCCTGAACCAATACCCCTCCATAACCTCCCTGTCTCACTGGAACGTACCAGTGCAGAACTCCACACAAATATGCCCTGAACCTGTACTGGTCCATAACCTCCCTGTCTCATTGGATCGTCCCACTGCAGAACTCCACACAAATATGCCATGAACCTGTACCCTCCATAACCTCCCTGTCTCACAGGAAAGCACCAATGCAGAACTCCACACAAATATGCCCTGAACCTGCACCCGACCATAACCTCCCTGTCTCACTGGAACGTACCACTGCAGAACTCCACACAAATATGCCCTGAACCTGTAGCCTCCATAACCTCCCTGTCTCACTGGAACGTACCAATGCAGAACTACACACAAACATTTCCTGAACCTGTACCCCTCCATAACCTCCCTGTCTCACTGGAACGTACCAATGCAGAACTCCACACAAATATGCCCTGATCCTGTACCGTGCATAAACCTCCCTGTCTCACTGGAACGTACCAATGCAGAATTCCACTCAAATATGCCCTGATCCTGTACCGTGCATAACCTCCCTGTCTCACTGGAACGTATCAATGCATAACTCCACACAAATAGGCCCTGAACCTGTAACCCTCCATAACCTCCCTGTCTCACTGGAACGTACCAATGCAGAACTCCACACAAATATGCCCTGAACCGGTACCCTCCATAACCTCCCTGTCTCTCTGGAACGTACCAATGCAGAATTCCACACAAATCTGCCCTGAACCTGTACCCCTCCATAACCTCCCTGTCTCACTGGAACGTACCAATGCAGAACTCCACACAAATATGCCCTGAACCTGTACCCTCCATAACCTTCTGTCTAACTGGAACGTACCATTGCAGAACACCACACAAATATGCCCTGAAAGTGTACCCGCCCATATCCCCCTTGTCTCACTGGAAGGCACCAATGCAGAACTCCACACAAATTTGCCCTGAACCTGTACCCCTCCATAACCTCCCTGTCTCACTGGAACGTACCAATGCAGAACTCCACACAAATATGCCCTGAACCTGTACCCTCAATAACCTCCCTGACTCACTGGAACATAGAAATGCAGATCTCCACTCAAATATGCCCTGATACTATACCGTGCAAAACCTCTCTGTCTCACTGGAACGTACCATTACAGAACACCACAAAAATATGCCCTGAACCTGTACCCCTCCATAACCTCCCTGTCTCACTGGAAAGTACCAATGCAGAACTCCACACAAATATGCCCTGAACCTGTACTGGTCCATAACCTCCCTGTCTCATTGGATCGTCCCACTGCAGAACTCCACACAAATATGCCCTGAACCTGCACCTGACCATAACCTCCCTGTCTCACTGGAATGTACCAATGCAGAACTCCACACAAATATGCCCTGAACCTGTAACCCTCCATAACCTCCCTGTCTCACTGGAACGTACCAATGCAGAACTCCACACAAATATGCCCTGATCCTGTACCGTGCATAAACCTCCCTGTCTCACTGGAACGTACCAATGCAGAATTCCACTCAAATATGCCCTGATCGTGTACCGTGCATAACCTCCCTGTCGCACTGGAACGTACCAAAGCAGAATTCCTCACAAAAATGCCCTGAACGTGTACACGCCCATAACCTCCTTGTCTCACTGGAACGTACCACTGCAGAACTCCACACAAATATGCCCTGAACCTGTAGCCTCCATAACCTCCCTGTCTCACTGGAACGTACCACTGCAGAACTCCACACAAATATGCCCTGAATATGTACCCTCCATAACCTCCCTGTCTCACTGGAACGTACCAATGCAGAACTCCAGACAAATGTGCCCTGAATCTGTACACCACCATAACCTCCCTGTCTCACTGGAACGTACCAATGCAGAACTCCACACAAATATGCCCTGAACCTGTAACCCTCCATAACCTCCCTGTCTCACTGGAACGTACCAATGCAGAATTCCACACAAATATGCCCTGAACGTGTACCCGCCCATAACCTCCTTGTCTCACTGGAACGCACCAATGCAGAACTCCACACAAATTTGCCCTGAACCTGTACCCCTCAATAACCTCCCTGTCTCACTGGAACGTACCAATGCAGAACTCCACTCAAATATGCCCTGATCCTGTACCGTGCATAATCTCCCTGTCTCACTGGAACGTACCATTGCAGAACACCACACAAATATGCCCTGAACCAATACCCCTCCATAACCTCCCTGTCTCACTGGAACGTACCAGTGCAGAACTCCACACAAATATGCTCTGAACCTGTACTGGTCCATAACCTCCCTGTCTCATTGGATCGTCCCACTGCAGAACTCCACACAAATATGCCATGAACCTGTACCCTCCATAACCTCCCTGTCTCACTGGAAAGCACCAATGCAGAAATCCACACAAATATGCCCTGAACCTGTACTGGTCCATAACCTCCCTGTCTCACTGGAACGTACCACTGCAGAACTCCAAACAAATATGCCCTGAACCTGTAGCCTCCATAACCTCCCTGTCTCACTGGAACGTACCAATGCAGAACTACACACAAACATTTCCTGAACCTGTACCCCTCCATAACCTCCCTGTCTCACTGGAACGTACCAATGCAGAACTCCACACAAATATGCCCTGATCCTGTACCGTGCATAAACCTCCCTGTCTCACTGGAACGTACCAATGCAGAATTCCACTCAAATATGCCCTGATCCTGTACCGTGCATAACCTCCCTGTCTCACTGGAACGTATCAATGCATAACTCCACACAAATAGGCCCTGAACCTGTAACCCTCCATAACCTCCCTGTCTCACTGGAACGTACCAATGCAGAACTCCACACAAATATGCCCTGAACCGGTACCCTCCATAACCTCCCTGTCTCTCTGGAACGTACCAATGCAGAATTCCACACAAATCTGCCCTGAACCTGTACCCCTCCATAACCTCCCTGTCTCACTGGAACGTACCAATGCAGAACTCCACACAAATATGCCCTGAACCTGTACCCTCCATAACCTTCTGTCTAACTGGAACGTACCATTGCAGAACACCACACAAATATGCCCTGAAAGTGTACCCGCCCATATCCCCCTTGTCTCACTGGAAGGCACCAATGCAGAACTCCACACAAATTTGCCCTGAACCTGTACCCCTCCATAACCTCCCTGTCTCACTGGAACGTACCAATGCAGAACTCCACACAAATATGCCCTGAACCTGTACCCTCAATAACCTCCCTGACTCACTGGAACATAGAAATGCAGATCTCCACTCAAATATGCCCTGATACTATACCGTGCAAAACCTCTCTGTCTCACTGGAACGTACCATTACAGAACACCACAAAAATATGCCCTGAACCTGTACCCCTCCATAACCTCCCTGTCTCACTGGAAAGTACCAATGCAGAACTCCACACAAATATGCCCTGAACCTGCACCCGACCATAACCTCCCTGTCTCACTGGAAGGTACCACTGCAGAACTCCACGCAAATATGCCCTGAATATGTACCCTCCATAACCTCCCTGTCTCACTGGAACGTACCAATGCAGAACTCCAGACAAATGTGCCCTGAACCTGTACACCCCCATAACCTCCCTGTCTCACTGGAACGTACCGATGCAGAACTCCACACAAATATGCCCTGAACCTGTAACCCTCCATAACCTCCCTGTCTCACTGGAACGTACCAATGCAGAATTCCACACAAATAGGCCCTGAACCTGTAACCCTCCATAACCTCACTGTCTCACTGGAACGTACCAATGCAGAACTCCACACAAATATGCCCTGAACCGGTTCCTTTCATAACCTCCCTGTCTCTCTGGAACGTACCAACGCAGAACTCCACACAAATATGCCGTGAACCTGTACCCTCCATAACCTCCCTGACGCACTGGAACGGTCCAATGCTGATCTACACACAAATATGCCCTGAACCTGTACCCGACCATAACCTCCCTGTCTCACTGGAACGCACCAATGCCGAACTCCACTCAAATATGCCCTGATCCTGTACCGTGCATAAACCTCCCTGTCTCACTGGAACGTACCATTGCAGAACTCCACACAAATATGCCCTGAACCTGCACCTGACCATAACCTCCCTGTCTCACTTGAATGTACCAATGCAGAACTCCACACAAATATGCCCTGAACCTGTAACCCTCCATAACCTCCCTGTCTCACTGGAACGTACCAATGCAGAACTCCACAAAAATATGCCCTGATCCTGTACCGTGCATAAACCTCCCTGTCTCACTGGAACGTACCAATGCAGAATTCCACTCAAATATGCCCTGATCCTGTACCGTGCATAACCTCCCTGTCGCACTGGAACGTACCAAAGCAGAATTCCTCACAAAAATGCACTGAACGTGTACACGCCCATAACCTCCTTGTCTCACTGGAACGCACCAATGCAGAACTCCACACAAATTTGCCCTGAACCTGTACCCCTCCATAACCTCCTGTTTCACTGGAACGTACCAATGCAGAACTCCACACAAGTATGCCCTGAACCTGTACCCCTCCATAATCTCCCTGTCTCACTGGAACGCACCAATCCGAACTCCACTCAAATATGCCCTGATCCTGTACCGTGCATAATCTCCCTGTCTCACTGGAACGTACCAATGCAGAACTCCACACAAATAGGCCCTGAACCTGTAACCCTCCATAACCTCCCTGTCTCACTGGAACGTACCAGTGCAGAACTCCACACAAATATGCCCTGAACCTGTACTGGTCCATAACCTCCCTGTCTCATTGGATCGTCCCACTGCAGAACTCCACACAAATATGCCCTGAACCTGCACCTGACCATAACCTCCCTGTCTCACCGGAATGTACCAATGCAGAACTCCACACAAATATGCCCTGAACCTGTAACCCTCCATAACCTCCCTGTCTCACTGGAACGTACCAATGCAGAACTCCACACAAATATGCCCTGATCCTGTACCGTGCATAAACCTCCCTGTCTCACTGGAACGTACCAATGCAGAATTCCACTCAAATATGCACTGATCCTGTACCGTGCATAACCTCCCTGTCGCACTGGAACGTACCAAAGCAGAATTCCTCACAAAAATGCCCTGAACGTGTACACGCCCATAACCTCCTTGTCTCACTGGAACGCACCAATGCAGAACTCCACACAAATTTGCCCTGAACCTGTACCCCTCCATAACCTCCTGTCTCACTGGAACGTACCAATGCAGAACTCCACACAAGTATGCCCTGAACCTGTACCCCTCCATAATCTCCCTGTCTCACTGGAACGCACCAATGCCGAACTCCACTCAAATATGCCCTGATCCTGTACCGTGCATAATCTCCCTGTCTCACTGGAACGTACCAATGCAGAACTCCACACAAATAGGCCCTGAACCTGTAACCATCCATAACCTCCCTGTCTCACTGGAACGTACCAGTGCAGAACTCCACACAAATATGCCCTGAACCTGTACTGGTCCATAACCTCCCTGTCTCATTGGATCGTCCCACTGCAGAACTCCACACAAATATGCCATGAACCGGTACCCTCCATAACCTCCCTGTCTCACTGGAAAGTACCAATGCAGAACTCTACACAAATCTGCCCTGAACCTGTACCCCTCAATAACCTCCCTGTCTCACTGGAACGTACCAATGCAGAATTCCACTCAAATATGCCCTGATCCTGTACCGTGCATAACCTCCCTGTCTCACTGGAACGTACCAATGCAGAACACCACACAAATATGCCCTGAACCTGTACCCCTCCATAACCTTCCTGTCTCACTGGAAAGTACCAATGCAGAACTCCACACAAATATGCCCTGAACCTGCACCCGACCATAACCTCCCTGTCTCACTGGAACGTACCAATGCAGAACTCCACACAAATAGGCCCTGAACCTGTAACCCTCCATAACCTCCCTGTCTCACTGGAACGTACCAATGCAGAACTCCACACAAATATGCCCTGAACCGGTTCCTTTCATAACATCCCTGTCTCTCTCGAACGTACCAACGCAGAACTCCACACAAATATGCCGTGAACCTGTACCCTCCATAACCTCCCTGACGCACTGGAACGCACCAATGCCGAACTCCACTCAAATATGCCCTGATCCTGTACCGTGCATAAACCTCCCTGTCTCACTGGAACGTACCATTGCAGAACTCCACACAAATATGCCCTGAACCTGCACCTGACCATAACCTCCTTGTCTCACTGGAATGTACCAATGCAGAACTCCACACAAATATGCCCTGAACCTGTAACCCTCCATAACCTCCCTGTCTCACTGGAACGTACCAATGCAGAACTCCACACAAATATGCCCTGATCCTGTACCGTGCATAAACCTCCCTGTCTCACTGGAACGTACCAATGCAGAATTCCACTCAAATATGCCCTGATCCTGTACCGTGCATAACCTCCCTGTCTCACTGGAACGTACCAATGCAGAACTCCACACAAATATGCCCTGATCCTGTACCGTGCATAAACCTCCCTGTCTCACTGGAACGTACCAATGCAGAATTCCACTCAAATATGCCCTGATCCTGTACCGTGCATAAACTCCCTGTCTCACTGGAACGTACCAATGCAGAACTCCACACAAATATGCCCTGAACCGGTACCCTCCATAACCTCCCTGTCTCTCTGGAACGTACCAATGCAGAATTCCACACAAATATGCCCTGAACGTGTACCCGCCCATAACCTCCTTGTCTCACTGGAACGCACCAATGCAGAACTCCACACAAATTTGCCCTGAACCTGTACCCCTCCATAACCTCCCTGTCTCACTGGAACGTACCAATGCAGAACTCCACACAAATATGCCCTGAACCTGTACCCTCCATAACCTTCTGTCTAACTGGAACGTACCATTGCAGAACACCACACAAATATGCCCTGAAAGTGTACCCGCCCATAACCCCCTTGTCTCACTGGAAGGCACCAATGCAGAACTCCACACAAATTTGCCCTGAACCTGTACCCCTCCATAACCTCCCTGTCTCACTGGAACGTACCAATGCAGAACTCCACACAAATATGCCCTGAACCTGTACCCTCAATAACCTCCCTGACTCACTGGAACATAGAAATGCAGAACTACACTCAAATATGCCCTGAACCTGTACCCCTCCATAACCTCCCAGTCTCACTGGAACGTACCATTGCAGAACACCACACAAATATGCCCTGAACCTGTACCCGACCATAACCTACCAGTCTCACTGGAGCGCACCAATGCCGATCTCCACTCAAATATGCCCTGATCCTATACCGTGCAAAACCTCTCTGTCTCACTGGAAAGTACCAATGCAGAACTCCACACAAATATGCCCTGAACCTGCACCCGACCATAACCTCCCTGTCTCACTGGAAGGTACCACTGCAGAACTCCACGCAAATATGCCCTGAATATGTACCCTCCATAACCTCCCTGTCTCACTGGAACGTACCAATGCAGAACTCCAGACAAATGTGCCCTGAACCTGTACACCCCCATAACCTCCCTGTCTCACTGGAACGTACCAATGCAGAACTCCACACAAATATGCCCTGAACCTGTAACCCTCCATAACCTCCCTGCTCACTGGAACGTACCAATGCAGAATTCCACACAAATAGGCCCTGAACCTGTAACCCTCCATAACCTCACTGTCTCACTGGAACGTACCAATGCAGAACTCCACACAAATATGCCCTGAACCGGTTCCTTTCATAACCTCCCTGTCTCTCTGGAACGTACCAACGCAGAACTCCACACAAATATGCCGTGAACCTGTACCCTCCATAACCTCCCTGACGCACTGGAACGGTCCAATGCTGATCTACACACAAATATGCCCTGAACCTGTACCCGACCATAACCTCCCTGTCTCACTGGAACGCACCAATGCCGAACTCCACTCAAATATGCCCTGATCCTGTACCGTGCATAAACCTCCCTGTCTCACTGGAACGTACCATTGCAGAACTCCACACAAATATGCCCTGAACCTGCACCTGACCATAACCTCCCTGTCTCACTGGAATGTACCAATGCAGAACTCCACACAAATATGCCCTGAACCTGTAACCCTCCATAACCTCCCTGTCTCACTGGAACGTACCAATGCAGAACTCCACACAAATATGCCCTGATCCTGTACCGTGCATAAACCTCCCTGTCTCACTGGAACGTACCAATGCAGAATTCCACTCAAATATGCCCTGATCCTGTACCGTGCATAACCTCCCTGTCGCACTGGAACGTACCAAAGCAGAATTCCTCACAAAAATGCACTGAACGTGTACACGCCCATAACCTCCTTGTCTCACTGGAACGCACCAATGCAGAACTCCACACAAATTTGCCCTGAACCTGTACCCCTCCATAACCTCCTGTTTCACTGGAACGTACCAATGCAGAACTCCACACAAGTATGCCCTGAACCTGTACCCCTCCATAATCTCCCTGTCTCACTGGAACGCACCAATCCGAACTCCACTCAAATATGCCCTGATCCTGTACCGTGCATAATCTCCCTGTCTCACTGGAACGTACCAATGCAGAACTCCACACAAATAGGCCCTGAACCTGTAACCCTCCATAACCTCCCTGTCTCACTGGAACGTACCAGTGCAGAACTCCACACAAATATGCCCTGAACCTGTACTGGTCCATAACCTCCCTGTCTCATTGGATCGTCCCACTGCAGAACTCCACACAAATATGCCCTGAACCTGCACCTGACCATAACCTCCCTGTCTCACCGGAATGTACCAATGCAGAACTCCACACAAATATGCCCTGAACCTGTAACCCTCCATAACCTCCCTGTCTCACTGGAACGTACCAATGCAGAACTCCACACAAATATGCCCTGATCCTGTACCGTGCATAAACCTCCCTGTCTCACTGGAACGTACCAATGCAGAATTCCACTCAAATATGCCCTGATCCTGTACCGTGCATAACCTCCCTGTCGCACTGGAACGTACCAAAGCAGAATTCCTCACAAAAATGCCCTGAACGTGTACACGCCCATAACCTCCTTGTCTCACTGGAACGCACCAATGCAGAACTCCACACAAATTTGCCCTGAACCTGTACCCCTCCATAACCTCCTGTCTCACTGGAACGTACCAATGCAGAACTCCACACAAGTATGCCCTGAACCTGTACCCCTCCATAATCTCCCTGTCTCACTGGAACGCACCAATGCCGAACTCCACTCAAATATGCCCTGATCCTGTACCGTGCATAATCTCCCTGTCTCACTGGAACGTACCAATGCAGAACTCCACACAAATAGGCCCTGAACCTGTAACCCTCCATAACCTCCCTGTCTCACTGGAACGTACCAGTGCAGAACTCCACACAAATATGCCCTGAACCTGTACTGGTCCATAACCTCCCTGTCTCATTGGATCGTCCCACTGCAGAACTCCACACAAATATGCCATGAACCGGTACCCTCCATAACCTCCCTGTCTCACTGGAAAGTACCAATGCAGAACTCTACACAAATCTGCCCTGAACCTGTACCCCTCAATAACCTCCCTGTCTCACTGGAACGTACCAATGCAGAATTCCACTCAAATATGCCCTGATCCTGTACCGTGCATAACCTCCCTGTCTCACTGGAACGTACCAATGCAGAACACCACACAAATATGCCCTGAACCTGTACCCCTCCATAACCTTCCTGTCTCACTGGAAAGTACCAATGCAGAACTCCAGACAAATGTGCCCTGAACCTGTACACCCCCATAACCTCCCTGTCTCACTGGAACGTACCAATGCAGAACTCCACACAAATATGCCCTGAACCTGTAACCCTCCATAACCTCCCTGTCTCACTGGAACGTACCAATGCAGAATTCCACACAAATATGCCCTGAACCTGTACCCTCAATAACCTCCCTGACTCACTGGAACATAGAAATGCAGATCTCCACTCAAATATGCCCTGATACTATACCGTGCAAAACCTCTCTGTCTCACTGGAACGTACCATTACAGAACACCACAAAAATATGCCCTGAACCTGTACCCCTCCATAACCTCCCTGTCTCACTGGAAAGTACCAATGCAGAACTCCACACAAATATGCCCTGAACCTGCACCCGACCATAACCTCCCTGTCTCACTGGAAGGTACCACTGCAGAACTCCACGCAAATATGCCCTGAATATGTACCCTCCATAACCTCCCTGTCTCACTGGAACGTACCAATGCAGAACTCCAGACAAATGTGCCCTGAACCTGTACACCCCCATAACCTCCCTGTCTCACTGGAACGTACCGATGCAGAACTCCACACAAATATGCCCTGAACCTGTAACCCTCCAGAACCTCCCTGTCTCACTGGAACGTACCAATGCAGAATTCCACACAAATAGGCCCTGAACCTGTAACCCTCCATAACCTCACTGTCTCACTGGAACGTACCAATGCAGAACTCCACACAAATATGCCCTGAACCGGTTCCTTTCATAACCTCCCTGTCTCTCTGGAACGTACCAACGCAGAACTCCACACAAATATGCCGTGAACCTGTACCCTCCATAACCTCCCTGACGCACTGGAACGGTCCAATGCTGATCTACACACAAATATGCCCTGAACCTGTACCCGACCATAACCTCCCTGTCTCACTGGAACGCACCAATGCCGAACTCCACTCAAATATGCCCTGATCCTGTACCGTGCATAAACCTCCCTGTCTCACTGGAACGTACCATTGCAGAACTCCACACAAATATGCCCTGAACCTGCACCTGACCATAACCTCCCTGTCTCACTGGAATGTACCAATGCAGAACTCCACACAAATATGCCCTGAACCTGTAACCCTCCATAACCTCCCTGTCTCACTGGAACGTACCAATGCAGAACTCCACACAAATATGCCCTGATCCTGTACCGTGCATAAACCTCCCTGTCTCACTGGAACGTACCAATGCAGAATTCCACTCAAATATGCCCTGATCCTGTACCGTGCATAACCTCCCTGTCGCACTGGAACGTACCAAAGCAGAATTCCTCACAAAAATGCACTGAACGTGTACACGCCCATAAACTCCTTGTCTCACTGGAACGCACCAATGCAGAACTCCACACAAATTTGCCCTGAACCTGTACCCCTCCATAACCTCCTGTTTCACTGGAACGTACCAATGCAGAACTCCACACAAGTATGCCCTGAACCTGTACCCCTCCATAATCTCCCTGTCTCACTGGAACGCACCAATCCGAACTCCACTCAAATATGCCCTGATCCTGTACCGTGCATAATCTCCCTGTCTCACTGGAACGTACCAATGCAGAACTCCACACAAATAGGCCCTGAACCTGTAACCCTCCATAACCTCCCTGTCTCACTGGAACGTACCAGTGCAGAACTCCACACAAATATGCCCTGAACCTGTACTGGTCCATAACCTCCCTGTCTCATTGGATCGTCCCACTGCAGAACTCCACACAAATATGCCCTGAACCTGCACCTGACCATAACCTCCCTGTCTCACCGGAATGTACCAATGCAGAACTCCACACAAATATGCCCTGAACCTGTAACCCTCCATAACCTCCCTGTCTCACTGGAACGTACCAATGCAGAACTCCACACAAATATGCCCTGATCCTGTACCGTGCATAAACCTCCCTGTCTCACTGGAACGTACCAATGCAGAATTCCACTCAAATATGCACTGATCCTGTACCGTGCATAACCTCCCTGTCGCACTGGAACGTACCAAAGCAGAATTCCTCACAAAAATGCCCTGAACGTGTACACGCCCATAACCTCCTTGTCTCACTGGAACGCACCAATGCAGAACTCCACACAAATTTGCCCTGAACCTGTACCCCTCCATAACCTCCTGTCTCACTGGAACGTACCAATGCAGAACTCCACACAAGTATGCCCTGAACCTGTACCCCTCCATAATCTCCCTGTCTCACTGGAACGCACCAATGCCGAACTCCACTCAAATATGCCCTGATCCTGTACCGTGCATAATCTCCCTGTCTCACTGGAACGTACCAATGCAGAACTCCACACAAATAGGCCCTGAACCTGTAACCCTCCATAACCTCCCTGTCTCACTGGAACGTACCAGTGCAGAACTCCACACAAATATGCCCTGAACCTGTACTGGTCCATAACCTCCCTGTCTCATTGGATCGTCCCACTGCAGAACTCCACACAAATATGCCATGAACCGGTACCCTCCATAACCTCCCTGTCTCACTGGAAAGTACCAATGCAGAACTCTACACAAATCTGCCCTGAACCTGTACCCCTCAATAACCTCCCTGTCTCACAGGAACGTACCAATGCAGAATTCCACTCAAATATGCCCTGATCCTGTACCGTGCATAACCTCCCTGTCTCACTGGAACGTACCAATGCAGAACACCACACAAATATGCCCTGAACCTGTACCCCTCCATAACCTTCCTGTCTCACTGGAAAGTACCAATGCAGAACTCCACACAAATATGCCCTGAACCTGCACCCGACCATAACCTCCCTGTCTCACTGGAACGTACCAATGCAGAACTCCACACAAATAGGCCCTGAACCTGTAACCCTCCATAACCTCCCTGTCTCACTGGAACGTACCAATGCAGAACTCCACACAAATATGCCCTGAACCGGTTCCTTTCATAACATCCCTGTCTCTCTCGAACGTACCAACGCAGAACTCCACACAAATATGCCGTGAACCTGTACCCTCCATAACCTCCCTGACGCACTGGAACGGTCCAATGCTGATCTACACACAAATATGCCCTGAAACTGTACCCGACCATAACCTCCCTGTCTCACTGGAACGCACCAATGCCGAACTCCACTCAAATATGCCCTGATCCTGTACCGTGCATAAACCTCCCTGTCTCACTGGAACGTACCATTGCAGAACTCCACACAAATATGCCCTGAACCTGCACCTGACCATAACCTCCTTGTCTCACTGGAATGTACCAATGCAGAACTCCACACAAATATGCCCTGAACCTGTAACCCTCCATAACCTCCCTGTCTCACTGGAACGTACCAATGCAGAACTCCACACAAATATGCCCTGATCCTGTACCGTGCATAAACCTCCCTGTCTCACTGGAACGTACCAATGCAGAATTCCACTCAAATATGCCCTGATCCTGTACCGTGCATAACCTCCCTGTCTCACTGGAACGTACCAATGCAGAACTCCACACAAATATGCCCTGATCCTGTACCGTGCATAAACCTCCCTGTCTCACTGGAACGTACCAATGCAGAATTCCACTCAAATATGCCCTGATCCTGTACCGTGCATAAACTCCCTGTCTCACTGGAACGTACCAATGCAGAACTCCACACAAATATGCCCTGAACCGGTACCCTCCATAACCTCCCTGTCTCTCTGGAACGTACCAATGCAGAATTCCACACAAATATGCCCTGAACGTGTACCCGCCCATAACCTCCTTGTCTCACTGGAACGCACCAATGCAGAACTCCACACAAATTTGCCCTGAACCTGTACCCCTCCATAACCTCCCTGTCTCACTGGAACGTACCAATGCAGAACTCCACACAAATATGCCCTGAACCTGTACCCTCCATAACCTTCTGTCTAACTGGAACGTACCATTGCAGAACACCACACAAATATGCCCTGAAAGTGTACCCGCCCATAACCCCCTTGTCTCACTGGAAGGCACCAATGCAGAACTCCACACAAATTTGCCCTGAACCTGTACCCCTCCATAACCTCCCTGTCTCACTGGAACGTACCAATGCAGAACTCCACACAAATATGCCCTGAACCTGTACCCTCAATAACCTCCCTGACTCACTGGAACATAGAAATGCAGAACTACACTCAAATATGCCCTGAACCTGTACCCCTCCATAACCTCCCAGTCTCACTGTAACGTACCATTGCAGAACACCACACAAATATGCCCTGAACCTGTACCCGACCATAACCTACCAGTCTCACTGGAGCGCACCAATGCCGATCTCCACTCAAATATGCCCTGATCCTATACCGTGCAAAACCTCTCTGTCTCACTGGAAAGTACCAATGCAGAACTCCACACAAATATGCCCTGAACCTGCACCCGACCATAACCTCCCTGTCTCACTGGAAGGTACCACTGCAGAACTCCACGCAAATATGCCCTGAATATGTACCCTCCATAACCTCCCTGTCTCACTGGAACGTACCAATGCAGAACTCCAGACAAATGTGCCCTGAACCTGTACACCCCCATAACCTCCCTGTCTCACTGGAACGTACCAATGCAGAACTCCACACAAATATGCCCTGAACCTGTAACCCTCCATAACCTCCCTGTCTCACTGGAACGTACCAATGCAGAATTCCACACAAATAGGCCCTGAACCTGTAACCCTCCATAACCTCACTGTCTCACTGGAACGTACCAATGCAGAACTCCACACAAATATGCCCTGAACCGGTTCCTTTCATAACCTCCCTGTCTCTCTGGAACGTACCAACGCAGAACTCCACACAAATATGCCGTGAACCTGTACCCTCCATAACCTCCCTGACGCACTGGAACGGTCCAATGCTGATCTACACACAAATATGCCCTGAACCTGTACCCGACCATAACCTCCCTGTCTCACTGGAACGCACCAATGCCGAACTCCACTCAAATATGCCCTGATCCTGTACCGTGCATAAACCTCCCTGTCTCACTGGAACGTACCATTGCAGAACTCCACACAAATATGCCCTGAACCTGCACCTGACCATAACCTCCCTGTCTCACTGGAATGTACCAATGCAGAACTCCACACAAATATGCCCTGAACCTGTAACCCTCCATAACCTCCCTGTCTCACTGGAACGTACCAATGCAGAACTCCACACAAATATGCCCTGATCCTGTACCGTGCATAAACCTCCCTGTCGCACTGGAACGTACCAATGCAGAATTCCACTCAAATATGCCCTGATCCTGTACCGTGCATAACCTCCCTGTCGCACTGGAACGTACCAAAGCAGAATTCCTCACAAAAATGCACTGAACGTGTACACGCCCATAACCTCCTTGTCTCACTGGAACGCACCAATGCAGAACTCCACACAAATTTGCCCTGAACCTGTACCCCTCCATAACCTCCTGTTTCACTGGAACGTACCAATGCAGAACTCCACACAAGTATGCCCTGAACCTGTACCCCTCCATAATCTCCCTGTCTGACTGGAACGCACCAATCCGAACTCCACTCAAATATGCCCTGATCCTGTACCGTGCATAATCTCCCTGTCTCACTGGAACGTACCAATGCAGAACTCCACACAAATAGGCCCTGAACCTGTAACCCTCCATAACCTCCCTGTCTCACTGGAACGTACCAGTGCAGAACTCCACACAAATATGCCCTGAACCTGCACCTGACCATAACCTCCCTGTCTCACCGGAATGTACCAATGCAGAACTCCACACAAATATGCCCTGAACCTGTAACCCTCCATAACCTCCCTGTCTCACTGGAACGTACCAATGCAGAACTCCACACAAATATGCCCTGATCCTGTACCGTGCATAAACCTCCCTGTCTCACTGGAACGTACCAATGCAGAATTCCACTCAAATATGCCCTGATCCTGTACTGGTCCATAACCTCCCTGTCTCATTGGATCGTCCCACTGCAGAACTCCACACAAATATGCCCTGAACCTGCACCTGACCATAACCTCCCTGTCTCACCGGAATGTACCAATGCAGAACTCCACACAAATATGCCCTGAACCTGTAACCCTCCATAACCTCCCTGTCTCACTGGAACGTACCAATGCAGAACTCCACACAAATATGCCCTGATCCTGTACCGTGCATAAACCTCCCTGTCTCACTGGAACGTACCAATGCAGAATTCCACTCAAATATGCCCTGATCCTGTACCGTGCATAACCTCCCTGTCGCACTGGAACGTACCAAAGCAGAATTCCTCACAAAAATGCCCTGAACGTGTACACGCCCATAACCTCCTTGTCTCACTGGAACGCACCAATGCAGAACTCCACACAAATTTGCCCTGAACCTGTACCCCTCCATAACCTCCTGTCTCACTGGAACGTACCAATGCAGAACTCCACACAAGTATGCCCTGAACCTGTACCCCTCCATAATCTCCCTGTCTCACTGGAACGCACCAATGCCGAACTCCACTCAAATATGCCCTGATCCTGTACCGTGCATAATCTCCCTGTCTCACTGGAACGTACCAATGCAGAACTCCACACAAATAGGCCCTGAACCTGTAACCCTCCATAACCTCCCTGTCTCACTGGAACGTACCAGTGCAGAACTCCACACAAATATGCCCTGAACCTGTACTGGTCCATAACCTCCCTGTCTCATTGGATCGTCCCACTGCAGAACTCCACACAAATATGCCATGAACCGGTACCCTCCATAACCTCCCTGTCTCACTGGAAAGTACCAATGCAGAACTCTACACAAATCTGCCCTGAACCTGTACCCCTCAATAACCTCCCTGTCTCACTGGAACGTACCAATGCAGAATTCCACTCAAATATGCCCTGATCCTGTACCGTGCATAACCTCCCTGTCTCACTGGAACGTACCAATGCAGAACACCACACAAATATGCCCTGAACCTGTACCCCTCCATAACCTTCCTGTCTCACTGGAAAGTACCAATGCAGAACTCCACACAAATATGCCCTGAACCTGCACCCGACCATAACCTCCCTGTCTCACTGGAAGGTACCACTGCAGAACTCCACGCAAATATGCCCTGAATATGTACCCTCCATAACCTCCCTGTCTCACTGGAACGTACCAATGCAGAACTCCAGACAAATGTGCCCTGAACCTGTACACCCCCATAACCTCCCTGTCTCACTGGAACGTACCAATGCAGAACTCCACACAAATATGCCCTGAACCTGTAACCCTCCATAACCTCCCTGTCTCACTGGAACGTACCAATGCAGAATTCCACACAAATAGGCCCTGAACCTGTAACCCTCCATAACCTCACTGTCTCACTGGAACGTACCAATGCAGAACTCCACACAAATATGCCCTGAACCGGTTCCTTTCATAACCTCCCTGTCTCTCTGGAACGTACCAACGCAGAACTCCACACAAATATGCCGTGAACCTGTACCCTCCATAACCTCCCTGACGCACTGGAACAGTCCAATGCTGATCTACACACAAATATGCCCTGAACCTGTACCCGACCATAACCTCCCTGTCTCACTGGAACGCACCAATGCCGAACTCCACTCAAATATGCCCTGATCCTGTACCGTGCATAAACCTCCCTGTCTCACTGGAACGTACCATTGCAGAACTCCACACAAATATGCCCTGAACCTGCACCTGACCATAACCTCCCTGTCTCACTGGAATGTACCAATGCAGAACTCCACACAAATATGCCCTGAACCTGTAACCCTCCATAACCTCCCTGTCTCACTGGAACGTACCAATGCAGAACTCCACACAAATATGCCCTGATCCTGTACCGTGCATAAACCTCCCTGTCTCACTGGAACGTACCAATGCAGAATTCCACTCAAATATGCCCTGATCCTGTACCGTGCATAACCTCCCTGTCGCACTGGAACGTACCAAAGCAGAATTCCTCACAAAAATGCACTGAACGTGTACACGCCCATAACCTCCTTGTCTCACTGGAACGCACCAATGCAGAACTCCACACAAATTTGCCCTGAACCTGTACCCCTCCATAACCTCCTGTTTCACTGGAACGTACCAATGCAGAACTCCACACAAGTATGCCCTGAACCTGTACCCCTCCATAATCTCCCTGTCTCACTGGAACGCACCAATCCGAACTCCACTCAAATATGCCCTGATCCTGTACCGTGCATAATCTCCCTGTCTCACTGGAACGTACCAATGCAGAACTCCACACAAATAGGCCCTGAACCTGTAACCCTCCATAACCTCCCTGTCTCACTGGAACGTACCAGTGCAGAACTCCACACAAATATGCCCTGAACCTGTACTGGTCCATAACCTCCCTGTCTCATTGGATCGTCCCACTGCAGAACTCCACACAAATATGCCCTGAACCTGCACCTGACCATAACCTCCCTGTCTCACCGGAATGTACCAATGCAGAACTCCACACAAATATGCCCTGAACCTGTAACCCTCCATAACCTCCCTGTCTCACTGGAACGTACCAATGCAGAACTCCACACAAATATGCCCTGATCCTGTACCGTGCATAAACCTCCCTGTCTCACTGGAACGTACCAATGCAGAATTCCACTCAAATATGCCCTGATCCTGTACCGTGCATAACCTCCCTGTCGCACTGGAACGTACCAAAGCAGAATTCCTCACAAAAATGCCCTGAACGTGTACACGCCCATAACCTCCTTGTCTCACTGGAACGCACCAATGCAGAACTCCACACAAATTTGCCCTGAACCTGTACCCCTCCATAACCTCCTGTCTCACTGGAACGTACCAATGCAGAACTCCACACAAGTATGCCCTGAACCTGTACCCCTCCATAATCTCCCTGTCTCACTGGAACGCACCAATGCCGAACTCCACTCAAATATGCCCTGATCCTGTACCGTGCATAATCTCCCTGTCTCACTGGAACGTACCAATGCAGAACTCCACACAAATAGGCCCTGAACCTGTAACCCTCCATAACCTCCCTGTCTCACTGGAACGTACCAGTGCAGAACTCCACACAAATATGCCCTGAACCTGTACTGGTCCATAACCTCCCTGTCTCATTGGATCGTCCCACTGCAGAACTCCACACAAATATGCCATGAACCGGTACCCTCCATAACCTCCCTGTCTCACTGGAAAGTACCAATGCAGAACTCTACACAAATCTGCCCTGAACCTGTACCCCTCAATAACCTCCCTGTCTCACTGGAACGTACCAATGCAGAATTCCACTCAAATATGCCCTGATCCTGTACCGTGCATAACCTCCCTGTCTCACTGGAACGTACCAATGCAGAACACCACACAAATATGCCCTGAACCTGTACCCCTCCATAACCTTCCTGTCTCACTGGAAAGTACCAATGCAGAACTCCACACAAATATGCCCTGAACCTGCACCCGACCATAACCTCCCTGTCTCACTGGAACGTACCAATGCAGAACTCCACACAAATAGGCCCTGAACCTGTAACCCTCCATAACCTCCCTGTCTCACTGGAACGTACCAATGCAGAACTCCACACATATATGCCCTGAACCGGTTCCTTTCATAACCTCCCTGTCTCTCTGGAACGTACCAACGCAGAACTCCACACAAATATGCCGTGAACCTGTACCCTCCATAACCTCCCTGACGCACTGGAACGGTCCAATGCTGATCTACACACAAATATGCCCTGAAACTGTACCCGACCATAACCTCCCTGTCTCATTGGATCGTCCCACTGCAGAACTCCACACAAATATGCCATGAACCGGTACCCTCCATAACCTCCCTGTCTCACTGGAAAGTACCAATGCAGAACTCTACACAAATCTGCCCTGAACCTGTACCCCTCAATAACCTCCCTGTCTCACTGGAACGTACCAATGCAGAATTCCACTCAAATATGCCCTGATCCTGTACCGTGCATAACCTCCCTGTCTCACTGGAACGTACCAATGCAGAACACCACACAAATATGCCCTGAACCTGTACCCCTCCATAACCTTCCTGTCTCACTGGAAAGTACCAATGCAGAACTCCACACAAATATGCCCTGAACCTGCACCCGACCATAACCTCCCTGTCTCACTGGAAGGTACCACTGCAGAACTCCACGCAAATATGCCCTGAATATGTACCCTCCATAACCTCCCTGTCTCACTGGAACGTACCAGTGCAGAACTCCACACAAATATGCCCTGAACCTGTACTGGTCCATAACCTCCCTGTCTCATTGGATCGTCCCACTGCAGAACTCCACACAAATATGCCATGAACCGGTACCCTCCATAACCTCCCTGTCTCACTGGAAAGTACCAATGCAGAACTCTACACAAATCTGCCCTGAACCTGTACCCCTCAATAACCTCCCTGTCTCACTGGAACGTACCAATGCAGAATTCCACTCAAATATGCCCTGATCCTGTACCGTGCATAACCTCCCTGTCTCACTGGAACGTACCAATGCAGAACACCACACAAATATGCCCTGAACCTGTACCCCTCCATAACCTTCCTGTCTCACTGGAAAGTACCAATGCAGAACTCCACACAAATATGCCCTGAACCTGCACCCGACCATAACCTCCCTGTCTCACTGGAAGGTACCACTGCAGAACTCCACGCAAATATGCCCTGAATATGTACCCTCCATAACCTCCCTGTCTCACTGGAACGTACCAATGCAGAACTCCAGACAAATGTGCCCTGAACCTGTACACCCCCATAACCTCCCTGTCTCACTGGAACGTACCAATGCAGAACTCCACACAAATATGCCCTGAACCTGTAACCCTCCATAACCTCCCTGTCTCACTGGAACGTACCAATGCAGAATTCCACACAAATAGGCCCTGAACCTGTAACCCTCCATAACCTCACTGTCTCACTGGAACGTACCAATGCAGAACTCCACACAAATATGCCCTGAACCGGTTCCTTTCATAACCTCCCTGTCTCTCTGGAACGTACCAACGCAGAACTCCACACAAATATGCCGTGAACCTGTACCCTCCATAACCTCCCTGACGCACTGGAACAGTCCAATGCTGATCTACACACAAATATGCCCTGAACCTGTACCCGACCATAACCTCCCTGTCTCACTGGAACGCACCAATGCCGAACTCCACTCAAATATGCCCTGATCCTGTACCGTGCATAAACCTCCCTGTCTCACTGGAACGTACCATTGCAGAACTCCACACAAATATGCCCTGAACCTGCACCTGACCATAACCTCCCTGTCTCACTGGAATGTACCAATGCAGAACTCCACACAAATATGCCCTGAACCTGTAACCCTCCATAACCTCCTGTCTCACTGGAACGTACCAATGCAGAACTCCACACAAGTATGCCCTGAACCTGTACCCCTCCATAATCTCCCTGTCTCACTGGAACGCACCAATGCCGAACTCCACTCAAATATGCCCTGATCCTGTACCGTGCATAATCTCCCTGTCTCACTGGAACGTACCAATGCAGAACTCCACACAAATAGGCCCTGAACCTGTAACCCTCCATAACCTCCCTGTCTCACTGGAACGTACCAGTGCAGAACTCCACACAAATATGCCCTGAACCTGTACTGGTCCATAACCTCCCTGTCTCATTGGATCGTCCCACTGCAGAACTCCACACAAATATGCCATGAACCGGTACCCTCCATAACCTCCCTGTCTCACTGGAAAGTACCAATGCAGAACTCTACACAAATCTGCCCTGAACCTGTACCCCTCAATAACCTCCCTGTCTCACTGGAACGTACCAATGCAGAATTCCACTCAAATATGCCCTGATCCTGTACCGTGCATAACCTCCCTGTCTCACTGGAACGTACCAATGCAGAACACCACACAAATATGCCCTGAACCTGTACCCCTCCATAACCTTCCTGTCTCACTGGAAAGTACCAATGCAGAACTCCACACAAATATGCCCTGAACCTGCACCCGACCATAACCTCCCTGTCTCACTGGAACGTACCAATGCAGAACTCCACACAAATAGGCCCTGAACCTGTAACCCTCCATAACCTCCCTGTCTCACTGGAACGTACCAATGCAGAACTCCACACATATATGCCCTGAACCGGTTCCTTTCATAACATCCCTGTCTCTCTCGAACGTACCAACGCAGAACTCCACACAAATATGCCGTGAACCTGTACCCTCCATAACCTCCCTGACGCACTGGAACGGTCCAATGCTGATCTACACACAAATATGCCCTGAAACTGTACCCGACCATAACCTCCCTGTCTCATTGGATCGTCCCACTGCAGAACTCCACACAAATATGCCATGAACCGGTACCCTCCATAACCTCCCTGTCTCACTGGAAAGTACCAATGCAGAACTCTACACAAATCTGCCCTGAACCTGTACCCCTCAATAACCTCCCTGTCTCACTGGAACGTACCAATGCAGAATTCCACTCAAATATGCCCTGATCCTGTACCGTGCATAACCTCCCTGTCTCACTGGAACGTACCAATGCAGAACACCACACAAATATGCCCTGAACCTGTACCCCTCCATAACCTTCCTGTCTCACTGGAAAGTAACAATGCAGAACTCCACACAAATATGCCCTGAACCTGCACCCGACCATAACCTCCCTGTCTCACTGGAACGTACCAATGCAGAACTCCACACAAATATGCCCTGATCCTGTACCGTGCATAAACCTCCCTGTCTCACTGGAACGTACCAATGCAGAATTCCACTCAAATATGCCCTGATCCTGTACCGTGCATAAACTCCCTGTCTCACTGGAACGTACCAATGCAGAACTCCACACAAATATGCCCTGAACCGGTACCCTCCATAACCTCCCTGTCTCTCTGGAACGTACCAATGCAGAATTCCACACAAATATGCCCTGAACGTGTACCCGCCCATAACCTCCTTGTCTCACTGGAACGCACCAATGCAGAACTCCACACAAATTTGCCCTGAACCTGTACCCCTCCATAACCTCCCTGTCTCACTGGAACGTACCAATGCAGAACTCCACACAAATATGCCCTGAACCTGTACCCTCCATAACCTTCTGTCTAACTGGAACGTACCATTGCAGAACACCACACAAATATGCCCTGAAAGTGTACCCGCCCATAACCCCCTTGTCTCACTGGAAGGCACCAATGCAGAACTCCACACAAATTTGCCCTGAACCTGTACCCCTCCATAACCTCCCTGTCTCACTTGAACGTACCAATGCAGAACTCCACACAAATATGCCCTGAACCTGTACCCTCAATAACCTCCCTGACTCACTGGAACATAGAAATGCAGAACTACACTCAAATATGCCCTGAACCTGTACCCCTCCATAACCTCCCAGTCTCACTGGAACGTACCATTGCAGAACACCACACAAATATGCCCTGAACCTGTACCCGACCATAACCTACCAGTCTCACTGGAGCGCACCAATGCCGATCTCCACTCAAATATGCCCTGATCCTATACCGTGCAAAACCTCTCTGTCTCACTGGAACGTACCATTACAGAACACCACACAAATATGCCCTGAACCTGTACCCCTCCCTAACTCCCTGTCTCATGGAAAGTACCAATGCAGAACTCCACACAAATATGCCCTGAACCTGCACCCGACCATAACCTCCCTGTCTCACTGGAACGTACCACTGCAGAACTCCACACAAATATGCCCTGAATATGTACCCTCCATAACCTCCCTGTCTCACTGGAACGTACCAATGCAGAACCCCAGACAAATGTGCCCTGAACCTGTACACCTCCATAACCTCCCTGTCTCACTGGAACGTACCAATGCAGAACTCCACTCAAATATGCCCTGAACCTGTAACCCTCCATAACCTCCCTGTCTCGCTGGAACGTACCAATGCAGAATTCCACACAAATATGCCCTGAACGTGTGCCCGCCCATAACCTCCTTGTCTCACTGGAACGCACCAATGCAGAACTCCACACAAATTTGCCCTGAACCTGTACCCCTCAAAAACCTCCCTGTCTCACAGGAACGTACCAATGCAGAACTCCACTCAAATATGCCCTGATCCTGTACCGTGCATAACCTCCCTGTCGCACTGGAACGTACCAAAGCAGAATTCCACCCAAATATGCCCTGAACGTGTACACGCCCATAACCTCCTTGTCTCACTGGAACGTACCAATGCAGAACTCCACACAAGTATGCCCTGAACCTGTACCCCTCCATAATCTCCTTGTCTCACTGGAACGCACCAATGCCGAACTCCACTCAAATATGCCCTGATCCTGTACCGTGCATAATCTCCATGTCTCACTGGAACGTACCATTGCAGAACACCACCCAAATATGCCCTGAACCTATACCCCTCCATAACCTCCCTGTCTCACTGGAACGTACCAGTGCAGAACTCCACACAAATATGCCCTGAACCTGTACTGGTCCATAAACTCCCTGTCTCATTGGATCGTCCCACTGCAGAACTCCACACAAATATGCCATGAACCGGTACCCTCCATAAACTCCCTGTCTCACTGGAAAGTACCAATGCAAAACTCCACACAAATATGCCCTGAACCTGTAGCCTCCATAACCTCCCTGTCTCACTGGAACGTACCAATGCAGAACTACACACAAACATTTCCTGAACCTGTACCCCTCCATAACCTCCCTGTCTCACTGGAACGTACCAATGCAGAACTCCACACAAATATGCCCTGAACCGGTTCCTTTCATAACCTCCCTGTCTCTCTGGAACGCACCAACGCAGAATTCCACACAAATATGCCGTGAACCTGTACCCTCCATAACCTCCCTGACGCACTGGAACGGTCCAATGCTGATCTACACACAAATATGCCCTGAACCTGTACCCGACCATAACCTCCCTGTCTCACTGGAACGCACCAATGCCGAACTCCACTCAAATATGCCCTGATCCTGTACCGTGCATAAACCTCCCTGTCTCACTGGAACGTATCAATGCAAAACTCCACACAAATATGCCCTGAACCTGTAAACCTCCATAACCTCCCTGTCTCACTGGAACGTACCAATGCAGAATTCCACTCAAATATGCCCTGATCCTGTACCGTGCATAACCTCCCTGTCGCACTGGAACGTACCAAAGCAGAATTCCTCACAAAAATGCCCTGAACGTGTACACGCCCATAACCTCCTTGTCTCACTGGAACGCACCAATGCAGAACTCCACACAAATTTGCCCTGAACCTGTACCCCTCCATAACCTCCTGTCTCACTGGAACGTACCAATGCAGAACTCCACACAAGTATGCCCTGAACCTGTACCCCTCCATAATCTCCCTGTCTCACTGGAACGCACCAATGCCGAACTCCACTCAAATATGCCCTGATCCTGTACCGTGCATAATCTCCCTGTCTCACTGGAACGTACCAATGCAGAACTCCACACAAATAGGCCCTGAACCTGTAACCCTCCATAACCTCCCTGTCTCACTGGAACGTACCAGTGCAGAACTCCACACAAATATGCCCTGAACCTGTACTGGTCCATAACCTCCCTGTCTCATTGGATCGTCCCACTGCAGAACTCCACACAAATATGCCATGAACCGGTACCCTCCATAACCTCCCTGTCTCACTGGAAAGTACCAATGCAGAACTCTACACAAATCTGCCCTGAACCTGTACCCCTCAATAACCTCCCTGTCTCACTGGAACGTACCAATGCAGAATTCCACTCAAATATGCCCTGATCCTGTACCGTGCATAACCTCCCTGTCTCACTGGAACGTACCAATGCAGAACACCACACAAATATGCCCTGAACCTGTACCCCTCCATAACCTTCCTGTCTCACTGGAAAGTACCAATGCAGAACTCCACACAAATATGCCCTGAACCTGCACACGACCATAACCTCCCTGTCTCACTGGAACGTACCAATGCAGAACTCCACACAAATAGGCCCTGAACCTGTAACCCTCCATAACCTCCCTGTCTCACTGGAACGTACCAATGCAGAACTCCACACATATATGCCCTGAACCGGTTCCTTTCATAACATCCCTGTCTCTCTCGAACGTACCAACGCAGAACTCCACACAAATATGCCGTGAACCTGTACCCTCCATAACCTCCCTGACGCACTGGAACGGTCCAATGCTGATCTACACACAAATATGCCCTGAAACTGTACCCGACCATAACCTCCCTGTCTCATTGGATCGTCCCACTGCAGAACTCCACACAAATATGCCATGAACCGGTACCCTCCATAACCTCCCTGTCTCACTGGAAAGTACCAATGCAGAACTCTACACAAATCTGCCCTGAACCTGTACCCCTCAATAACCTCCCTGTCTCACTGGAACGTACCAATGCAGAATTCCACTCAAATATGCCCTGATCCTGTACCGTGCATAACCTCCCTGTCTCACTGGAACGTACCAATGCAGAACACCACACAAATATGCCCTGAACCTGTACCCCTCCATAACCTTCCTGTCTCACTGGAAAGTACCAATGCAGAACTCCACACAAATATGCCCTGAACCTGCACCCGACCATAACCTCCCTGTCTCACTGGAAGGTACCACTGCAGAACTCCACGCAAATATGCCCTGAATATGTACCCTCCATAACCTCCCTGTCTCACTGGAACGTACCAGTGCAGAACTCCACACAAATATGCCCTGAACCTGTACTGGTCCATAACCTCCCTGTCTCATTGGATCGTCCCACTGCAGAACTCCACACAAATATGCCATGAACCGGTACCCTCCATAACCTCCCTGTCTCACTGGAAAGTACCAATGCAGAACTCTACACAAATCTGCCCTGAACCTGTACCCCTCAATAACCTCCCTGTCTCACTGGAACGTACCAATGCAGAATTCCACTCAAATATGCCCTGATCCTGTACCGTGCATAACCTCCCTGTCTCACTGGAACGTACCAATGCAGAACACCACACAAATATGCCCTGAACCTGTACCCCTCCATAACCTTCCTGTCTCACTGGAAAGTACCAATGCAGAACTCCACACAAATATGCCCTGAACCTGCACCCGACCATAACCTCCCTGTCTCACTGGAAGGTACCACTGCAGAACTCCACGCAAATATGCCCTGAATATGTACCCTCCATAACCTCCCTGTCTCACTGGAACGTACCAATGCAGAACTCCAGACAAATGTGCCCTGAACCTGTACACCCCCATAACCTCCCTGTCTCACTGGAACGTACCAATGCAGAACTCCACACAAATATGCCCTGAACCTGTAACCCTCCATAACCTCCCTGTCTCACTGGAACGTACCAATGCAGAATTCCACACAAATAGGCCCTGAACCTGTAACCCTCCATAACCTCACTGTCTCACTGGAACGTACCAATGCAGAACTCCACACAAATATGCCCTGAACCGGTTCCTTTCATAACCTCCCTGTCTCTCTGGAACGTACCAACGCAGAACTCCACACAAATATGCCGTGAACCTGTACCCTCCATAACCTCCCTGACGCACTGGAACAGTCCAATGCTGATCTACACACAAATATGCCCTGAACCTGTACCCGACCATAACCTCCCTGTCTCACTGGAACGCACCAATGCCGAACTCCACTCAAATATGCCCTGATCCTGTACCGTGCATAAACCTCCCTGTCTCACTGGAACGTACCATTGCAGAACTCCACACAAATATGCCCTGAACCTGCACCTGACCATAACCTCCCTGTCTCACTGGAATGTACCAATGCAGAACTCCACACAAATATGCCCTGAACCTGTAACCCTCCATAACCTCCTGTCTCACTGGAACGTACCAATGCAGAACTCCACACAAGTATGCCCTGAACCTGTACCCCTCCATAATCTCCCTGTCTCACTGGAACGCACCAATGCCGAACTCCACTCAAATATGCCCTGATCCTGTACCGTGCATAATCTCCCTGTCTCACTGGAACGTACCAGTGCAGAACTCCACACAAATATGCCCTGAACCTGTACTGGTCCATAACCTCCCTGTCTCATTGGATCGTCCCACTGCAGAACTCCACACAAATATGCCATGAACCGGTACCCTCCATAACCTCCCTGTCTCACTGGAAAGTACCAATGCAGAACTCTACACAAATCTGCCCTGAACCTGTACCCCTCAATAACCTCCCTGTCTCACTGGAACGTACCAATGCAGAATTCCACTCAAATATGCCCTGATCCTGTACCGTGCATAACCTCCCTGTCTCACTGGAACGTACCAATGCAGAACACCACACAAATATGCCCTGAACCTGTACCCCTCCATAACCTTCCTGTCTCACTGGAAAGTACCAATGCAGAACTCCACACAAATATGCCCTGAACCTGCACCCGACCATAACCTCCCTGTCTCACTGGAACGTACCAATGCAGAACTCCACACAAATAGGCCCTGAACCTGTAACCCTCCATAACCTCCCTGTCTCACTGGAACGTACCAATGCAGAACTCCACACATATATGCCCTGAACCGGTTCCTTTCATAACATCCCTGTCTCTCTCGAACGTACCAACGCAGAACTCCACACAAATATGCCGTGAACCTGTACCCTCCATAACCTCCCTGACGCACTGGAACGGTCCAATGCTGATCTACACACAAATATGCCCTGAAACTGTACCCGACCATAACCTCCCTGTCTCATTGGATCGTCCCACTGCAGAACTCCACACAAATATGCCATGAACCGGTACCCTCCATAACCTCCCTGTCTCACTGGAAAGTACCAATGCAGAACTCTACACAAATCTGCCCTGAACCTGTACCCCTCAATAACCTCCCTGTCTCACTGGAACGTACCAATGCAGAATTCCACTCAAATATGCCCTGATCCTGTACCGTGCATAACCTCCCTGTCTCACTGGAACGTACCAATGCAGAACACCACACAAATATGCCCTGAACCTGTACCCCTCCATAACCTTCCTGTCTCACTGGAAAGTAACAATGCAGAACTCCACACAAATATGCCCTGAACCTGCACCCGACCATAACCTCCCTGTCTCACTGGAACGTACCAATGCAGAACTCCACACAAATATGCCCTGATCCTGTACCGTGCATAAACCTCCCTGTCTCAC
This sequence comes from Hemitrygon akajei, assembly GCF_048418815.1. Classification (NCBI taxonomy): domain Eukaryota; kingdom Metazoa; phylum Chordata; class Chondrichthyes; order Myliobatiformes; family Dasyatidae; genus Hemitrygon; species Hemitrygon akajei. Next base: position 775,352 of record NW_027331952.1, on the reverse strand, counting down.
TGGAACGTACCAATGCAGAATTCCACTCAAATATGCCCTGATCCTGTACCGTGCATAAACTCCCTGTCTCACTGGAACGTACCAATGCAGAACTCCACACAAATATGCCCTGAACCGGTACCCTCCATAACCTCCCTGTCTCTCTGGAACGTACCAATGCAGAATTCCACACAAATATGCCCTGAACGTGTACCCGCCCATAACCTCCTTGTCTCACTGGAACGCACCAATGCAGAACTCCACACAAATTTGCCCTGAACCTGTACCCCTCCATAACCTCCCTGTCTCACTGGAACGTACCAATGCAGAACTCCACACAAATATGCCCTGAACCTGTACCCTCCATAACCTTCTGTCTAACTGGAACGTACCATTGCAGAACACCACACAAATATGCCCTGAAAGTGTACCCGCCCATAACCCCCTTGTCTCACTGGAAGGCACCAATGCAGAACTCCACACAAATTTGCCCTGAACCTGTACCCCTCCATAACCTCCCTGTCTCACTTGAACGTACCAATGCAGAACTCCACACAAATATGCCCTGAACCTGTACCCTCAATAACCTCCCTGACTCACTGGAACATAGAAATGCAGAACTACACTCAAATATGCCCTGAACCTGTACCCCTCCATAACCTCCCAGTCTCACTGGAACGTACCATTGCAGAACACCACACAAATATGCCCTGAACCTGTACCCGACCATAACCTACCAGTCTCACTGGAGCGCACCAATGCCGATCTCCACTCAAATATGCCCTGATCCTATACCGTGCAAAACCTCTCTGTCTCACTGGAACGTACCATTACAGAACACCACACAAATATGCCCTGAACCTGTACCCCTCCATAACTCCCTGTCTCATGGAAAGTACCAATGCAGAACTCCACACAAATATGCCCTGAACCTGCACCCGACCATAACCTCCCTGTCTCACTGGAACGTACCACTGCAGAACTCCACACAAATATGCCCTGAATATGTACCCTCCATAACCTCCCTGTCTCACTGGAACGTACCAATGCAGAACCCCAGACAAATGTGCCCTGAACCTGTACACCTCCATAACCTCCCTGTCTCACTGGAACGTACCAATGCAGAACTCCACTCAAATATGCCCTGAACCTGTAACCCTCCATAACCTCCCTGTCTCGCTGGAACGTACCAATGCAGAATTCCACACAAATATGCCCTGAACGTGTGCCCGCCCATAACCTCCTTGTCTCACTGGAACGCACCAATGCAGAACTCCACACAAATTTGCCCTGAACCTGTACCCCTCAAAAACCTCCCTGTCTCACAGGAACGTACCAATGCAGAACTCCACTCAAATATGCCCTGATCCTGTACCGTGCATAACCTCCCTGTCGCACTGGAACGTACCAAAGCAGAATTCCACCCAAATATGCCCTGAACGTGTACACGCCCATAACCTCCTTGTCTCACTGGAACGTACCAATGCAGAACTCCACACAAGTATGCCCTGAACCTGTACCCCTCCATAATCTCCTTGTCTCACTGGAACGCACCAATGCCGAACTCCACTCAAATATGCCCTGATCCTGTACCGTGCATAATCTCCATGTCTCACTGGAACGTACCATTGCAGAACACCACCCAAATATGCCCTGAACCTATACCCCTCCATAACCTCCCTGTCTCACTGGAACGTACCAGTGCAGAACTCCACACAAATATGCCCTGAACCTGTACTGGTCCATAAACTCCCTGTCTCATTGGATCGTCCCACTGCAGAACTCCACACAAATATGCCATGAACCGGTACCCTCCATAAACTCCCTGTCTCACTGGAAAGTACCAATGCAAAACTCCACACAAATATGCCCTGAACCTGTAGCCTCCATAACCTCCCTGTCTCACTGGAACGTACCAATGCAGAACTACACACAAACATTTCCTGAACCTGTACCCCTCCATAACCTCCCTGTCTCACTGGAACGTACCAATGCAGAACTCCACACAAATATGCCCTGAACCGGTTCCTTTCATAACCTCCCTGTCTCTCTGGAACGCACCAACGCAGAATTCCACACAAATATGCCGTGAACCTGTACCCTCCATAACCTCCCAGACGCACTGGAACGGTCCAATGCTGATCTACACACAAATATGCCCTGAACCTGTACCCGACCATAACCTCCCTGTCTCACTGGAACGCACCAATGCCGAACTCCACTCAAATATGCCCTGATCCTGTACCGTGCATAAACCTCCCTGTCTCACTGGAACGTATCAATGCAAAACTCCACACAAATATGCCCTGAACCTGTAAACCTCCATAACCTCCCTGTCTCACTGGAACGTACCAAAGCAGAATTCCACTCAAATATGCCCTGATCCTGTACCGTGCATAACCTCCCTGTCTCACTGGAACGTATCAATGCATAACTCCACACAAATAGGCCCTGAACCTGTAACCCTCCATAACCACCCTGTCTCACTGGAACGTACCAATGCAGAACTCCACACAAATATGCCCTGAACCGGTACCCTCCATAACCTCTCTGTCTCTCTGGAACGTACCAATGCAGAATTCCACACAAATATGCCCTGAACGTGTACCCGCCCATAACCTCCTTGTCTCACTGGAACGCACCAATGCAGAACTCCACACAAATTTGCCCTGAACCTGTACCCCTCCATAACCTCCCTGTCTCACTGGAACGTACCAATGCAGAACTCCACACAAATATGCCCTGAACCTGTACCCTCCATAACCTTCTGTCTAACTGGAACGTACCATTGCAGAACACCACACAAATATGCCCTGAAAGTGTACCCGCCCATAACCCCCTTGTCTCACTGGAAGGCACCAATGCAGAACTCCACACAAATTTGCCCTGAACCTGTACCCCTCCATAACCTCCCTGTCTCACTGGAACGTACCAATGCAGAACTCCACACAAATATGCCCTGAACCTGTACCCTCAATAACCTCCCTGACTCACTGGAACATAGAAATGCAGATCTCCACTCAAATATGCCCTGATCCTATACCGTGCAAAACCTCTCTGTCTCACTGGAACGTACCATTACAGAACACCACACAAATATGCCCTGAACCTGTACCCCTCCATAACCTCCCTGTCTCACTGGAAAGTACCAATGCAGAACTCCACACAAATATGCCCTGAACCTGCACCCGACCATAACCTCCCTGTCTCACTGGAACGTACCACTGCAGAACTCCACACAAATATGCCCTGTATATGTACCCTCCATAACCTCCCTGTCTCACTGGAACGTACCAATGCAGAACTCCAGACAAATATGCCCTGAACCTGTAACCCTCCATAACCTCCCTGTCTCACTGGAACGTACCAATGCAGAATTCCACACAAATAGGCCCTGAACCTGTAACCCTCCATAACCTCACTGTCTCACTGGAACGTACCAATGCAGAACTCCACACAAATATGCCCTGAACCGGTTCCTTTCATAACCTCCCTGTCTCTCTGGAACGTACCAACGCAGAACTCCACACAAATATGCCGTGAACCTGTACCCGCCATAACCTCCCTGACGCACTGGAACGGTCCAATGCTGATCTACACACAAATATGCCCTGAACCTGTACCCGACCATAACCTCCCTGTCTCACTGGAACGCACCAATGCCGAACTCCACTCAAATATGCCCTGATCCTGTACCGTGCATAAACCTCCCTGTCTCACTGGAACGTACCATTGCAGAACTCCACACAAATATGCCCTGAACCTGCACCTGACCATAACCTCCCTGTCTCACTGGAATGTACCAATGCAGAACTCCACACAAATATGCCCTGAACCTGTAACCCTCCATAACCTCCCTGTCTTACTGGAACGTACCAATGCAGAACTCCACACAAATATGCCCTGATCCTGTACCGTGCATAAACCTCCCTGTCTCACTGGAACGTACCAATGCAGAACTCCACACAAATATGCCCTGAACCGGTACCCTCCATAACCTCCCTGTCTCTCTGGAACGTACCAATGCAGAATTCCACACAAATATGCCCTGAACGTGTACCCGCCCATAACCTCCTTGTCTCACTGGAACGCACCAATGCAGAACTCCACACAAATTTGCCCTGAACCTGTACCCCTCCATAACCTCCCTGTCTCACTGGAACGTACCAATGCAGAACTCCACACAAATATGCCCTGAACCTGTACCCTCCATAACCTTCTGTCTAACTGGAACGTACCATTGCAGAACACCACACAAATATGCCCTGAAAGTGTACCCGCCCATAACCCCCTTGTCTCACTGGAAGGCACCAATGCAGAACTCCACTCAAATTTGCCCTGAACCTGTACCCCTCCATAACCTCCCTGTCTCACTGGAACGTACCAATGCAGAACTCCACACAAATATGCCCTGAACCTGTACCCTCAATAACCTCCCTGACTCACTGGAACATAGAAATGCAGATCTCCACTCAAATATGCCCTGATCCTATACCATGCAAAACCTCTCTGTCTCACTGGAACGTACCATTACAGAACACCACACAAATATGCCCTGAACCTGTACCCCTCCATCACCTCCCTGTCTCACTGGAAAGTACCAATGCAGAACTCCACACAAATATGCCCTGAACGTGTACCCGCCCATAACCTCCTTGTCTCACTGGAACGCACCAATGCAGAACTCCACACAAATTTGCCCTGAACCTGTACCCCTCCATAACCTCCCTGTCTCACTGGAACGTACCAATGCAGAACTCCAGACAAATGTGCCCTGAACCTGTACACCCCCATAACCTCCCTGTCTCACTGGAACGTACCAATGCAGAACTCCACACAAATATGCCCTGAACCTGTAACCCTCCATAACCTCCCTGTCTCACTGGAACGTACCAATGCAGAATTCCACACAAATAGGCCCTGAACCTGTAACCCTCCATAACCTCACTGTCTCACTGGAACGTACCAATGCAGAACTCCACACAAATATGCCCTGAACCGGTTCCTTTCATAACCTCCCTGTCTCTCTGGAACGTACCAACGCAGAACTCCACACAAATATGCCGTGTACCTGTACCCTCCATAACCTCCCTGACGCACTGGAACGGTCCAATGCTGATCTACACACAAATATGCCCTGAACCTGTACCCGACCATAACCTCCCTGTCTCACTGGAACGCACCAATGCCGAACTCCACTCAAATATGCCCTGATCCTGTACCGTGCATAAACCTCCCTGTCTCACTGGAACGTACCATTGCAGAACTCCACACAAATATGCCCTGAACCTGTACCCGACCATAACCTCCCTGTCTCACTGGAACGCACCAATGCCGAACTCCACTCAAATATGCCCTGATCCTGTACCGTGCATAAACCTCCCTGTCTCACTGGAACGTACCATTGCAGAACTCCACACAAATATGCCCTGAACCTGCACCTGACCATAACCTCCCTGTCTCACTGGAATGTACCAATGCAGAACTCCACACAAATATGCCCTGAACCTGTAACCCTCGATAACCTCCCTGTCTTACTGGAACGTACCAATGCAGAACTCCACACAAATATGCCCTGATCCTGTACCGTGCATAAACCTCCCTGTCTCACTGGAACGTACCAATGCAGAATTCCACTCAAATATGCCCTGATCCTGTACCGTGCATAACCTCCCTGTCGCACTGGAACGTACCAAAGCAGAATTCCTCACAAAAATGCCCTGAACGTGTACACGCCCATAACCTCCTTGTCTCACTGGAACGCACCAATGCAGAACTCCACACAAATTTGCCCTGAACCTGTACCCCTCCATAACCTCCCTGTCTCACTGGAACGTACCACTGCAGAACTCCACACAAATATGCCCTGTATATGTACCCTCCATAACCTCCCTGTCTCACTGGAACGTACCAATGCAGAACTCCAGACAAATGTGCCCTGAACCTGTACACCCCCATAACCTCCCTGTCTCACTGGAACGTACCAATGCAGAACTCCACACAAATATGCCCTGAACCTGTAACCCTCCATAACCTCCCTGTCTCACTGGAACGTACCAATGCAGAATTCCACACAAATAGGCCCTGAACCTGTAACCCTCCATAACCTCACTGTCTCACTGGAACGTACCAATGCAGAACTCCACACAAATATGCCCTGAACCGGTTCCTTTCATAACCTCCCTGTCTCTCTGGAACGTACCAACGCAGAACTCCACACAAATATGCCGTGAACCTGTACCCGCCATAACCTCCCTGACGCACTGGAACGGTCCAATGCTGATCTACACACAAATATGCCCTGAACCTGTACCCGACCATAACCTCCCTGTCTCACTGGAACGCACCAATGCCGAACTCCACTCAAATATGCCCTGATCCTGTACCGTGCATAAACCTCCCTGTCTCACTGGAACGTACCATTGCAGAACTCCACACAAATATGCCCTGAACCTGCACCTGACCATAACCTCCCTGTCTCACTGGAATGTACCAATGCAGAACTCCACACAAATATGCCCTGAACCTGTAACCCTCCATAACCTCCCTGTCTTACTGGAACGTACCAATGCAGAACTCCACACAAATATGCCCTGATCCTGTACCGTGCATAAACCTCCCTGTCTCACTGGAACGTACCAATGCAGAACTCCACACAAATATGCCCTGAACCGGTACCCTCCATAACCTCCCTGTCTCTCTGGAACGTACCAATGCAGAATTCCACACAAATATGCCCTGAACGTGTACCCGCCCATAACCTCCTTGTCTCACTGGAACGCACCAATGCAGAACTCCACACAAATTTGCCCTGAACCTGTACCCCTCCATAACCTCCCTGTCTCACTGGAACGTACCAATGCAGAACTCCACACAAATATGCCCTGAACCTGTACCCTCCATAACCTTCTGTCTAACTGGAACGTACCATTGCAGAACACCACACAAATATGCCCTGAAAGTGTACCCGCCCATAACACCCTTGTCTCACTGGAAGGCACCAATGCAGAACTCCACACAAATTTGCCCTGAACCTGTACCCCTCCATAACCTCCCTGTCTCACTGGAACGTACCAATGCAGAACTCCACACAAATATGCCCTGAACCTGTACCCTCAATAACCTCCCTGACTCACTGGAACATAGAAATGCAGATCTCCACTCAAATATGCCCTGATCCTATACCATGCAAAACCTCTCTGTCTCACTGGAACGTACCATTACAGAACACCACACAAATATGCCCTGAACCTGTACCCCTCCATAACCTCCCTGTCTCACTGGAAAGTACCAATGCAGAACTCCACACAAATATGCCCTGAACCTGCACCCGACCATAACCTCCCAGTCTCACTGGAACGTACCACTGCAGAACTCCACACAAATATGCCCTGTATATGTACCCTCCATAACCTCCCTGTCTCACTGGAACGTACCAATGCAGAACTCCAGACAAATGTGCCCTGAACCTGTACACCCCCATAACCTCCCTGTCTCACTGGAACGTACCAATGCAGAACTCCACACAAATATGCCCTGAACCTGTAACCCTCCATAACCTCCCTGTCTCACTGGAACGTACCAATGCAGAATTCCACACAAATAGGCCCTGAACCTGTAACCCTCCATAACCTCACTGTCTCACTGGAACGTACCAATGCAGAACTCCACACAAATATGCCCTGAACCGGTTCCTTTCATAACCTCCCTGTCTCTCTGGAACGTACCAACGCAGAACTCCACACAAATATGCCGTGTACCTGTACCCTCCATAACCTCCCTGACGCACTGGAACGGTCCAATGCTGATCTACACACAAATATGCCCTGAACCTGTACCCGACCATAACCTCCCTGTCTCACTGGAACGCACCAATGCCGAACTCCACTCAAATATGCCCTGATCCTGTACCGTGCATAAACCTCCCTGTCTCACTGGAACGTACCATTGCAGAACTCCACACAAATATGCCCTGAACCTGCACCTGACCATAACCTCCCTGTCTCACTGGAATGTACCAATGCAGAACTCCACACAAATATGCCCTGAACCTGTAACCCTCCATAACCTCCCTGTCTTACTGGAACGTACCAATGCAGAACTCCACACAAATATGCCCTGATCCTGTACCGTGCATAAACCTCCCTGTCTCACTGGAACGTACCAATGCAGAATTCCACTCAAATATGCCCTGATCCTGTACCGTGCATAACCTCCCTGTCGCACTGGAACGTACCAAAGCAGAATTCCTCACAAAAATGCCCTGAACGTGTACACGCCCATAACCTCCTTGTCTCACTGGAACGCACCAATGCAGAACTCCACACAAATTTGCCCTGAACCTGTACCCCTCCATAACCTCCCTGTCTCACTGGAACGTACCAATGCAGAACTCCACACAAATATGCCCTGAACCTGTACCCTCCATAACCTTCTGTCTAACTGGAACGTTCCATTGCAGAACACCACACAAATATGCCCTGAAAGTGTACCCGCCCATAACCCCCTTGTCTCACTGGAAGGCACCAATGCAGAACTCCACACAAATTTGCCCTGAACCTGTACCCCTCCATAACCTCCCTGTCTCACTGGAACGTACCAATGCAGAACTCCACACAAATATGCCCTGAACCTGTACCCTCAATAACCTCCCTGACTCACTGGAACATAGAAATGCAGATCTCCACTCAAATATGCCCTGATCCTATACCGTGCAAAACCTCTCTGTCTCACTGGAACGTACCATTACAGAACACCACACAAATATGCCCTGAACCTGTACCCCTCCATAAACTCCCTGTCTCACTGGAACGCACCAATGCCGAACTCCACTCAAATATGCCCTGATCCTGTACCGTGCATAAACCTCCCTGTCTCACTGGAACGTACCAAAGCAGAATTCCTCACAAAAATGCCCTGAACGTGTACACGCCCATAACCTCCTTGTCTCACTGGAACGCACCAATGCAGAACTCCACACAAATTTGCCCTGAACCTGTACCCCTCCATAACCTCCTGTCTCACTGGAACGTACCAATGCAGAACTCCACACAAGTATGCCCTGAACCTGTACCCCTCCATAATCTCCCTGTCTCACTGGAACGCACCAATGCCGAACTCCACTCAAATATGCCCTGATCCTGTACCGTGCATAATCTCCCTGTCTCACTGGAACGTACCAATGCAGAACTCCAGACAAATGTGCCCTGAACCTGTACACCTCCATAACCTCCCTGTCTCACTGGAACGTACCAATGCAGAACTCCACACAAATATGCCCTGAACCTGTAACCCTCCATATCCTCCCTGTCTCACTGGAACGTACCAATGCAGAATTCCACACAAATATGCCCTGAACGTGTACCCGCCCATAACCTCCTTGTCTCACTGGAACGCACCAATGCAGAACTCCACACAAATTTGCCCTGAACCTGTACCCCTCAATAACCTCCCTGTCTCACTGGAACGTACCAATGCAGAACTCCACTCAAATATGCCCTGATCCTGTACCGTGCATAATCTCCCTGTCTCACTGGAACGTACCATTGCAGAACACCACACAAATATGCCCTGAACCAATACCCCTCCATAACCTCCCTGTCTCACTGGAACGTACCAGTGCAGAACTCCACACAAATATGCCCTGAACCTGTACTGGTCCATAACCTCCCGGTCTCATTGGATCGTCCCACTGCAGAACTCCACACAAATATGCCATGAACCTGTACCCTCCATAACCTCCCTGTCTCACTGGAAAGCACCAATGCAGAACTCCACACAAATATGCCCTGAACCTGTACCCGACCATAACTTCCCTGTCTCACTGGAACGTACCACTGCAGAACTCCACACAAATATGCCCTGAACCTGTAGCCTCCATAACCTCCCTGTCTCACTGGAACGTACCAATGCAGAACTACACACAAACATTTCCTGAACCTGTACCCCTCCATAACCTCCCTGTCTAACTGGAACGTACCAATGCAGAACTCCACACAAATATGCCCTGATCCTGTACCGTGCATAAACCTCCCTGTCTCACTGGAACGTACCAATGCAGAATTCCACTCAAATATGCCCTGATCCTGTACCGTGCATAACCTCCCTGTCTCACTGGAACGTATCAATGCATAACTCCACACAAATAGGCCCTGAACCTGTAACCCTCCATAACCTCCCTGTCTCACTGGAACGTACCAATGCAGAACTCCACACAAATATGCCCTGAACCGGTACCCTCCATAACCTCCCTGTCTCTCTGGAACGTACCAATGCAGAATTCCACACAAATTTGCCCTGAACCTGTACCCCTCCATAACCTCCCTGTCTCACTGGAACGTACCAATGCAGAACTCCACACAAATATGCCCTGAACCTGTACCCTCCATAACCTTCTGTCTAACTGGAACGTACCATTGCAGAACACCACACAAATATGCCCTGAAAGTGTACCCGCCCATATCCCCCTTGTCTCACTGGAAGGCACCAATGCAGAACTCCACACAAATTTGCCCTGAACCTGTACCCCTCCATAACCTCCCTGTCTCACTGGAACGTACCAATGCAGAACTCCACACAAATATGCCCTGAACCTGTACCCTCAATAACCTCCCTGACTCACTGGAACATAGAAATGCAGATCTCCACTCAAATATGCCCTGATACTATACCGTGCAAAACCTCTCTGTCTCACTGGAACGTACCATTACAGAACACCACAAAAATATGCCCTGAACCTGTACCCCTCCATAACCTCCCTGTCTCACTGGAAAGTACCAATGCAGAACTCCACACAAATATGCCCTGAACCTGCACCCGACCATAACCTCCCTGTCTCACTGGAACGTACCACTGCAGAACTCCACGCATATATGCCCTGAATATGTACCCTCCATAACCTCCCTGTCTCACTGGAACGTACCAATGCAGAACTCCAGACAAATGTGCCCTGAACCTGTACACCCCCATAACCTCCCTGTCTCACTGGAACGTACCAATGCAGAACTCCACACAAATATGCCCTGAACCTGTAACCCTCCATAACCTCCCTGTCTCACTGGAACGTACCAATGCAGAATTCCACACAAATAGGCCGTGAACCTGTAACCCTCCATAACCTCACTGTCTCACTGGAACGTACCAATGCAGAACTCCACACAAATATGCCCTGAACCGGTTCCTTTCATAACCTCCCTGTCTCTCTGGAACGTACCAACGCAGAACTCCACACAAATATGCCGTGAACCTGTACCCTCCATAACCTCCCTGACGCACTGGAACGGTCCAATGCTGATCTACACACAAATATGCCCTGAACCTGTACCCGACCATAACCTCCCTGTCTCACTGGAACGCACCAATGCCGAACTCCACTCAAATATGCCCTGATCCTGTACCGTGCATAAACCTCCCTGTCTCACTGGAACGTACCATTGCAGAACTCCACACAAATATGCCCTGAACCTGCACCTGACCATAACCTCCCTGTCTCACTGGAATGTACCAATGCAGAACTCCACACAAATATGCCCTGAACCTGTAACCCTCCATAACCTCCCTGTCTTACTGGAACGTACCAATGCAGAACTCCACACAAATATGCCCTGATCCTGTACCGTGCATAAACCTCCCTGTCTCACTGGAACGTACCAATGCAGAATTCCACTCAAATATGCCCTGATCCTGTACCGTGCATAACCTCCCTGTCGCACTGGAACGTACCAAAGCAGAATTCCTCACAAAAATGCCCTGAACGTGTACACGCCCATAACCTCCTTGTCTCACTGGAACGCACCAATGCAGAACTCCACACAAATTTGCCCTGAACCTGTACCCCTCCATAACCTCCCTGTCTCACTGGAACGTACCACTGCAGAACTCCACACAAATATGCCCTGTATATGTACCCTCCATAACCTCCCTGTCTCACTGGAACGTACCAATGCAGAACTCCAGACAAATGTGCCCTGAACCTGTACACCCCCATAACCTCCCTGTCTCACTGGAACGTACCAATGCAGAACTCCACACAAATATGCCCTGAACCTGTAACCCTCCATAACCTCCCTGTCTCACTGGAACGTACCAATGCAGAATTCCACACAAATAGGCCCTGAACCTGTAACCCTCCATAACCTCACTGTCTCACTGGAACGTACCAATGCAGAACTCCACACAAATATGCCCTGAACCGGTTCCTTTCATAACCTCCCTGTCTCTCTGGAACGTACCAACGCAGAACTCCACACAAATATGCCGTGAACCTGTACCCGCCATAACCTCCCTGACGCACTGGAACGGTCCAATGCTGATCTACACACAAATATGCCCTGAACCTGTACCCGACCATAACCTCCCTGTCTCACTGGAACGCACCAATGCCGAACTCCACTCAAATATGCCCTGATCCTGTACCGTGCATAAACCTCCCTGTCTCACTGGAACGTACCATTGCAGAACTCCACACAAATATGCCCTGAACCTGCACCTGACCATAACCTCCCTGTCTCACTGGAATGTACCAATGCAGAACTCCACACAAATATGCCCTGAACCTGTAACCCTCCATAACCTCCCTGTCTTACTGGAACGTACCAATGCAGAACTCCACACAAATATGCCCTGATCCTGTACCGTGCATAAACCTCCCTGTCTCACTGGAACGTACCAATGCAGAACTCCACACAAATATGCCCTGAACCGGTACCCTCCATAACCTCCCTGTCTCTCTGGAACGTACCAATGCAGAATTCCACACAAATATGCCCTGAACGTGTACCCGCCCATAACCTCCTTGTCTCACTGGAACGCACCAATGCAGAACTCCACACAAATTTGCCCTGAACCTGTACCCCTCCATAACCTCCCTGTCTCACTGGAACGTACCAATGCAGAACTCCACACAAATATGCCCTGAACCTGTACCCTCTATAACCTTCTGTCTAACTGGAACGTACCATTGCAGAACACCACACAAATATGCCCTGAAAGTGTACCCGCCCATAACACCCTTGTCTCACTGGAAGGCACCAATGCAGAACTCCACACAAATTTGCCCTGAACCTGTACCCCTCCATAACCTCCCTGACTCACTGGAACATAGAAATGCAGAACTCCACACAAATATGCCCTGATCCTGTACCGTGCATAAACCTCCCTGTCTCACTGGAACGTACCAATGCAGAATTCCACTCAAATATGCCCTGATCCTGTACCGTGCATAACCTCCCTGTCTCACTGGAACGTATCAATGCATAACTCCACACAAATAGGCCCTGAACCTGTAACCCTCCATAACCTCCCTGTCTCACTGGAACGTACCAATGCAGAACTCCACACAAATATGCCCTGAACCGGTACCCTCCATAACCTCCCTGTCTCTCTGGAACGTACCAATGCAGAATTCCACACAAATTTGCCCTGAACCTGTACCCCTCCATAACCTCCCTGTCTCACTGGAACGTACCAATGCAGAACTCCACACAAATATGCCCTGAACCTGTACCCTCCATAACCTTCTGTCTAACTGGAACGTACCATTGCAGAACACCACACAAATATGCCCTGAAAGTGTACCCGCCCATATCCCCCTTGTCTCACTGGAAGGCACCAATGCAGAACTCCACACAAATTTGCCCTGAACCTGTACCCCTCCATAACCTCCCTGTCTCACTGGAACGTACCAATGCAGAACTCCACACAAATATGCCCTGAACCTGTACCCTCAATAACCTCCCTGACTCACTGGAACATAGAAATGCAGATCTCCACTCAAATATGCCCTGATACTATACCGTGCAAAACCTCTCTGTCTCACTGGAACGTACCATTACAGAACACCACAAAAATATGCCCTGAACCTGTACCCCTCCATAACCTCCCTGTCTCACTGGAAAGTACCAATGCAGAACTCCACACAAATATGCCCTGAACCTGCACCCGACCATAACCTCCCTGTCTCACTGGAACGTACCACTGCAGAACTCCACGCATATATGCCCTGAATATGTACCCTCCATAACCTCCCTGTCTCACTGGAACGTACCAATGCAGAACTCCAGACAAATGTGCCCTGAACCTGTACACCCCCATAACCTCCCTGTCTCACTGGAACGTACCAATGCAGAACTCCACACAAATATGCCCTGAACCTGTAACCCTCCATAACCTCCCTGTCTCACTGGAACGTACCAATGCAGAATTCCACACAAATAGGCCGTGAACCTGTAACCCTCCATAACCTCACTGTCTCACTGGAACGTACCAATGCAGAACTCCACACAAATATGCCCTGAACCGGTTCCTTTCATAACCTCCCTGTCTCTCTGGAACGTACCAACGCAGAACTCCACACAAATATGCCGTGAACCTGTACCCTCCATAACCTCCCTGACGCACTGGAACGCACCAATGCCGAACTCCACTCAAATATGCCCTGATCCTGTACCGTGCATAAACCTCCCTGTCTCACTGGAACGTACCATTGCAGAACTCCACACAAATATGCCCTGAACCTGCACCTGACCATAACCTCCCTGTCTCACTGGAATGTACCAATGCAGAACTCCACACAAATATGCCCTGAACCTGTAACCCTCCATAACCTCCCTGTCTTACTGGAACGTACCAATGCAGAACTCCACACAAATATGCCCTGATCCTGTACCGTGCATAAACCTCCCTGTCTCACTGGAACGTACCAATGCAGAATTCCACTCAAATATGCCCTGATCCTGTACCGTGCATAACCTCCCTGTCGCACTGGAACGTACCAAAGCAGAATTCCTCACAAAAATGCCCTGAACGTGTACACGCCCATAACCTCCTTGTCTCACTGGAACGCACCAATGCAGAACTCCACACAAATTTGCCCTGAACCTGTACCCCTCCATAACCTCCCTGTCTCACTGGAACGTACCACTGCAGAACTCCACACAAATATGCCCTGTATATGTACCCTCCATAACCTCCCTGTCTCACTGGAACGTACCAATGCAGAACTCCAGACAAATGTGCCCTGAACCTGTACACCCCCATAACCTCCCTGTCTCACTGGAACGTACCAATGCAGAACTCCACACAAATATGCCCTGAACCTGTAACCCTCCATAACCTCCCTGTCTCACTGGAACGTACCAATGCAGAATTCCACACAAATAGGCCCTGAACCTGTAACCCTCCATAACCTCACTGTCTCACTGGAACGTACCAATGCAGAACTCCACACAAATATGCCCTGAACCGGTTCCTTTCATAACCTCCCTGTCTCTCTGGAACGTACCAACGCAGAACTCCACACAAATATGCCGTGAACCTGTACCCGCCATAACCTCCCTGACGCACTGGAACGGTCCAATGCTGATCTACACACAAATATGCCCTGAACCTGTACCCGACCATAACCTCCCTGTCTCACTGGAACGCACCAATGCCGAACTCCACTCAAATATGCCCTGATCCTGTACCGTGCATAAACCTCCCTGTCTCACTGGAACGTACCATTGCAGAACTCCACACAAATATGCCCTGAACCTGCACCTGACCATAACCTCCCTGTCTCACTGGAATGTACCAATGCAGAACTCCACACAAATATGCCCTGAACCTGTAACCCTCCATAACCTCCCTGTCTTACTGGAACGTACCAATGCAGAACTCCACACAAATATGCCCTGATCCTGTACCGTGCATAAACCTCCCTGTCTCACTGGAACGTACCAATGCAGAACTCCACACAAATATGCCCTGAACCGGTACCCTCCATAACCTCCCTGTCTCTCTGGAACGTACCAATGCAGAATTCCACACAAATATGCCCTGAACGTGTACCCGCCCATAACCTCCTTGTCTCACTGGAACGCACCAATGCAGAACTCCACACAAATTTGCCCTGAACCTGTACCCCTCCATAACCTCCCTGTCTCACTGGAACGTACCAATGCAGAACTCCACACAAATATGCCCTGAACCTGTACCCTCTATAACCTTCTGTCTAACTGGAACGTACCATTGCAGAACACCACACAAATATGCCCTGAAAGTGTACCCGCCCATAACACCCTTGTCTCACTGGAAGGCACCAATGCAGAACTCCACACAAATTTGCCCTGAACCTGTACCCCTCCATAACCTCCCTGTCTCACTGGAACGTACCAATGCAGAACTCCACACAAATATGCCCTGAACCTGTACCCTCAATAACCTCCCTGACTCACTGGAACATAGAAATGCAGATCTCCACTCAAATATGCCCTGATCCTATACCATGCAAAACCTCTCTGTCTCACTGGAACGTACCATTACAGAACACCACACAAATATGCCCTGAACCTGTACCCCTCCATAACCTCCCTGTCTCACTGGAAAGTACCAATGCAGAACTCCACACAAATATGCCCTGAACCTGCACCCGACCATAACCTCCCAGTCTCACTGGAACGTACCACTGCAGAACTCCACACAAATATGCCCTGTATATTTACCCTCCATAACCTCCCTGTCTCACTGGAACGTACCAATGCAGAACTCCAGACAAATGTGCCCTGAACCTGTACACCCCCATAACCTCCCTGTCTCACTGGAACGTACCAATGCAGAACTCCACACAAATATGCCCTGAACCTGTAACCCTCCATAACCTCCCTGTCTCACTGGAACGTACCAATGCAGAATTCCACACAAATAGGCCCTGAACCTGTAACCCTCCATAACCTCACTGTCTCACTGGAACGTACCAATGCAGAACTCCACACAAATATGCCCTGAACCGGTTCCTTTCATAACCTCCCTGTCTCTCTGGAACGTACCAACGCAGAACTCCACACAAATATGCCGTGTACCTGTACCCTCCATAACCTCCCTGACGCACTGGAACGGTCCAATGCTGATCTACACACAAATATGCCCTGAACCTGTACCCGACCATAACCTCCCTGTCTCACTGGAACGCACCAATGCCGAACTCCACTCAAATATGCCCTGATCCTGTACCGTGCATAAACCTCCCTGTCTCACTGGAACGTACCATTGCAGAACTCCACACAAATATGCCCTGAACCTGCACCTGACCATAACCTCCCTGTCTCACTGGAATGTACCAATGCAGAACTCCACACAAATATGCCCTGAACCTGTAACCCTCCATAACCTCCCTGTCTTACTGGAACGTACCAATGCAGAACTCCACACAAATATGCCCTGATCCTGTACCGTGCATAAACCTCCCTGTCTCACTGGAACGTACCAATGCAGAATTCCACTCAAATATGCCCTGATCCTGTACCGTGCATAACCTCCCTGTCGCACTGGAACGTACCAAAGCAGAATTCCTCACAAAAATGCCCTGAACGTGTACACGCCCATAACCTCCTTGTCTCACTGGAATGCACCAATGCAGAACTCCACACAAATTTGCCCTGAACCTGTACCCCTCCATAACCTCCCTGTCTCACTGGAACGTACCAATGCAGAACTCCACACAAATATGCCCTGAACCTGTACCCTCCATAACCTTCTGTCTAACTGGAACGTTCCATTGCAGAACACCACACAAATATGCCCTGAAAGTGTACCCGCCCATAACCCCCTTGTCTCACTGGAAGGCACCAATGCAGAACTCCACACAAATTTGCCCTGAACCTGTACCCCTCCATAACCTCCCTGTCTCACTGGAACGTACCAATGCAGAACTCCACACAAATATGCCCTGAACCTGTACCCTCAATAACCTCCCTGACTCACTGGAACATAGAAATGCAGATCTCCACTCAAATATGCCCTGATCCTATACCGTGCAAAACCTCTCTGTCTCACTGGAACGTACCATTACAGAACACCACACAAATATGCCCTGAACCTGTACCCCTCCATAAACTCCCTGTCTCACTGGAACGCACCAATGCCGAACTCCACTCAAATATGCCCTGATCCTGTACCGTGCATAAACCTCCCTGTTTCACTGGAACGTACCAAAGCAGAATTCCTCACAAAAATGCCCTGAACGTGTACACGCCCATAACCTCCTTGTCTCACTGGAACGCACCAATGCAGAACTCCACACAAATTTGCCCTGAACCTGTACCCCTCCATAACCTCCTGTCTCACTGGAACGTACCAATGCAGAACTCCACACAAGTATGCCCTGAACCTGTACCCCTCCATAATCTCCCTGTCTCACTGGAACGCACCAATGCCGAACTCCACTCAAATATGCCCTGATCCTGTACCGTGCATAATCTCCCTGTCTCACTGGAACGTACCAATGCAGAACTCCAGACAAATGTGCCCTGAACCTGTACACCTCCATAACCTCCCTGTCTCACTGGAACGTACCAATGCAGAACTCCACACAAATATGCCCTGAACCTGTAACCCTCCATATCCTCCCTGTCTCACTGGAACGTACCAATGCAGAATTCCACACAAATATGCCCTGAACGTGTACCCGCCCATAACCTCCTTGTCTCACTGGAACGCACCAATGCAGAACTCCACACAAATTTGCCCTGAACCTGTACCCCTCAATAACCTCCCTGTCTCACTGGAACGTACCAATGCAGAACTCCACTCAAATATGCCCTGATCCTGTACCGTGCATAATCTCCCTGTCTCACTGGAACGTACCATTGCAGAACACCACACAAATATGCCCTGAACCAATACCCCTCCATAAACTCCCTGTCTCACTGGAACGTACCAGTGCAGAACTCCACACAAATATGCCCTGAACCTGTACTGGTCCATAACCTCCCGGTCTCATTGGATCGTCCCACTGCAGAACTCCACACAAATATGCCATGAACCTGTACCCTCCATAACCTCCCTGTCTCACTGGAAAGCACCAATGCAGAACTCCACACAAATATGCCCTGAACCTGTACCCGACCATAACCTCCCTGTCTCACTGGAACGTACCACTGCAGAACTCCACACAAATATGCCCTGAACCTGTAGCCTCCATAACCTCCCTGTCTCACTGGAACGTACCAATGCAGAACTACACACAAACATTTCCTGAACCTGTACCCCTCCATAACCTCCCTGTCTAACTGGAACGTACCAATGCAGAACTCCACACAAATATGCCCTGATCCTGTACCGTGCATAAACCTCCCTGTCTCACTGGAACGTACCAATGCAGAATTCCACTCAAATATGCCCTGATCCTGTACCGTGCATAACCTCCCTGTCTCACTGGAACGTATCAATGCATAACTCCACACAAATAGGCCCTGAACCTGTAACCCTCCATAACCTCCCTGTCTCACTGGAACGTACCAATGCAGAACTCCACACAAATATGCCCTGAACCGGTACCCTCCATAACCTCCCTGTCTCTCTGGAACGTACCAATGCAGAATTCCACACAAATTTGCCCTGAACCTGTACCCCTCCAAAACCTCCCTGTCTCACTGGAACGTACCAATGCAGAACTCCACACAAATATGCCCTGAACCTGTACCCTCCATAACCTTCTGTCTAACTGGAACGTACCATTGCAGAACACCACACAAATATGCCCTGAAAGTGTACCCGCCCATATCCCCCTTGTCTCACTGGAAGGCACCAATGCAGAACTCCACACAAATTTGCCCTGAACCTGTACCCCTCCATAACCTCCCTGTCTCACTGGAACGTACCAATGCAGAACTCCACACAAATATGCCCTGAACCTGTACCCTCAATAACCTCCCTGACTCACTGGAACATAGAAATGCAGATCTCCACTCAAATATGCCCTGATACTATACCGTGCAAAACCTCTCTGTCTCACTGGAACGTACCATTACAGAACACCACAAAAATATGCCCTGAACCTGTACCCCTCCATAACCTCCCTGTCTCACTGGAAAGTACCAATGCAGAACTCCACACAAATATGCCCTGAACCTGCACCCGACCATAACCTCCCTGTCTCACTGGAACGTACCACTGCAGAACTCCACGCAAATATGCCCTGAATATGTACCCTCCATAACCTCCCTGTCTCACTGGAACGTACCAATGCAGAACTCCAGACAAATGTGCCCTGAACCTGTACACCCCCATAACCTCCCTGTCTCACTGGAATGTACCAATGCAGAACTCCACACAAATATGCCCTGAACCTGTAACCCTCCATAACCTCCCTGTCTCACTGGAACGTACCAATGCAGAATTCCACACAAATAGGCCGTGAACCTGTAACCCTCCATAACCTCACTGTCTCACTGGAACGTACCAATGCAGAACTCCACACAAATATGCCCTGAACCGGTTCCTTTCATAACCTCCCTGTCTCTCTGGAACGTACCAACGCAGAACTCCACACAAATATGCCGTGAACCTGTACCCTCCATAACCTCCCTGACGCACTGGAACGGTCCAATGCTGATCTACACACAAATATGCCCTGAACCTGTACCCGACCATAACCTCCCTGTCTCACTGGAACGCACCATTGCCGAACTCCACTCAAATATGCCCTGATCCTGTACCGTGCATAAACCTCCCTGTCTCACTGGAACGTACCATTGCAGAACTCCACACAAATATGCCCTGAACCTGCACCTGACCAGAACCTCCCTGTCTCACTGGAATGTACCAATGCAGAATTCCACACAAATATGCCCTGAACCTGTAACCCTCCATAACCTCCCTGTCTCACTGGAACGTACCAATGCAGAACTCCACACAAATATGCCCTGATCCTGTACCGTGCATAAACCTCCCTGTCTCACTGGAACGTACCAATGCAGAATTCCACTCAAATATGCCCTGATCCTGTACCGTGCATAACCTCCCTGTCGCACTGGAACGTACCAAAGCAGAATTCCTCACAAAAATGCACTGAACGTGTACACGCCCATAACCTCCTTGTATCACTGGAACGCACCAATGCAGAACTCCACACAAATTTGCACTGAACCTGTACCCCTCCATAACCTCCTGTCTCACTGGAACGTACCAATGCAGAACTCCACACAAGTATGCCCTGAACCTGTACCCCTCCATAATCTCCCTGTCTCACTGGAACGCACCAATGCCGAACTCCACTCAAATATGCCCTGATCCTGTACCGTGCATAATCTCCCTGTCTCACTGGAACGTACCAATGCAGAACTCCACACAAATAGGCCCTGAACCTGTAACCCTCCATAACCTCCCTGTCTCACTGGAACGTACCAGTGCAGAACTCCACACAAATATGCACTGAACCTGTACTGGTCCATAACCTCCCTGTCTCATTGGATCGTCCCACTGCAGAACTCCACACAAATATGCCCTGAACCTGCACCTGACCATAACCTCCCTGTCTCACTGGAATGTACCAATGCAGAACTCCACACAAATATGCCCTGAACCTGTAACGCTCCATAACCTCCCTGTCTCACTGGAACGTACCAATGCAGAACTCCACACAAATATGCCCTGATCCTGTACCGTGCATAAACCTCCCTGTCTCACTGGAACGTACCAATGCAGAATTCCACTCAAATATGCCCTGATCCTGTACCGTGCATAACCTCCCTGTCGCACTGGAACGTACCAAAGCAGAATTCCTCACAAAAATGCCCTGAACTTTTACACGCCCATAACCTCCTTGTCTCACTGGAACGCACCAATGCAGAACTCCACACAAATTTGCCCTGAACCTGTACCCCTCAATAACCTCCCTGTCTCACTGGAACGTACCAATGCAGAACTCCACTCAAATATGCCCTGATCCTGTACCGTGCATAATCTCCCTGTCTCACTGGAACGTACCATTGCAGAACACCACACAAATATGCCCTGAACCAATACCCCTCCATAACCTCCCTGTCTCACTGGAACGTACCAGTGCAGAACTCCACACAAATATGCCCTGAACCTGTACTGGTCCATAACCTCCCTGTCTCATTGGATCGTCCCACTGCAGAACTCCACACAAATATGCCATGAACCTGTACCCTCCATAACCTCCCTGTCTCACTGGAAAGCACCAATGCAGAACTCCACACAAATATGCCCTGAACCTGTACCCGACCATAACCTCCCTGTCTCACTGGAACGTACCACTGCAGAACTCCACACAAATATGCCCTGAACCTGTAGCCTCCATAACCTCCCTGTCTCACTGGAACGTACCACTGCAGAACTCCACACAAATATGCCCTGAATATGTACCCTCCATAACCTCCCTGTCTCACTGGAACGTACCAATGCAGAACTCCAGACAAATGTGCCCTGAACCTGTACACCTCCATAACCTCCCTGTCTCACTGGAACGTACCAATGCAGAACTCCACACAAATATGCCCTGAACCTGTAACCCTCCATAACCTCCCTGTCTCACTGGAACGTACCAATGCAGAATTCCACACAAATATGCCCTGAACGTGTACCCGCCCATAACCTCCTTGTCTCACTGGAACGCACCAATGCAGAACTCCACACAAATTGCCCTGAACCTGTACCCCTCAATAACCTCCCTGTCTAACTGGAACGTACCAATGCAGAACTCCACTCAAATATGCCCTGATCCTGTACCGTGCATAATCTCCCTGTCTCACTGGAACGTACCATTGCAGAACACCACACAAATATGCCCTGAACCAATACCCCTCCATAACCTCCCTGTCTCACTGGAACGTACCAGTGCAGAACTCCACACAAATATGCCCTGAACCTGTACTGGTCCATAACCTCCCTGTCTCATTGGATCGTCCCACTGCAGAACTCCACACAAATATGCCATGAACCTGTACCCTCCATAACCTCCCTGTCTCACTGGAAAGCACCAATGCAGAACTCCACACAAATATGCCCTGAACCTGTACCCGACCATAACCTCCCTGTCTCACTGGAACGTACCACTGCAGAACTCCACACAAATATGCCCTGAACCTGTAGCCTCCATAACCTCCCTGTCTCACTGGAACGTACCAATGCAGAACTACACACAAACATTTCCTGAACCTGTACCCCTCCATAACCTCCCTGTCTCACTGGAACGTACCAATGCAGAACTCCACACAAATATGCCCTGATCCTGTACCGTGCATAAACCTCCCTGTCTCACTGGAACGTACCAATGCAGAATTCCACTCAAATATGCCCTGATCCTGTACCGTGCATAACCTCCCTGTCTCACTGGAACGTATCAATGCATAACTCCACACAAATAGGCCCTGAACCTGTAACCCTCCATAACCTCCCTGTCTCACTGGAACGTACCAATGCAGAACTCCACACAAATATGCCCTGAACCGGTACCCTCCATAACCTCCCTGTCTCTCTGGAACGTACCAATGCAGAATTCCACACAAATCTGCCCTGAACCTGTACCCCTCCATAACCTCCCTGTCTCACTGGAACGTACCAATGCAGAACTCCACACAAATATGCCCTGAACCTGTACCCTCCATAACCTTCTGTCTAACTGGAACGTACCATTGCAGAACACCACACAAATATGCCCTGAAAGTGTACCCGCCCATATCCCCCTTGTCTCACTGGAAGGCACCAATGCAGAACTCCACACAAATTTGCCCTGAACCTGTACCCCTCCATAACCTCCCTGTCTCACTGGAACGTACCAATGCAGAACTCCACACAAATATGCCCTGAACCTGTACCCTCAATAACCTCCCTGACTCACTGGAACATAGAAAT
Organism: Hemitrygon akajei; assembly: GCF_048418815.1. Taxonomy (NCBI): domain Eukaryota; kingdom Metazoa; phylum Chordata; class Chondrichthyes; order Myliobatiformes; family Dasyatidae; genus Hemitrygon; species Hemitrygon akajei. Next base: position 751,739 of record NW_027331952.1, on the reverse strand, counting down.
GCAGATCTCCACTCAAATATGCCCTGATACTATACCGTGCAAAACCTCTCTGTCTCACTGGAACGTACCATTACAGAACACCACAAAAATATGCCCTGAACCTGTACCCCTCCATAACCTCCCTGTCTCACTGGAAAGTACCAATGCAGAACTCCACACAAATATGCCCTGAACCTGCACCCGACCATAACCTCCCTGTCTCACTGGAACGTACCACTGCAGAACTCCACGCAAATATGCCCTGAATATGTAGCCTCCATAACCTCCCTGTCTCACTGGAACGTACCAATGCAGAACTCCAGACAAATGTGCCCAGAACCTGTACACCCCCATAACCTCCCTGTCTCACTGGAACGTACCAATGCAGAACTCCACACAAATATGCCCTGAACCTGTAACCCTCCATAACCTCCCTGTCTCACTGGAACGTACCAATGCAGAATTCCACACAAATAGGCCCTGAACCTGTAACCCTCCATAACCTCACTGTCTCACTGGAACGTACCAATGCAGAACTCCACACAAATATGCCCTGAACCGGTTCCTTTCATAACCTCCCTGTCTCTCTGGAACGAACCAACGCAGAACTCCACACAAATATGCCGTGAACCTGTACCCTCCATAACCTCCCTGACGCACTGGAACGGTCCAATGCTGATCTACACACAAATATGCCCTGAACCTGTACCCGACCATAACCTCCCTGTCTCACTGGAACGCACCAATGCCGAACTCCGCTCAAATATGCCCTGATCCTGTACCGTGCATAAACCTCCCTGTCTCACTGGAACGTACCATTGCAGAACTCCACACAAATATGCCCTGAACCTGCACCTGACCATAACCTCCCTGTCTCACTGGAATGTACCAATGCAGAACTCCACACAAATAGGCCCTGAACCTGTAACCCTCCATAACCTCCCTGTCTCACTGGAACGTACCAGTGCAGAACTCCACACAAATATGCCCTGAACCTGTACTGGTCCATAACCTCCCTGTCTCATTGGATCGTCCCACTGCAGAACTCCACACAAATATGCCCTGAACCTGCACCTGACCATAACCTCCCTGTCTCACTGGAATGTACCAATGCAGAACTCCACACAAATATGCCCTGAACCTGTAACCCTCCATAACCTCCCTGTCTCACTGGAACGTACCAATGCAGAACTCCACACAAATATGCCCTGATCCTGTACCGTGCATAAACCTCCCTGTCTCACTGGAACGTACCAATGCAGAATTCCACTCAAATATGCCCTGATCCTGTACCGTGCATAACCTCCCTGTCGCACTGGAACGTACCAAAGCAGAATTCCTCACAAAAATGCCCTGAACGTGTACACGCCCATAACCTCCTTGTCTCACTGGAACGCACCAATGCAGAACTCCACACAAATTTGCCCTGAACCTGTACCCCTCCATAACCTCCTGTCTCACTGGAACGTACCAATGCAGAACTCCACACAAGTATGCCCTGAACCTGTACACCTCCATAATCTCCCTGTCTCACTGGAACGCACCAATGCCGAACTCCACTCAAATATGCCCTGATCCTGTACCGTGCATAATCTCCCTGTCTCACTGGAACGTACCAATGCAGAACTCCACACAAATAGGCCCTGAACCTGTAACCCTCCATAACCTCCCTGTCTCACTGGAACGTACCAGTGCAGAACTCCACACAAATATGCCCTGAACCTGTACTGGTCCATAACCTCCCTGTCTCATTGGATCGTCCCACTGCAGAACTCCACACAAATATGCCATGAACCGGTACCCTCCATAACCTCCCTGTCTCACTGGAAAGTACCAATGCAGAACTCTACACAAATCTGCCCTGAACCTGTACCCCTCAATAACCTCCCTGTCTCACTGGAACGTACCAATGCAGAATTCCACTCAAATATGCCCTGATCCTGTACCGTGCATAACCTCCCTGTCTCACTGGAACGTACCAATGCAGAACACCACACAAATATGCCCTGAACCTGTACCCCTCCATAACCTTCCTGTCTCACTGGAAAGTACCAATGCAGAACTCCACACAAATATGCCCTGAACCTGCACCCGACCATAACCTCCCTGTCTCACTGGAACGTACCAGTGCAGAACTCCACACAAATATGCCCTGAACCTGTACTGGTCCATAACCTCCCTGTCTCACTGGAACGTACCAATGCAGAACTCCACACAAATATGCCCTGAACCGGTTCCTTTCATAACATCCCTGTCTCTCACGAACGTACCAACGCAGAACTCCACACAAATATGCCGTGAACCTGTACCCTCCATAACCTCCCTGACGCACTGGAACGGTCCAATGCTGATCTACACACAAATATGCCCTGAAGCTGTACCCGACCATAACCTCCCTGTCTCACTGGAACGCACCAATGCCGAACTCCACTCAAATATGCCCTGATCCTGTACCGTGCATAAACCTCCCTGTCTCACTGGAACGTACCATTGCAGAACTCCACACAAATATGCCCTGAACCTGCACCTGACCATAACCTCCTTGTCTCACTGGAATGTACCAATGCAGAACTCCACACAAATATGCCCTGAACCTGTAACCCTCCATAACCTCCCTGTCTCACTGGAACGTACCAATGCAGAACTCCACACAAATATGCCCTGATCCTGTACCGTGCATAAACCTCCCTGTCTCACTGGAACGTACCAATGCAGAATTCCACTCAAATATGCCCTGATCCTGTACCGTGCATAACCTCCCTGTCTCACTGGAACGTACCAATGCAGAACTCCACACAAATATGCCCTGATCCTGTACCGTGCATAAACCTCCCTGTCTCACTGGAACGTACCAATGCAGAATTCCACTCAAATATGCCCTGATCCTGTACCGTGCATAAACTCCCTGTCTCACTGGAACGTACCAATGCAGAACTCCACACAAATATGCCCTGAACCGGTACCCTCCATAACCTCCCTGTCTCTCTGGAACGTACCAATGCAGAATTCCACACAAATATGCCCTGAACGTGTACCCGCCCATAACCTCCTTGTCTCACTGGAACGCACCAATGCAGAACTCCACACAAATTTGCCCTGAACCTGTACCCCTCCATAACCTCCCTGTCTCACTGGAACGTACCAATGCAGAACTCCACACAAATATGCCCTGAACCTGTACCCTCCATAACCTTCTGTCTAACTGGAACGTACCATTGCAGAACACCACACAAATATGCCCTGAAAGTGTACCCGCCCATAACCCCCTTGTCTCACTGGAAGGCACCAATGCAGAACTCCACACAAATTTGCCCTGAACCTGTACCCCTCCATAACCTCCCTGTCTCACTGGAACGTACCAATGCAGAACTCCACACAAATATGCCCTGAACCTGTACCCTCAATAACCTCCCTGACTCACTGGAACATAGAAATGCAGAACTACACTCAAATATGCCCTGAACCTGTACCCCTCCATAACCTCCCAGTCTCACTGGAACGTACCATTGCAGAACACCACACAAATATGCCCTGAACCTGTACCCGACCATAACCTACCAGTCTCACTGGAGCGCACCAATGCCGATCTCCACTCAAATATGCCCTGATCCTATACCGTGCAAAACCTCTCTGTCTCACTGGAACGTACCATTACAGAACACCACACAAATATGCCCTGAACCTGTACCCCTCCATAACCTCCCTGTCTCACTGGAAAGTACCAATGCAGAACTCCACACAAATATGCCCTGAACCTGCACCCGACCATAGCCTCCCTGTCTCACTGGAACGTACCACTGCAGAACTCCACACAAATATGCCCTGAATATGTACCCTCCATAACCTCCCTGTCTCACTGGAACGTACCAATGCAGAACCCCAGACAAATGTGCCCTGAACCTGTAACCCTCCATAACCTCCCTGTCTCGCTGGAACGTACCAATGCAGAATTCCACACAAATATGCCCTGAACGTGTGCCCGCCCATAACCTCCTTGTCTCACTGGAACGCACCAATGCAGAACTCCACACAAATTTGCCCTGAACCTGTACCCCTCAAAAACCTCCCTGTCTCACAGGAACGTACCAATGCAGAACTCCACTCAAATATGCCCTGATCCTGTACCGTGCATAACCTCCCTGTCGCACTGGAACGTACCAATGCAGAATTCCACCCAAATATGCCCTGAACGTGTACTCGCCCATAACCTCCTTGTCTCACTGGAACGTACCAATGCAGAACTCCACACAAGTATGCCCTGAACCTGTACCCCTCCATAATCTCCTTGTCTCACTGGAACGCACCAATGCCGAACTCCACTCAAATATGCCCTGATCCTGTACCGTGCATAATCTCCCTGTCTCACTGGAACGTACCATTGCAGAACACCACACAAATATGCCCTGAACCTATACCCCTCCATAACCTCCCTGTCTCACTGGAACGTACCAGTGCAGAACTCCACACAAATATGCCCTGAACCTGTACTGGTCCATAAACTCCCTGTCTCATTGGATCGTCCCACTGCAGAACTCCACACAAATATGCCATGAACCGGTACCCTCCATAACCTCCCTGTCTCACTGGAAAGTACCAATGCAAAACTCCACACAAATATGCCCTGAACCTGTACCCGACCATAACCTCCCTGTCTCACTGGAACGTACCACTGCAGAACTCTACACAAATATGCCCTGAACCTGTAACCCTCCATAACCTCCCTGTCTCGCTGGAACGTACCAATGCAGAATTCCACACAAATATGCCCTGAACGTGTGCCCGCCCATAACCTCCTTGTCTCACTGGAACGCACCAATGCAGAACTCCACACAAATTTGCCCTGAACCTGTACCCCTCAAAAACCTCCCTGTCTCACAGGAACGTACCAATGCAGAACTCCACTCAAATATGCCCTGATCCTGTACCGTGCATAACCTCCCTGTCGCACTGGAACGTACCAAAGCAGAATTCCACCCAAATATGCCCTGAACGTGTACTCGCCCATAACCTCCTTGTCTCACTGGAACGTACCAATGCAGAACTCCACACAAGTATGCCCTGAACCTGTACCCCTCCATAATCTCCTTGTCTCACTGGAACGCACCAATGCCGAACTCCACTCAAATATGCCCTGATCCTGTACCGTGCATAATCTCCCTGTCTCACTGGAACGTACCATTGCAGAACACCACACAAATATGCCCTGAACCTATACCCCTCCATAACCTCCCTGTCTCACTGGAACGTACCAGTGCAGAACTCCACACAAATATGCCCTGAACCTGTACTGGTCCATAAACTCCCTGTCTCATTGGATCGTCCCACTGCAGAACTCCACACAAATATGCCATGAACCGGTACCCTCCATAACCTCCCTGTCTCACTGGAAAGTACCAATGCAAAACTCCACACAAATATGCCCTGAACCTGTACCCGACCATAACCTCCCTGTCTCACTGGAACGTACCACTGCAGAACTCTACACAAATATGCCCTGAACCTGTAGCCTCCATAACCTCCCTGTCTCACTGGAACGTACCAATGCAGAACTACACACAAACATTTCCTGAACCTGTACCCCTCCATAACCACCCTTTCTCACTGGAACGTACCAATGCAGAACTCCACACAAATATGCCCTGAACCGGTTCCTTTCATAACCTCCCTGTCTCTCTGGAACGCACCAACGCAGAATTCCACACAAATATGCCGTGAACCTGTACCCTCCATAACCTCCCTGACGCACTGGAACGGTCCAATGCTGATCTACACACAAATATGCCCTGAACCTGTACCCGACCATAACCTCCCTGTCTCACTGGAACGCACCAATGCCGAACTCCACTCAAATATGCCCTGATCCTGTACCGTGCATAAACCTCCCTGTCTCACTGGAACGTATCAATGCAAAACTCCACACAAATATGCCCTGAACCTGTAAACCTCCATAACCTCCCTGTCTTACTGGAACGTACCAAAGCAGAATTCCACTCAAATATGCCCTGATCCTGTACCGTGCATAACCTCCCTGTCTCACTGGAACGTATCAATGCATAACTCCACACAAATAGGCCCTGAACCTGTAACCCTCCATAACCTCCCTGTCTCACTGGAACGTACCAATGCAGAACTCCACACAAATATGCCCTGAACCGGTACCCTCCATAACCTCCCTGTCTCTCTGGAACGTACCAATGCAGAATTCCACACAAATATGCCCTGAACGTGTACCCGCCCATAACCTCCTTGTCTCACTGGAACGCACCAATGCAGAACTCCACACAAATTTGCCCTGAACCTGTACCCCTCCATAACCTCCCTGTCTCACTGGAACGTACCAATGCAGAACTCCACACAAATATGCCCTGAACCTGTACCCTCCATAACCTTCTGTCTAACTGGAACGTACCATTGCAGAACACCACACAAATATGCCCTGAAAGTGTACCCGCCCATAACCCCCTTGTCTCACTGGAAGGCACCAATGCAGAACTCCACACAAATTTGCCCTGAACCTGTACCCCTCCATAACCTCCCTGTCTCACTGGAACGTACCAATGCAGAACTCCACACAAATATGCCCTGAACCTGTACCCTCAATAACCTCCCTGACTCACTGGAACATAGAAATGCAGATCTCCACTCAAATATGCCCTGAACCTGTACCCCTCCATAACCTCCCAGTCTCACTGGAACGTACCATTACAGAACACCACACAAATATGCCCTGAACCTGTACCCCTCCATAACCTACCAGTCTCACTGGAAAGTACCAATGCAGAACTCCACTCAAATATGCCCTGATCCTATACCGTGCAAAACCTCTCTGTCTCACTGGAACGTACCACTGCAGAACTCCACACAAATATGCCCTGTATATGTACCCTCCATAACCTCCCTGTCTCACTGGAACGTACCAATGCAGAACTCCAGACAAATGTGCCCTGAACCTGTACACCCCCATAACCTCCCTGTCTCACTGGAACGTACCAATGCAGAACTCCACACAAATATGCCCTGAACCTGTAACCCTCCATAACCTCCCTGTCTCACTGGAACGTACCAATGCAGAACCCCAGACAAATGTGCCCTGAACCTGTAACCCTCCATAACCTCCCTGTCTCGCTGGAACGTACCAATGCAGAATTCCACACAAATATGCCCTGAACGTGTGCCCGCCCATAACCTCCTTGTCTCACTGGAACGCACCAATGCAGAACTCCACACAAATTTGCCCTGAACCTGTACCCCTCAAAAACCTCCCTGTCTCACAGGAACGTACCAATGCAGAACTCCACTCAAATATGCCCTGATCCTGTACCGTGCATAACCTCCCTGTCGCACTGGAACGTACCAAAGCAGAATTCCACCCAAATATGCCCTGAACGTGTACTCGCCCATAACCTCCTTGTCTCACTGGAACGTACCAATGCAGAACTCCACACAAGTATGCCCTGAACCTGTACCCCTCCATAATCTCCTTGTCTCACTGGAACGCACCAATGCCGAACTCCACTCAAATATGCCCTGATCCTGTACCGTGCATAATCTCCCTGTCTCACTGGAACGTACCATTGCAGAACACCACACAAATATGCCCTGAACCTATACCCCTCCATAACCTCCCTGTCTCACTGGAACGTACCAGTGCAGAACTCCACACAAATATGCCCTGAACCTGTACTGGTCCATAAACTCCCTGTCTCATTGGATCGTCCCACTGCAGAACTCCACACAAATATGCCATGAACCGGTACCCTCCATAACCTCCCTGTCTCACTGGAAAGTACCAATGCAAAACTCCACACAAATATGCCCTGAACCTGTACCCGACCATAACCTCCCTGTCTCACTGGAACGTACCACTGCAGAACTCTACACAAATATGCCCTGAACCTGTAACCCTCCATAACCTCCCTGTCTCGCTGGAACGTACCAATGCAGAATTCCACACAAATATGCCCTGAACGTGTGCCCGCCCATAACCTCCTTGTCTCACTGGAACGCACCAATGCAGAACTCCACACAAATTTGCCCTGAACCTGTACCCCTCAAAAACCTCCCTGTCTCACAGGAACGTACCAATGCAGAACTCCACTCAAATATGCCCTGATCCTGTACCGTGCATAACCTCCCTGTCGCACTGGAACGTACCAAAGCAGAATTCCACCCAAATATGCCCTGAACGTGTACTCGCCCATAACCTCCTTGTCTCACTGGAACGTACCAATGCAGAACTCCACACAAGTATGCCCTGAACCTGTACCCCTCCATAATCTCCTTGTCTCACTGGAACGCACCAATGCCGAACTCCACTCAAATATGCCCTGATCCTGTACCGTGCATAATCTCCCTGTCTCACTGGAACGTACCATTGCAGAACACCACACAAATATGCCCTGAACCTATACCCCTCCATAACCTCCCTGTCTCACTGGAACGTACCAGTGCAGAACTCCACACAAATATGCCCTGAACCTGTACTGGTCCATAAACTCCCTGTCTCATTGGATCGTCCCACTGCAGAACTCCACACAAATATGCCATGAACCGGTACCCTCCATAACCTCCCTGTCTCACTGGAAAGTACCAATGCAAAACTCCACACAAATATGCCCTGAACCTGTACCCGACCATAACCTCCCTGTCTCACTGGAACGTACCACTGCAGAACTCTACACAAATATGCCCTGAACCTGTAGCCTCCATAACCTCCCTGTCTCACTGGAACGTACCAATGCAGAACTACACACAAACATTTCCTGAACCTGTACCCCTCCATAACCACCCTTTCTCACTGGAACGTACCAATGCAGAACTCCACACAAATATGCCCTGAACCGGTTCCTTTCATAACCTCCCTGTCTCCCTGGAACGCACCAACGCAGAATTCCACACAAATATGCCGTGAACCTGTACCCTCCATAACCTCCCTGACGCACTGGAACGGTCCAATGCTGATCTACACACAAATATGCCCTGAACCTGTACCCGACCATAACCTCCCTGTCTCACTGGAACGCACCAATGCCGAACTCCACTCAAATATGCCCTGATCCTGTACCGTGCATAAACCTCCCTGTCTCACTGGAACGTATCAATGCAAAACTCCACACAAATATGCCCTGAACCTGTAAACCTCCATAACCTCCCTGTCTTACTGGAACGTACCAAAGCAGAATTCCACTCAAATATGCCCTGATCCTGTACCGTGCATAACCTCCCTGTCTCACTGGAACGTATCAATGCATAACTCCACACAAATAGGCCCTGAACCTGTAACCCTCCATAACCTCCCTGTCTCACTGGAACGTACCAATGCAGAACTCCACACAAATATGCCCTGAACCGGTACCCTCCATAACCTCCCTGTCTCTCTGGAACGTACCAATGCAGAATTCCACACAAATATGCCCTGAACGTGTACCCGCCCATAACCTCCTTGTCTCACTGGAACGCACCAATGCAGAACTCCACACAAATTTGCCCTGAACCTGTACCCCTCCATAACCTCCCTGTCTCACTGGAACGTACCAATGCAGAACTCCACACAAATATGCCCTGAACCTGTACCCTCCATAACCTTCTGTCTAACTGGAACGTACCATTGCAGAACACCACACAAATATGCCCTGAAAGTGTACCCGCCCATAACCCCCTTGTCTCACTGGAAGGCACCAATGCAGAACTCCACACAAATTTGCCCTGAACCTGTACCCCTCCATAACCTCCCTGTCTCACTGGAACGTACCAATGCAGAACTCCACACAAATATGCCCTGAACCTGTACCCTCAATAACCTCCCTGACTCACTGGAACATAGAAATGCAGATCTCCACTCAAATATGCCCTGATCCTATACCGTGCAAAACCTCTCTGTCTCACTGGAACGTACCATTACAGAACACCACACAAATATGCCCTGAACCTGTACCCCTCCATAACCTCCCTGTCTCACTGGAAAGTACCAATGCAGAACTCCACACAAATATGCCCTGAACCTGCACCCGACCATAACCTCCCTGTCTCACTGGAACGTACCACTGCAGAACTCCACACAAATATGCCCTGTATATGTACCCTCCATAACCTCCCTGTCTCACTGGAACGTACCAATGCAGAACTCCAGACAAATGTGCCCTGAACCTGTACACCCCCATAACCTCCCTGTCTCACTGGAACGTACCAATGCAGAACTCCACACAAATATGCCCTGAACCTGTAACCCTCCATAACCTCCCTGTCTCACTGGAACGTACCAATGCAGAATTCCACACAAATAGGCCCTGAACCTGTAACCCTCCATAACCTCACTGTCTCACTGGAACGTACCAATGCAGAACTCCACACAAATATGCCCTGAACCGGTTCCTTTCATAACCTCCCTGTCTCTCTGGAACGTACCAACGCAGAACTCCACACAAATATGCCGTGAACCTGTACCCTCCATAACCTCCCTGACGCACTGGAACGGTCCAATGCTGATCTACACACAAATATGCCCTGAACCTGTACCCGACCATAACCTCCCTGTCTCACTGGAACGCACCAATGCCGAACTCCACTCAAATATGCCCTGATCCTGTACCGTGCATAAACCTCCCTGTCTCACTGGAACGTACCATTGCAGAACTCCACACAAATATGCCCTGAACCTGCACCTGACCATAACCTCCCTGTCTCACTGGAATGTACCAATGCAGAACTCCACACAAATATGCCCTGAACCTGTAACCCTCCATAACCTCCCTGTCTTACTGGAACGTACCAATGCAGAACTCCACACAAATATGCCCTGATCCTGTACCGTGCATAAACCTCCCTGTCTCTCTGGAACGTACCAATGCAGAATTCCACACAAATATGCCCTGAACGTGTACCCGCCCATAACCTCCTTGTCTCACTGGAACGCACCAATGCAGAACTCCACACAAATTTGCCCTGAACCTGTACCCCTCCATAACCTCCCTGTCTCACTGGAACGTACCAATGCAGAACTCCACACAAATATGCCCTGAACCTGTAACCTCCATAACCTTCTGTCTAACTGGAACGTACCATTGCAGAACACCACACAAATATGCCCTGAAAGTGTACCCGCCCATAACCCCCTTGTCTCACTGGAAGGCACCAATGCAGAACTCCACACAAATTTGCCCTGAACCTGTACCCCTCCATAACCTCCCTGTCTCACTGGAACGTACCAATGCAGAACTCCACACAAATATGCCCTGAACCTGTACCCTCAATAACCTCCCTGACTCACTGGAACATAGAAATGCAGATCTCCACTCAAATATGCCCTGATCCTATACCGTGCAAAACCTCTCTGTCTCACTGGAACGTACCATTACAGAACACCACACAAATATGCCCTGAACCTGTACCCCTCCATAACCTCCCTGTCTCACTGGAAAGTACCAATGCAGAACTCCACACAAATATGCCCTGAACCTGCACCCGACCATAACCTCCCTGTCTCACTGGAACGTACCACTGCAGAACTCCACACAAATATGCCCTGTATATGTACCCTCCATAACCTCCCTGTCTCACTGGAACGTACCAATGCAGAACTCCAGACAAATGTGCCCTGAACCTGTACACCCCCATAACCTCCCTGTCTCACTGGAACGTACCAATGCAGAACTCCACACAAATATGCCCTGAACCTGTAACCCTCCATAACCTCCCTGTCTCACTGGAACGTACCAATGCAGAATTCCACACAAATAGGCCCTGAACCTGTAACCCTCCATAACCTCACTGTCTCACTGGAACGTACCAATGCAGAACTCCACACAAATATGCCCTGAACCGGTTCCTTTCATAACCTCCCTGTCTCTCTGGAACGTACCAACGCAGAACTCCACACAAATATGCCGTGAACCTGTACCCTCCATAACCTCCCTGACGCACTGGAACGGTCCAATGCTGATCTACACACAAATATGCCCTGAACCTGTACCCGACCATAACCTCCCTGTCTCACTGGAACGCACCAATGCCGAACTCCACTCAAATATGCCCTGATCCTGTACCGTGCATAAACCTCCCTGTCTCACTGGAACGTACCATTGCAGAACTCCACACAAATATGCCCTGAACCTGCACCTGACCATAACCTCCCTGTCTCACTGGAATGTACCAATGCAGAACTCCACACAAATATGCCCTGAACCTGTAACCCTCCATAACCTCCCTGTCTTACTGGAACGTACCAATGCAGAACTCCACACAAATATGCCCTGATCCTGTACCGTGCATAAACCTCCCTGTCTCACTGGAATGTACCAATGCAGAATTCCACTCAAATATGCCCTGATCCTGTACCGTGCATAACCTCCCTGTCGCACTGGAACGTACCAAAGCAGAATTCCTCACAAAAATGCCCTGAACGTGTACACGCCCATAACCTCCTTGTCTCACTGGAACGCACCAATGCAGAACTCCACACAAATTTGCCCTGAACCTGTACCCCTCCATAACCTCCCTGTCTCACTGGAACGTACCAATGCAGAACTCCACACAAATATGCCCTGAACCTGTACCCTCCATAACCTTCTGTCTAACTGGAACGTACCATTGCAGAACACCACACAAATATGCCCTGAAAGTGTACCCGCCCATAACCCCCTTGTCTCACTGGAAGGCACCAATGCAGAACTCCACACAAATTTGCCCTGAACCTGTACCCCTCCATAACCTCCCTGTCTCACTGGAACGTACCAATGCAGAACTCCACACAAATATGCCCTGAACCTGTACCCTCAATAACCTCCCTGACTCACTGGAACATAGAAATGCAGATCTCCACTCAAATATGCCCTGATCCTATACCGTGCAAAACCTCTCTGTCTCACTGGAACGTACCATTACAGAACACCACACAAATATGCCCTGAACCTGTACCCCTCCATAAACTCCCTGTCTCACTGGAACGTACCAAAGCAGAATTCCTCACAAAAATGCCCTGAACGTGTACACGCCCATAACCTCCTTGTCTCACTGGAACGCACCAATGCAGAACTCCACACAAATTTGCCCTGAACCTGTACCCCTCCATAACCTCCTGTCTCACTGGAACGTACCAATGCAGAACTCCACACAAGTATGCCCTGAACCTGTACCCCTCCATAATCTCCCTGTCTCACTGGAACGCACCAATGCCGAACTCCACTCAAATATGCCCTGATCCTGTACCGTGCATAATCTCCCTGTCTCACTGGAACGTACCAATGCAGAACTCCACAGAAATAGGCCCTGAACCTGTAACCCTCCATAACCTCCCTGTCTCACTGGAACGTACCAGTGCAGAACTCCACACAAATATGCCCTGAACCTGTACTGGTCCATAACCTCCTGTCTCACTGGAACGTACCAATGCAGAACTCCACACAAGTATGCCCTGAACCTGTACCCCTCCATAATCTCCCTGTCTCACTGGAACGCACCAATGCCGAACTCCACTCAAATATGCCCTGATCCTGTACCGTGCATAATCTCCCTGTCTCACTGGAACGTACCAATGCAGAACTCCACAGAAATAGGCCCTGAACCTGTAACCCTCCATAACCTCCCTGTCTCACTGGAACGTACCAGTGCAGAACTCCACACAAATATGCCCTGAACCTGTACTGGTCCATAAACTCCCTGTCTCATTGGATCGTCCCAATGCAGAACTCCACACAAATATGCCATGAACCGGTACCCTCCATAACCTCCCTGTCTCACTGGAAAGTACCAATGCAGAACTCTACACAAATTTGCCCTGAACCTGTACCCCTCAATAACCTCCCTGTCTCACTGGAACGTACCAATGCAGAATTCCACTCAAATATGCCCTGATCCTGTACCGTGCATAACCTCCCTGTCTCACTGGAACGTACCATTGCAGAACACCACACAAATATGCCCTGAACCTGTACCCCTCCATAACCTCCCTGTCTCACTGGAAAGTACCAATGCAGAACTCCACACAAATATGCCCTGAACCTGCACCCGACCATAACCTCCCTGTCTCACTGGAACGTACCAATGCAGAACTCCACACAAATAGGCCCTGAACCTGTAACCCTCCATAACCTCCCTGTCTCACTGGAACGTACCAATGCAGAACTCCACACAAATATGCCCTGAACCGGTTCCTTTCATAACCTCCCTGTCTCTCTGGAACGTACCAACGCAGAACTCCACACAAATATGCCGTGAACCTGTACCCTCCATAACCTCCCTGACGCACTGGAACGGTCCAATGCTGATCTACACACAAATATGCCCTGAAACTGTACCCGACCATAACCTCCCTGTCTCACTGGAACGCACCAATGCCGAACTCCACTCAAATATGCCCTGATCCTGTACCGTGCATAAACCTCCCTGTCTCACTGGAACGTACCATTGCAGAACTCCACACAAATATGCCCTGAACCTGCACCTGACCATAACCTCCCTGTCTCACTGGAATGTACCAATGCAGAACTCCACACAAATATGCCCTGAACCTGTAACCCTCCATAACCTCCCTGTCTCTCTGGAACGTACCAATGCAGAACTCCACACAAATATGCCCTGATCCTGTACCGTGCATAAACCTCCCTGTCTCACTGGAACGTACCAATGCAGAATTCCACTCAAATATGCCCTGATCCTGTACCGTGCATAACCTCCCTGTCTCACTGGAACGTATCAATGCATATCTCCACACAAATAGGCCCTGAACCTGTAACCCTCCATAACATCCCTGTCTCACTGGAACGTACCAATGCAGAACTCCACACAAATATGCCCTGAACCGGTACCCTCCATAACCTCCCTGTCTCTCTGGAACGTACCAATTCAGAATTCCACACAAATATGCCCTGAACATGTACCCGCCCATAACCTCCTTGTCTCACTGGAACGCACCAATGCAGAACTCCACACAAATTTGCCCTGAACCTGTACCCCTCCATAACCTCCCTGTCTCACTGGAACGTACCAATGCAGAACTCCACACAAATATGCCCTGAACCTGTACCCTCCATAACCTCCCTGTCTCACTGGAACGCACCATTGCAGAACACCACACAAATATGCCCTGAAAGTAGACCCGCCCATAACCCCCTTGTCTCACTGGAAGGCACCAATGCAGAACTCCACACAAATATGCCCTGAACCTGTACCCGACCATAACCTACCAGTCTCACTGGAGCGCACCAATGCCGATCTCCACTCAAATATGCCCTGATCCTATACCGTGCAAAACCTCTCTGTCTCACTGGAACGTACCATTACAGAACACCACACAAATATGCCCTGAACCTGTACCCCTCCATAACCTCCCTGTCTCACTGGAAAGTACCAATGCAGAACTCCACACAAATATGCCCTGAACCTGCACCCGACCATAACCTCCCTGTCTCACTGGAACGTACCACTGCAGAACTCCACACAAATATGCCCTGAATATGTACCCTCCATAACCTCCCTGTCTCACTGCAACGTACCAATGCAGAACTCCAGACAAATGTTCCCAGAACCTGTACACCTCCATAACCTCCCTGTCTCACTGGAACGTACCAATGCAGAACTCCACTCAAATATGCCCTGAACCTGTAACCCTCCATAACCTCCCTGTCTCACTGGAACGTACCAATGCAGAATTCCACACAAATATGCCCTGAACGTGTACCCGCCCATAACCTCCTTGTCTCACTGGAACGCACCAATGCAGAACTCCACACAAATTTGCCCTGAACCTGTACCCCTCAATAACCTCCCTGTCTCACTGGAACGTACCAATGCAGAATTCCACACAAATATGCCCTGAACGTGTACCCGCCCATAACCTCCTTGTCTCACTGGAACGCACCAATGCAGAACTCCACACAAATTTGCCCTGAACCTGTACCCCTCAATAACCTCCCTGTCTCACTGGAACGTACCAATGCAGAACTCCACTCAAATATGCCCTGATCCTGTACCGTGCATAACCTCCCTGTCGCACTGGAACGTACCAAAGCAGAATTCCACACAAATATGCCCTGAACGTGTACACGCCCATAACCTCCTTGTCTCACTGGAAAGTACCATGCAAAACTCCACACAAATATGCCCTGAACCTGTACCCGACCATAACCTCCCTGTCTCACTGGAACGTACCACTGCAGAGCTCTACACAAATATGCCCTGAACCTGTAGCCTCCATAACCTCCCTGTCTCACTGGAACGTACCAATGCAGAACTACACACAAACATTTCCTGAAACTGTACCCCTCCATAACCTCCCTGTCTCACTGGAACGTACCAATGCAGAATTCCACACAAATATGCCGTGAACCTGTACCCTCCATAACCTCCCTGACGCACTGGAACGGTCCAATGCTGATCTACACACAAATATGCCCTGAACCTGCACCTGACCATAACCTCCCTGTCTCACTGGAATGTACCAATGCAGAACTCCACACAAATATGCCCTGAACCTGTAACCCTCCATAACCTCCCTGTCTTACTGGAACGTACCAATGCAGAACTCCACACAAATATGCCCTGATCCTGTACCGTGCATAAACCTCCCTGTCTCACTGGAATGTACCAATGCAGAATTCCACTCAAATATGCCCTGATCCTGTACCGTGCATAACCTCCCTGTCGCACTGGAACGTACCAAAGCAGAATTCCTCACAAAAATGCCCTGAACGTGTACACGCCCATAACCTCCTTGTCTCACTGGAACGCACCAATGCAGAACTCCACACAAATTTGCCCTGAACCTGTACCCCTCCATAACCTCCCTGTCTCACTGGAACGTACCAATGCAGAACTCCACACAAATATGCCCTGAACCTGTACCCTCCATAACCTTCTGTCTAACTGGAACGTACCATTGCAGAACACCACACAAATATGCCCTGAAAGTGTACCCGCCCATAACCCCCTTGTCTCACTGGAAGGCACCAATGCAGAACTCCACACAAATTTGCCCTGAACCTGTACCCCTCCATAACCTCCCTGTCTCACTGGAACGTACCAATGCAGAACTCCACACAAATATGCCCTGAACCTGTACCCTCAATAACCTCCCTGACTCACTGGAACATAGAAATGCAGATCTCCACTCAAATATGCCCTGATCCTATACCGTGCAAAACCTCTCTGTCTCACTGGAACGTACCATTACAGAACACCACACAAATATGCCCTGAACCTGTACCCCTCCATAAACTCCCTGTCTCACTGGAACGTACCAAAGCAGAATTCCTCACAAAAATGCCCTGAACGTGTACACGCCCATAACCTCCTTGTCTCACTGGAACGCACCAATGCAGAACTCCACACAAATTTGCCCTGAACCTGTACCCCTCCATAACCTCCTGTCTCACTGGAACGTACCAATGCAGAACTCCACACAAGTATGCCCTGAACCTGTACCCCTCCATAATCTCCCTGTCTCACTGGAACGCACCAATGCCGAACTCCACTCAAATATGCCCTGATCCTGTACCGTGCATAATCTCCCTGTCTCACTGGAACGTACCAATGCAGAACTCCACAGAAATAGGCCCTGAACCTGTAACCCTCCATAACCTCCCTGTCTCACTGGAACGTACCAGTGCAGAACTCCACACAAATATGCCCTGAACCTGTACTGGTCCATAACCTCCTGTCTCACTGGAACGTACCAATGCAGAACTCCACACAAGTATGCCCTGAACCTGTACCCCTCCATAATCTCCCTGTCTCACTGGAACGCACCAATGCCGAACTCCACTCAAATATGCCCTGATCCTGTACCGTGCATAATCTCCCTGTCTCACTGGAACGTACCAATGCAGAACTCCACAGAAATAGGCCCTGAACCTGTAACCCTCCATAACCTCCCTGTCTCACTGGAACGTACCAGTGCAGAACTCCACACAAATATGCCCTGAACCTGTACTGGTCCATAAACTCCCTGTCTCATTGGATCGTCCCAATGCAGAACTCCACACAAATATGCCATGAACCGGTACCCTCCATAACCTCCCTGTCTCACTGGAAAGTACCAATGCAGAACTCTACACAAATTTGCCCTGAACCTGTACCCCTCAATAACCTCCCTGTCTCACTGGAACGTACCAATGCAGAATTCCACTCAAATATGCCCTGATCCTGTACCGTGCATAACCTCCCTGTCTCACTGGAACGTACCATTGCAGAACACCACACAAATATGCCCTGAACCTGTACCCCTCCATAACCTCCCTGTCTCACTGGAAAGTACCAATGCAGAACTCCACACAAATATGCCCTGAACCTGCACCCGACCATAACCTCCCTGTCTCACTGGAACGTACCAATGCAGAACTCCACACAAATAGGCCCTGAACCTGTAACCCTCCATAACCTCCCTGTCTCACTGGAACGTACCAATGCAGAACTCCACACAAATATGCCCTGAACCGGTTCCTTTCATAACCTCCCTGTCTCTCTGGAACGTACCAACGCAGAACTCCACACAAATATGCCGTGAACCTGTACCCTCCATAACCTCCCTGACGCACTGGAACGGTCCAATGCTGATCTACACACAAATATGCCCTGAAACTGTACCCGACCATAACCTCCCTGTCTCACTGGAACGCACCAATGCCGAACTCCACTCAAATATGCCCTGATCCTGTACCGTGCATAAACCTCCCTGTCTCACTGGAACGTACCATTGCAGAACTCCACACAAATATGCCCTGAACCTGCACCTGACCATAACCTCCCTGTCTCACTGGAATGTACCAATGCAGAACTCCACACAAATATGCCCTGAACCTGTAACCCTCCATAACCTCCCTGTCTCTCTGGAACGTACCAATGCAGAACTCCACACAAATATGCCCTGATCCTGTACCGTGCATAAACCTCCCTGTCTCACTGGAACGTACCAATGCAGAATTCCACTCAAATATGCCCTGATCCTGTACCGTGCATAACCTCCCTGTCTCACTGGAACGTATCAATGCATATCTCCACACAAATAGGCCCTGAACCTGTAACCCTCCATAACATCCCTGTCTCACTGGAACGTACCAATGCAGAACTCCACACAAATATGCCCTGAACCGGTACCCTCCATAACCTCCCTGTCTCTCTGGAACGTACCAATTCAGAATTCCACACAAATATGCCCTGAACATGTACCCGCCCATAACCTCCTTGTCTCACTGGAACGCACCAATGCAGAACTCCACACAAATTTGCCCTGAACCTGTACCCCTCCATAACCTCCCTGTCTCACTGGAACGTACCAATGCAGAACTCCACACAAATATGCCCTGAACCTGTACCCTCCATAACCTCCCTGTCTCACTGGAACGCACCATTGCAGAACACCACACAAATATGCCCTGAAAGTAGACCCGCCCATAACCCCCTTGTCTCACTGGAAGGCACCAATGCAGAACTCCACACAAATATGCCCTGAACCTGTACCCGACCATAACCTACCAGTCTCACTGGAGCGCACCAATGCCGATCTCCACTCAAATATGCCCTGATCCTATACCGTGCAAAACCTCTCTGTCTCACTGGAACGTACCATTACAGAACACCACACAAATATGCCCTGAACCTGTACCCCTCCATAACCTCCCTGTCTCACTGGAAAGTACCAATGCAGAACTCCACACAAATATGCCCTGAACCTGCACCCGACCATAACCTCCCTGTCTCACTGGAACGTACCACTGCAGAACTCCACACAAATATGCCCTGAATATGTACCCTCCATAACCTCCCTGTCTCACTGCAACGTACCAATGCAGAACTCCAGACAAATGTTCCCAGAACCTGTACACCTCCATAACCTCCCTGTCTCACTGGAACGTACCAATGCAGAACTCCACTCAAATATGCCCTGAACCTGTAACCCTCCATAACCTCCCTGTCTCACTGGAACGTACCAATGCAGAATTCCACACAAATATGCCCTGAACGTGTACCCGCCCATAACCTCCTTGTCTCACTGGAACGCACCAATGCAGAACTCCACACAAATTTGCCCTGAACCTGTACCCCTCAATAACCTCCCTGTCTCACTGGAACGTACCAATGCAGAATTCCACACAAATATGCCCTGAACGTGTACCCGCCCATAACCTCCTTGTCTCACTGGAACGCACCAATGCAGAACTCCACACAAATTTGCCCTGAACCTGTACCCCTCAATAACCTCCCTGTCTCACTGGAACGTACCAATGCAGAACTCCACTCAAATATGCCCTGATCCTGTACCGTGCATAACCTCCCTGTCGCACTGGAACGTACCAAAGCAGAATTCCACACAAATATGCCCTGAACGTGTACACGCCCATAACCTCCTTGTCTCACTGGAAAGTACCATGCAAAACTCCACACAAATATGCCCTGAACCTGTACCCGACCATAACCTCCCTGTCTCACTGGAACGTACCACTGCAGAGCTCTACACAAATATGCCCTGAACCTGTAGCCTCCATAACCTCCCTGTCTCACTGGAACGTACCAATGCAGAACTACACACAAACATTTCCTGAAACTGTACCCCTCCATAACCTCCCTGTCTCACTGGAACGTACCAATGCAGAATTCCACACAAATATGCCGTGAACCTGTACCCTCCATAACCTCCCTGACGCACTGGAACGGTCCAATGCTGATCTACACACAAATATGCCCTGAACCTGTACCCGACCATAACCTCCCTGTCTCACTGGAACGCACCAATGCCGAATTCCACTCAAATATGCCCTGATCCTGTACCGTGCATAAACCTCCCTGTCTCACTGGAACGTACCATTGCAGAACTCCACACAAATATGCCCTGAACCTGCACCTGACCATAACCTCCCTGTCTCACTGGAATGTACCAATGCAGAACTCCACACAAATATGCCCTGAACCTGTAACCCTCCATAACCTCCCTGTCTCACTGGAACGTACCAATGCAGAACTCCACACAAATATGCCCTGATCCTGTACCGTGCATAACCTACCTGTCTCACTGGAACGTATCAATGAATAACTCCACACAAATAGGCCCTGAACCTGTAACCCTCCATAACCTCCCTGTCTCACTGGAACGTACCAATGCAGAACTCCACACAAATATGCCCTGAACCGGTACCCTCCATAACCTCCCTGTCTCTCTGGAACGTACCAATGCAGAATTCCACACAAATATGCCCTGAACGTGTACCCGCCCATAACCTCCTTGTCTCACTGGAACGCACCAATGCAGAACTCCACACAAATTTGCCCTGAACCTGTACCCCTCCATAACCTCCCTGTCTCACTGGAACGTACCAATGCAGAACTCCACACAAATATGCCCTGAACCTGTACCCTCCATAACCTTCTGTCTAACTGGAACGTACCATTGCAGAACACCACACAAATATGCCCTGAAAGTGTACCCGCCCATAACCCGCTTGTCTCACAGGAACGTACCAATGCAGAACTCCACACAAATATGCCCTGAACCTGCACCTGACCATAACCTCCCTGTCTCACTGGAATGTACCAATGCAGAACTCCACACAAATATGCCCTGAACCTGTAACCCTCCATAACCTCCCTGTCTCACTGGAACGTACCAATGCAGAACTCCACACAAATATGCCCTGATCCTGTACCGTGCATAACCTACCTGTCTCACTGGAACGTATCAATGAATAACTCCACACAAATAGGCCCTGAACCTGTAACCCTCCATAACCTCCCTGTCTCACTGGAACGTACCAATGCAGAACTCCACACAAATATGCCCTGAACCGGTACCCTCCATAACCTCCCTGTCTCTCTGGAACGTACCAATGCAGAATTCCACACAAATATGCCCTGAACGTGTACCCGCCCATAACCTCCTTGTCTCACTGGAACGCACCAATGCAGAACTCCACACAAATTTGCCCTGAACCTGTACCCCTCCATAACCTCCCTGTCTCACTGGAACGTACCAATGCAGAACTCCACACAAATATGCCCTGAACCTGTACCCTCCATAACCTTCTGTCTAACTGGAACGTACCATTGCAGAACACCACACAAATATGCCCTGAAAGTGTACCCGCCCATAACCCGCTTGTCTCACAGGAACGTACCAATGCAGAACTCCACACAAATATGCCCTGAACCTGTACCCTCAATAACCTCCCTGACTCACTGGAACATAGAAATGCAGAACTACACTCAAATATGCCCTGAACCTGTACCCCTCCATAACCTCCCAGTCTCACTGGAACGTACCATTGCAGAACACCACACAAATATGCCCTGAACCTGTACCCTCAATAACCTCCCTGACTCACTGGAACATAGAAATGCAGATCTCCACTCAAATATGCCCTGATCCTATACCGTGCAAAACCTCTCTGTCTCACTGGAACGTACCATTACAGAACACCACACAAATATGCCCTGAACCTGTACCCCTCCATAACCTCCCTGTCTCACTGGAAAGTACCAATGCAGAACTGCACACAAATATGCCCTGAACCTGCAACCGACCATAACCTCCCTGTCTCACTGGAACGCACCACTGCAGAACTCCACACAAATATGCCCTGAATATGTACCCTCCATAACCTCCCTGTCTCACTGGAACGTACCAATGCAGAACTCCAGACAAATGTGCCCTGAACCTGTACACCTCCATAACCTCCCTGTCTCACTGGAACGTACCAATGCAGAACTCCACACAAATATGCCCTGAACCTGTAACCCTCCATAACCTCCCTGTCTCACTGGAACGTACCAATGCAGAATTCCACACAAATATGCCCTGAACGTCTACCCGCCCATAACCTCCTTGTCTCACTGGAACGCACCAATGCAGAACTCCACACAAATTTGCCCTGAACCTGTACCCCTCAATAAACTCCCTGTCTCAGTGGAACGTACCAATGCAGAACTCCGCTCAAATATGCCCTGATCCTGTACCGTGCATAACCTCCCTGTCGCACTGGAACGTACCAAAGCAGAATTCCACACAAATATGCCCTGAACGTGTACACGCCCATAACCTCCTTGTCTCACTGGAACGTACCAATGCAGAACTCCACACAAGTATGCCCTGAACCTGTACCCCTCCATAATCTCTTTGTCTCACTGGAACGCACCAATGCAGAACTCCACTCAAATATGCCCTGATCCTGTACCGTGCATAATCTCCCTGTCTCACTGGAACGTACCATTGCAGAACACCACACAAATATGCCCTGAATCTATACCCCTCCATAACCTCCCTTTCTCACTGCAACGTACCAGTGCAGAACTCCACACAAATATGCCCTGAACCTGTACTGGTCCATAACCTCCCTGTCTCATTGGATCGTCCCACTGCAGAACTCCACACAAATATGCCATGAACCGGTACCCTCCATAACCTCCCTGTCTCACTGGAAAGTACCAATGCAGAACTCCACACAAATATGCCCTGAACCTGTACCCGACCATAACCTACCTGTCTCACTGGAACGTACCACTGCAGAACTCCACACAAATATGCCCTGAACCTGTAGCCTCCATAACCTCCCTGTCTCACTGGAACGTACCAATGCAGAACTACACACAAACATTTCCTGAACCTGCACCCCTCCATAACCTCCCTGTCTCACTGGAACGTACCAATGCAGAACTCCACACAAATATGCCCTGAACCGGTTCCTTTCATAACCTCCCTGTCTCTCTGGAACGCACCAACGCAGAACTCCACACAAATATGCCGTGAACCTGTACCATCCATAACCTCCCTGACGCACTGGAACGGTCCAATGCTGATCTACACACAAATATGCCCTGAATCTGTACCCGACCATAACCTCACTGTTTCACTGGAACGCACCAATGCCGAACTCCACTCAAATATGACCTGATCCTGTACCGTGCATAAACCTCCCTGTCTCACTGGAACGTACCATTGCAGAACTCCACACAAATATGCCCTGAACCTGCACCTGACCATAACCTCCCTGTCTCACTGGAATGTACCAATGCAGAACTCCACACAAATATGCCCTGAACCTGTAACCCTCCATAACCTCCCTGTCTCACTGGAACGTACCAATGCAGAACTCCACACAAATATGCCCTGATCCTGTACCGTGCATAAACCTCCCTGTCTCACTGGAACGTACCAATGCAGAATTCCACTCAAATATGCCCTGATCCTGTACCGTGCATAACCTCCCTGTCTCACTGGAACGTATTAATGCATAACTCCACACAAATAGGCCCTGAACCTGTAACCCTCCATAACCTCACTGTCTCACTGGAACGTACCAATGCAGAACTCCACACAAATATGCCCTGAAACGGTACCCTCCATAACCTCCCTGTCTCTCTGGAACGTACCAATGCAGAATTCCACACAAATATGCCCTGAACCTGTACCCCTCCATAACCTCCCTGTCTCACTGGAACGTACCAATGCAGAACTCCACACAAATATGCCCTGAACCTGTACCCTCCATAACCTTCTGTCTAACTGGAACGTACCATTGCAGAACACCACACAAATATGCCCTGAAAGTGTACCCGCCCATAACCCCCTTGTCTCACTGGAAGGCACCAATGCAGAGCTCCACACAAATTTGCCCTGAACCTGAACCCCTCCATAACCTCCCTGTCTCACTGGAACGTACCAATGCAGAACTCCACACAAATATGCCCTGAACCTGTACCCTCAATAACCTCCCTGACTCACGGGAACATAGAAATGCAGAACTACACTCAAATATGCCCTGAACCTGTACCCCTCCATAACCTCCCAGTCTCACTGGAACGTACCATTGCAGAACACCACACAAATATGCCCTGAACCTGTACCCGACCATAACCTACCAGTCTCACTGGAGCGCACCAATGCCGATCTCCACTCAAATATGCCCTGACCCTATACCGTGCAAAACCTCTCTGTCTCACTGGAACGTACCATTACAGAACACCACACAAATATGCCCTGAACCTGTACCCCTCCATAACCTCCCTGTCTCACTGGAAAGTACCAATGCAGAACTCCACACAAATATGCCCTGAACCTGCACCCGACCATAACCTCCCTGTCTCACTGGAACGTACCACTGCAGAACTCCACACAAATATGCCCTGAATATGTACCCTCCATAACCTCACTGTCTCACTGGAACGTACCAATGCAGAACTCCAGACAAATGTGCCCTGAACCTGTACACCTCCATAACCTCCCTGTCTCACTGGAACATACCAATGCAGAACTCCACACAAATATGCCCTGAACCTGTAACCCTCCATAACCTCCCTGTCTCACTGGAACGTACCAATGCAGAATTCCACACAAATATGCCCTGAACGTGTACCCGCCCATAACCTCCTTGTCTCACTGGAACGCACCAATGCAGAACTCCACACAAATTTGCCCTGAACCTGTACCCCTCAATAACCTCCCTGTCTCACTGGAACGTACCAATGCAG
Organism: Hemitrygon akajei; assembly: GCF_048418815.1. NCBI lineage: Eukaryota > Metazoa > Chordata > Chondrichthyes > Myliobatiformes > Dasyatidae > Hemitrygon > Hemitrygon akajei. Next base: position 726,314 of record NW_027331952.1, on the reverse strand, counting down.
AACTCCACTCAAATATGCCCTGATCCTGTACCGTGCATAACCTCCCTGTCGCACTGGAACGTACCAAAGCAGAATTCCACACAAATATGCCCTGAACGTGTACACGCCCATAACCTCCTTGTCTCACTGGAACGCACCGATGCAGAACTCCACACAAATTTGCCCTGAACCTGTACCCCTCCATAACCTCCTGTCTCACTGGAACGTACCAATGCAGAACTCCACACAAGTATGCCCTGAACCTGTACACCTCCATAACCTCCCTGTCTCACTGGAACGTACCAATCCAGAACTCCACACAAATATGCCCTGAACCTGTACCCCTCCATAACCTCCTGTCTCACTGGAACGTACCAATGCAGAACTCCACACAAGTATGCCCTGAACCTGTACACCTCCATAACCTCCCTGTCTCACTGGAACGTACCAATGCAGAACTCCACACAAATATGCCCTGATCCTGTACCGTGCATAAACCTCCCTGTCTCACTGGAACGTACCAATGCAGAATTCTTACTCAAATATGCCCTGATCCTGTACCGTGCATAACCTCCCTGTCTCACTGGAACGTATCAATGCATAACTCCACACAAATAGGCCCTGAACCTGTAACCCTCCATAACCTCACTGTCTCACTGGAACGTACCAATGCAGAACTCCACACAAATATGCCCTGAAACGGTACCCTCCATAACCTCCCTGTCTCTCTGGAACGTACCAATGCAGAATTCCACACAAATATGCCCTGAACGTGTACCCGCCCATAACCTCCTTGTCTCACTGGAACGCACCAATGCAGAACTCCACACAAATTTGCCCTGAACCTGTACCCCTCCATAACCTCCCTGTCTCACTGGAACGTACCAATGCAGAACTCCACACAAATATGCCCTGAACCTGTACCCTCCATAACCTTCTGTCTAACTGGAACGTACCATTGCAGAACACCACACAAATATGCCCTGAAAGTGTACCCGCCCATAACCCCCTTGTCTCACTGGAAGGCACCAATGCAGAGCTCCACACAAATTTGCCCTGAACCTGAACCCCTCCATAACCTCCCTCTCTCACTGGAACGTACCAATGCAGAACTCCACACAAATATGCCCTGAACCTGTACCCTCAATAACCTCCCTGACTCACTGGAACATAGAAATGCAGAACTACACTCAAATATGCCCTGAACCTGTACCCCTCCATAACCTCCCAGTCTCACTGGAACGTACCATTGCAGAACACCACACAAATATGCCCTGAACCTGTACCCGACCATAACCTACCAGTCTCACTGGAGCGCACCAATGCCGATCTCCACTCAAATATGCCCTGACCCTATACCGTGCAAAACCTCTCTGTCTCACTGGAACGTACCATTACAGAACACCACACAAATATGCCCTGAACCTGTACCCCTCCATAACCTCCCTGTCTCACTGGAAAGTACCAATGCAGAACTCCACACAAATATGCCCTGAACCTGCACCCGACCATAACCTCCCTGTCTCACTGGAACGTACCACTGCAGAACTCCACACAAATATGCCCTGAATATGTACCCTCCATAACCTCACTGTCTCACTGGAACGTACCAATGCAGAACTCCAGACAAATGTGCCCTGAACCTGTACACCTCCATAACCTCCCTGTCTCACTGGAACGTACCAATGTAGAACTCCACACAAATATGCCCTGAACCTGTAACCCTCCATAACCTCCCTGTCTCACTGGAACGTACCAATGCAGAATTCCACACAAATATGCCCTGAACGTGTACCCGCCCATAACCTCTTTGTCTCACTGGAACGCACCAATGCAGAACTCCACACAAATTTGCCCTGAACCTGTACCCCTCAATAACCTCCCTGTCTCACTGGAACGTACCAATGCAGAACTCCACTCAAATATGCCCTGATCCTGTACCGTGCATAACCTCCCTGTCGCACTGGAACGTACCAAAGCAGAATTCCACACAAATATGCCCTGAACGTGTACACGCCCATAACCTCCTTGTCTCACTGGAACGCACCGATGCAGAACTCCACACAAATTTGCCCTGAACCTGTACCCCTCCACAACCTCCTGTCTCACTGGAACGTACCAATGCAGAACTCCACACAAGTATGCCCTGAACCTGTACACCTCCATAACCTCCCTGTCTCACTGGAACGTACCAATGCAGAACTCCACACAAATATGCCCTGAACCTGTAACCCTCCATAACCTCCCTGTCTCACTGGAACGTACCAATGCAGAATTCCACACAAATATGCCCTGAACGTGTACCCGCCCATAACCTCCTTGTCTCACTGGAACGCACCAATGCAGAACTCCACACAAATTTGCCCTGAACCTGTACCCCTCAATAAACTCCCTGTCTCAGTGGAACGTACCAATGCAGAACTCCACTCAAATATGCCCTGATCTTGTACCGTGCATAACATCCCTGTCGCACTGGAACGTACCAAACAGAATTCCACACAAATATGCCCTGAACGTGTACACGCCCATAACCTCCTTGTCTCACTGGAACGTACCAATGCAGAACTCCACACAAGTATGCCCTGAACCTGTACCCCTCCATAATCTCCTTGTCTCACTGGAACGCACCAATGCCGAACTCCACTCAAATATGCCCTGATCCTGTACCGTGCATTATCTCCCTGTCTCACTGGAACGTACCATTGCAGAACACCACACAAATATGCCCTGAACCTATACCCCTCCATAACCTCCCTGTCTCACTGGAACGTACCAGTGCAGAACTCCACACAAATATGCCCTGAACCTGTACTGGTCCATAACCTCCCTGTCTCATTGGATCGTCCCACTGCAGAACTCCACACAAATATGCCATGAACCGGTACCCTCCATAACCTCCCTGTCTCACTGGAAAGTACCAATGCAGAACTCCACACAAATATGCCCTGAACCTGTACCCGACCATAACCTACCTGTCTCACTGGAACGTACCACTGCAGAACTCCACACAAATATGCCCTGAACCTGTAGCCTCCATAACCTCCCTGTCTCACTGGAACGTACCAATGCAGAACTACACACAAACATTTCCTGAACCTGTACCCCTCCATAACCTCCCTGTCTCACTGGAACGTACCAATGCAGAACTCCACACAAATATGCCCTGAACCGGTTCCTTTCATAACCTCCCTGTCTCTCTGGAACGCACCAACGCAGAACTCCACACAAATATGCCGTGAACCTGTACCCTCCATAACCTCCCTGACGCACTGGAACGGTCCAATGCTGATCTACACACAAATATGCCCTGAACCTGTACCCGACCATAACCTCACTGTCTCACTGGAACGCACCAATGCCGAACTCCACTCAAATATGACCTGATCCTGTACCGTGCATAAACCTCCCTGTCTCACTGGAACGTACCATTGCAGAACTCCACACAAATATGCCCTGAACCTGCACCTGACCATAACCTCCCTGTCTCACTGGAATGTACCAATGCAGAACTCCACACAAATATGCCCTGAACCTGTAACCCTCCATAACCTCCCTGTCTCACTGGAACGTACCAATGCAGAACTCCACACAAATATGCCCTGATCCTGTACCGTGCATAAACCTCCCTGTCTCACTGGAACGTACCAATGCAGAATTCCACTCAAATATGCCCTGATCCTGTACCGTGCATAACCTCCCTGTCTCACTGGAACGTATCAATGCATAACTCCACACAAATAGGCCCTGAACCTGTAACCCTCCATAACCTCACTGTCTCACTGGAACGTACCAATGCAGAACTCCACACAAATATGCCCTGAAACGGTACCCTCCATAACCTCCCTGTCTCTCTGGAACGTACCAATGCAGAATTCCACACAAATATGCCCTGAACGTGTACCCGCCCATAACCTCCTTTTCTCACTGGAACGCACCAATGCAGAACTCCACACAAATTTGCCCTGAACCTGTACCCCTCCATAACCTCCCTGTCTCACTGGAACGTACCAATGCAGAACTCCACACAAATATGCCCTGAACCTGTACCCTCCATAACCTTCTGTCTAACTGGAACGTACCATTGCAGAACACCACACAAATATGCCCTGAAAGTGTACCCGCCCATAACCCCCTTGTCTCACTGGAAGGCACCAATGCAGAACTCCACACAAATTTGCCCTGAACCTGAACCCCTCCATAACCTCCCTGTCTCACTGGAACGTACCAATGCAGAACTCCACACAAATATGCCCTGAACCTGTACCCTCAATAACCTCCCTGACTCACTGGAACATAGAAATGCAGAACTACACTCAAATATGCCCTGAACCTGTACCCCTCCATAACCTCCCAGTCTCACTGGAACGTACCATTGCAGAACACCACACAAATATGCCCTGAACCTGTACCCGACCATAACCTACCAGTCTCACTGGAGCGCACCAATGCCGATCTCCACTCAAATATGCCCTGACCCTATACCGTGCAAAACCTCTCTGTCTCACTGGAACGTACCATTACAGAACACCACACAAATATGCCCTGAACCTGTACCCCTCCATAACCTCCCTGTCTCACTGGAAAGTACCAATGCAGAACTCCACACAAATATGCCCTGAACCTGCACCCGACCATAACCTCCCTGTCTCACTGGAACGTACCACTGCAGAACTCCACACAAATATGCCCTGAATATGTACCCTCCATAACCTCACTGTCTCACTGGAACGTACCAATGCAGAACTCCAGACAAATGTGCCCTGAACCTGTACACCTCCATAACCTCCCTGTCTCACTGGAACGTACCAATGCAGAACTCCACACAAATATGCCCTGAACCTGTAACCCTCCATAACCTCCCTGTCTCACTGGAACGTACCAATGCAGAATTCCACACAAATATGCCCTGAACGTGTACCCGCCCATAACCTCCTTGTCTCACTGGAACGCACCAATGCAGAACTCCACACAAATTTGCCCTGAACCTGTACCCCTCAATAACCTCCCTGTCTCACTGGAACGTACCAATGCAGAACTCCACTCAAATATGCCCTGATCCTGTACCGTGCATAACCTCCCTGTCGCACTGGAACGTACCAAAGCAGAATTCCACACAAATATGCCCTGAACGTGTACACGCCCATAACCTCCTTGTCTCACTGGAACGCACCGATGCAGAACTCCACACAAATTTGCCCTGAACCTGTACCCCTCCATAACCTCCTGTCTCACTGGAACGTACCAATGCAGAACTCCACACAAGTATGCCCTGAACCTGTACACCTCCATAACCTCCCTGTCTCACTGGAACGTACCAATGCAGAACTCCACACAAATATGCCCTGAACCTGTAACCCTCCATAACCTCCCTGTCTCACTGGAACGTACCAATGCAGAATTCCACACAAATATGCCCTGAACGTCTACCCGCCCATAACCTCCTTGTCTCACTGGAACGCACCAATGCAGAACTCCACACAAATTTGCCCTGAACCTGTACCCCTCAATAAACTCCCTGTCTCAGTGGAACGTACCAATGCAGAACTCCACTCAAATATGCCCTGATCCTGTACCGTGCATAACCTCCCTGTCGCACTGGAACGTACCAAAGCAGAATTCCACACAAATATGCTCTGAACGTGTACACGCCCATAACCTCCTTGTCTCACTGGAACGTACCAATGCAGAACTCCACACAAGTATGCCCTGAAACTGTACCCCTCCATAATCTCCTTGTCTCACTGGAACGCACCAATGCCGAACTCCACTCAAATATGCCCTGATCCTGTACCGTGCATAATCTCCCTGTCTCACTGGAACGTACCATTGCAGAACACCACACAAATATGCCCTGAACCTATACCCCTCCATAACCTCCCTGTCTCACTGGAACGTACCAGTGCAGAACTCCACACAAATATGCCCTGAACCTGTACTGGTCCATAACCTCCCTGTCTCATTGGATCGTCCCACTGCAGAACTCCACACAAATATGCCATGAACCGGTACCCTCCATAACCTCCCTGTCTCACTGGAAAGTACCAATGCAGAACTCCACACAAATATGCCCTGAACCTGTACCCGACCATAACCTACCTGTCTCACTGGAACGTACCACTGCAGAACTCCACACAAATATGCCCTGAACCTGTAGCCTCCATAACCTCCCTGTCTCACTGGAACGTACCAATGCAGAACTACACACAAACATTTCCTGAACCTGTACCCCTCCATAACCTCCCTGTCTCACTGGAACGTACCAATGCAGAACTCCACACAAATATGCCCTGAACCGGTTCCTTTCATAACCTCCCTGTCTCTCTGGAACGCACCAACGCAGAACTCCACACAAATATGCCGTGAACCTGTACCCTCCATAACCTCCCTGACGCACTGGAACGGTCCAATGCTGATCTACACACAAATATGCCCTGAACCTGTACCCGACCATAACCTCACTGTCTCACTGGAACGCACCAATGCCGAACTCCACTCAAATATGACCTGATCCTGTACCGTGCATAAACCTCCCTGTCTCACTGGAACGTACCATTGCAGAACTCCACACAAATATGCCCTGAACCTGCACCTGACCATAACCTCCCTGTCTCACTGGAATGTACCAATGCAGAACTCCACACAAATATGCCCTGAACCTGTAACCCTCCATAACCTCCCTGTCTCACTGGAACGTACCAATGCAGAACTCCACACAAATATGCCCTGATCCTGTACCGTGCATAAACCTCCCTGTCTCACTGGAACGTACCAATGCAGAATTCCACTCAAATACGCCCTGATCCTGTACCGTGCATAACCTCCCTGTCTCACTGGAACGTACCAATGCAGAACTCCACACAAATATGCCCTGAACCTGTACCCTCCATAACCTTCTGTCTAACTGGAACGTACCATTGCAGAACACCACACAAATATGCCCTGAAAGTGTACCCGCCCATAACCACCTTGTCTCACTGGAAGGCACCAATGCAGAACTCCACACAAATTTGCCCTGAACCTGTACTCCTCCATAACCTCCTGTCTCACTGGAACGTACCAATGCAGAACTCCACACAAGTATGCCCTGAACCTGTACACCTCCATAACCTCCCTGTCTCACTGGAACGTACCAATGCAGAACTCCACACAAATATGCCCTGAACCTGTAACCCTCCATAACCTCCCTGTCTCACTGGAACGTACCAATGCAGAATTCCACACAAATATGCCCTGAACGTCTACCCGCCCATAACCTCCTTGTCTCACTGGAACGCACCAATGCAGAACTCCACACAAATTTGCCCTGAACCTGTACCCCTCCATAACCTCCCTGTCTCACTGGAACGTACCAATGCAGAACTCCACACAAATATGCCCTGAACCTGTACCCTCCATAACCTTCTGTCTAACTGGAACGTACCATTGCAGAACACCACACAAATATGCCCTGAAAGTGTACCCGCCCATAACCCCCTTGTCTCACTGGATGGCACCAATGCAGAACTCCACACAAATTTGCCCTGAACCTGAACCCCTCCATAACCTCCCTGTCTCACTGGAACGTACCAATGCAGAACTCCACACAAATATGCCCTGAACCTGTACCCTCAATAACCTCCCTGACTCACTGGAACATAGAAATGCAGAACTACACTCAAATATGCCCTGAACCTGTACCCCTCCATAACCTCCCAGTCTCACTGGAACGTACCATTGCAGAACACCACACAAATATGCCCTGAACCTGTACCCGACCATAACCTACCAGTCTCACTGGAGCGCACCAATGCCGATCTCCACTCAAATATGCCCTGACCCTATACCGTGCAAAACCTCTCTGTCTCACTGGAACGTACCATTACAGAACACCACACAAATATGCCCTGAACCTGTACCCCTCCATAACCTCCCTGTCTCACTGGAAAGTACCAATGCAGAACTCCACACAAATATGCCCTGAACCTGCACCCGACCATAACCTCCCTGTCTCACTGGAACGTACCACTGCAGAACTCCACACAAATATGCCCTGAATATGTACCCTCCATAACCTCACTGTCTCACTGGAACGTACCAATGCAGAACTCCAGACAAATGTGCCCTGAACCTGTACACCTCCATAACCTCCCTGTCTCACTGGAACGTACCAATGCAGAACTCCACACAAATATGCCCTGAACCTGTAACCCTCCATAACCTCCCTGTCTCACTGGAACGTACCAATGCAGAATTCCACACAAATATGCCCTGAACGTGTACCCGCCCATAACCTCCTTGTCTCACTGGAACGCACCAATGCAGAACTCCACAGAAATTTGCCCTGAACCTGTACCCCTCAATAACCTCCCTGTCTCACTGGAACGTACCAATGCAGAACTCCACTCAAATATGCCCTGATCCTGTACCGTGCATAACCTCCCTGTCGCACTGGAACGTACCAAAGCAGAATTCCACACAAATATGCCCTGAACGTGTACACGCCCATAACCTCCTTGTCTCACTGGATCGCACCGATGCAGAACTCCACACAAATTTGCCCTGAACCTGTACCCCTCCATAACCTCCTGTCTCACTGGAACGTACCAATGCAGAACTCCACACAAGTATGCCCTGAACCTGTACACCTCCATAACCTCCCTGTCTCACTGGAACGTACCAATGCAGAACTCCACTCAAATATGCCCTGATCCTGTACCGTGCATAACCTCCCTGTCGCACTGGAACATACCAAAGCAGAATTCCACACAAATATGCCCTGAACGTGTACACGCCCATAACCTCCTTGTCTCACTGGAACGCACCGATGCAGAACTCCACACAAATTTGCCCTGAACCTGTACCCCTCCATAACCTCCTGTCTCACTGGAACGTACCAATGCAGAACTCCACACAAGTATGCCCTGAACCTGTACACCTCCATAACCTCCCTGTCTCACTGGAACGTACCAATGCAGAACTCCACACAAATATGCCCTGAACCTGTAACCCTCCATAACCTCCCTGTCTCACTGGAACGTACCAATGCAGAATTCCACACAAATATGCCCTGAACGTCTACCCGCCCATAACCTCCTTGTCTCACTGGAACGCACCAATGCAGAACTCCACACAAATTTGCCCTGAACCTGTACCCCTCAATAAACTCCCTGTCTCAGTGGAACGTACCAATGCAGAACTCCACTCAAATATGCCCTGATCCTGTACCGTGCATAACCTCCCTGTCGCACTGGAACGTACCAAAGCAGAATTCCACACAAATATGCCCTGAACGTGTACACGCCCATAACCTCCTTGTCTCACTGGAACGTACCAATGCAGAACTCCACACAAGTATGCCCTGAAACTGTACCCCTCCATAATCTCCTTGTCTCACTGGAACGCACCAATGCCGAACTCCACTCAAATATGCCCTGATCCTGTACCGTGCATAATCTCCCTGTCTCACTGGAACGTACCATTGCAGAACACCACACAAATATGCCCTGAACCTATACCCCTCCATAACCTCCCTGTCTCACTGGAACGTACCAGTGCAGAACTCCACACAAATATGCCCTGAACCTGTACTGGTCCATAACCTCCCTGTCTCATTGGATCGTCCCACTGCAGAACTCCACACAAATATGCCATGAACCGGTACCCTCCATAACCTCCCTGTCTCACTGGAAAGTACCAATGCAGAACTCCACACAAATATGCCCTGAACCTGTACCCGACCATAACCTACCTGTCTCACTGGAACGTACCACTGCAGAACTCCACACAAATATGCCCTGAACCTGTAGCCTCCATAACCTCCCTGTCTCACTGGAACGTACCAATGCAGAACTACACACAAACATTTCCTGAACCTGTACCCCTCCATAACCTCCCTGTCTCACTGGAACGTACCAATGCAGAACTCCACACAAATATGCCCTGAACCGGTTCCTTTCATAACCTCCCTGTCTCTCTGGAACGCACCAACGCAGAACTCCACACAAATATGCCGTGAACCTGTACCCTCCATAACCTCCCTGACGCACTGGAACGGTCCAATGCTGATCTACACACAAATATGCCCTGAACCTGTACCCGACCATAACCTCACTGTCTCACTGGAACGCACCAATGCCGAACTCCACTCAAATATGACCTGATCCTGTACCGTGCATAAACCTCCCTGTCTCACTGGAACGTACCATTGCAGAACTCCACACAAATATGCCCTGAACCTGCACCTGACCATAACCTCCCTGTCTCACTGGAATGTACCAATGCAGAACTCCACACAAATATGCCCTGAACCTGTAACCCTCCATAACCTCCCTGTCTCACTGGAACGTACCAATGCAGAACTCCACACAAATATGCCCTGATCCTGTACCGTGCATAAACCTCCCTGTCTCACTGGAACGTACCAATGCAGAATTCCACTCAAATACGCCCTGATCCTGTACCGTGCATAACCTCCCTGTCTCACTGGAACGTACCAATGCAGAACTCCACACAAATATGCCCTGAACCTGTACCCTCCATAACCTTCTGTCTAACTGGAACGTACCATTGCAGAACACCACACAAATATGCCCTGAAAGTGTACCCGCCCATAACCACCTTGTCTCACTGGAAGGCACCAATGCAGAACTCCACACAAATTTGCCCTGAACCTGTACCCCTCCATAACCTCCTGTCTCACTGGAACGTACCAATGCAGAACTCCACACAAGTATGCCCTGAACCTGTAACCCTCCATAACCTCCCTGTCTCACTGGAACGTACCAATGCAGAATTCCACACAAATATGCCCTGAACGTCTACCCGCCCATAACCTCCTTGTCTCACTGGAACGCACCAATGCAGAACTCCACACAAATTTGCCCTGAACCTGTACCCCTCCATAACCTCCCTGTCTCACTGGAACGTACCAATGCAGAACTCCACACAAATATGCCCTGAACCTGTACCCTCCATAACCTTCTGTCTAACTGGAACGTACCATTGCAGAACACCACACAAATATGCCCTGAAAGTGTACCCGCCCATAACCCCCTTGTCTCACTGGATGGCACCAATGCAGAACTCCACACAAATTTGCCCTGAACCTGAACCCCTCCATAACCTCCCTGTCTCACTGGAACGTACCAATGCAGAACTCCACACAAATATGCCCTGAACCTGTACCCTCAATAACCTCCCTGACTCACTGGAACATAGAAATGCAGAACTACACTCAAATATGCCCTGAACCTGTACCCCTCCATAACCTCCCAGTCTCACTGGAACGTACCATTGCAGAACACCACACAAATATGCCCTGAACCTGTACCCGACCATAACCTACCAGTCTCACTGGAGCGCACCAATGCCGATCTCCACTCAAATATGCCCTGACCCTATACCGTGCAAAACCTCTCTGTCTCACTGGAACGTACCATTACAGAACACCACACAAATATGCCCTGAACCTGTACCCCTCCATAACCTCCCTGTCTCACTGGAAAGTACCAATGCAGAACTCCACACAAATATGCCCTGAACCTGCACCCGACCATAACCTCCCTGTCTCACTGGAACGTACCACTGCAGAACTCCACACAAATATGCCCTGAATATGTACCCTCCATAACCTCACTGTCTCACTGGAATACCAATGCAGAACTCCAGACAAATGTGCCCTGAACCTGTACACCTCCATAACCTCCCTGTCTCACTGGAACGTACCAATGCAGAACTCCACACAAATATGCCCTGAACCTGTAACCCTCCATAACCTCCCTGTCTCACTGGAACGTACCAATGCAGAATTCCACACAAATATGCCCTGAACGTGTACCCGCCCATAACCTCCTTGTCTCACTGGAACGCACCAATGCAGAACTCCACACAAATTTGCCCTGAACCTATACCCCTCAATAACCTCCCTGTCTCACTGGAACGTACCAATGCAGAACTCCACTCAAATATGCCCTGATCCTGTACCGTGCATAACCTCCCTGTCGCACTGGAACGTACCAAAGCAGAATTCCACACAAATATGCCCTGAACGTGTAAACGCCCATAACCTCCTTGTCTCACTGGAACGCACCGATGCAGAACTCCACACAAATTTGCCCTGAACCTGTACCCCTCCATAACCTCCTGTCTCACTGGAACGTACCAATGCAGAACTCCACACAAGTATGCCCTGAACCTGTACACCTCCATAACCTCCCTGTCTCACTGGAACGTACCAATGCAGAACTCCACACAAATATGCCCTGAACCTGTAACCCTCCATAACCTCCCTGTCTCACTGGAACGTACCAAAGCAGAATTCCACACAAATATGCCCTGAACGTCTACCCGCCCATAACCTCCTTGTCTCACTGGAACGCACCAATGCAGAACTCCACACAAATTTGCCCTGAACCTGTACCCCTCAATAAACTCCCTGTCTCAGTGGAACGTACCAATGCAGAACTCCACTCAAATATGCCCTGATCCTGTACCGTGCATAACCTCCCTGTCGCACTGGAACGTACCAAAGCAGAATTCCACACAAATATGCCCTGAACGTGTACACGCCCATAACCTCCTTGTCTCACTGGAACGTACCAATGCAGAACTCCACACAAGTATGCCCTGAACCTGTACCCCTCCATAATCTCCTTGTCTCACTGGAACGCACCAATGCCGAACTCCACTCAAATATGCCCTGATCCTGTACCGTGCATAATCTCCCTGTCTCACTGGAACGTACCATTGCAGAACACCACACAAATATGCCCTGAACCTATACCCCTCCATAACCTCCCTGTCTCACAGGAACGTACCAGTGCAGAACTCCACACAAATATGCCCTGAACCTGTACTGGTCCATAACCTCCCTGTCTCATTGGATCGTCCCACTGCAGAACTCCACACAAATATGCCATGAACCGGTACCCTCCATAACCTCCCTGTCTCACTGGAAAGTACCAATGCAGAACTCCACACAAATATGCCCTGAACCTGTACCCGACCATAACCTACCTGTCTCACTGGAACGTACCACTGCAGAACTCCACACAAATATGCCCTGAACCTGTAGCCTCCATAACCTCCCTGTCTCACTGGAACGTACCAATGCAGAACTACACACAAACATTTCCTGAACCTGTACCCCTCCATAACCTCCCTGTCTCACTGGAACGTACCAATGCAGAACTCCACACAAATATGCCCTGAACCGGTTCCTTTCATAACCTCCCTGTCTCTCTGGAACGCACCAACGCAGAACTCCACACAAATATGCCGTGAACCTGTACACTCCATAACCTCCCTGACGCACTGGAACGGTCCAATGCTGATCTACACACAAATATGCCCTGAACCTGTACCCGACCATAACCTCACTGTCTCACTGGAACGTACCAATGCAGAATTCCACTCAAATACGCCCTGATCCTGTACCGTGCATAACCTCCCTGTCTCACTGGAACGTATCAATGCATAACTCCACACAAATAGGCCCTGAACCTGTAACCCTCCATAACCTCACTGTCTCACTGGAACGTACCAATGCAGAACTCCACACAAATATGCCCTGAAACGGTACCCTCCATAACCTCCCTGTCTCTCTGGAACGTACCAATGCAGAATTCCACACAAATATGCCCTGAACGTGTACCCGCCCATAACCTCCTTGTCTCACTGGAACGCACCAATGCAGAACTCCACACAAATTTGCCCTGAACCTGTACCCCTCCATAACCTCCCTGTCTCACTGGAACGTACCAATGCAGAACTCCACACAAATATGCCCTGAACCTGTACCCTCCATAACCTTCTGTCTAACTGGAACGTACCATTGCAGAACACCACACAAATATGCCCTGAAAGTGTACCCGCCCATAACCCCCTTGTCTCACTGGAAGGCACCAATGCAGAACTCCACACATATTTGCCCTGAACCTGAACCCCTCCATAACCTCCCTGTCTCACTGGAACGTACCAATGCAGAACTCCACACAAATATGCCCTGAACCTGTACCCTCAATAACCTCCCTGACTCACTGGAACATAGAAATGCAGAACTACACTCAAATATGCCCTGAACCTGTACCCCTCCATAACCTCCCAGTCTCACTGGAACGTACCATTGCAGAACACCACACAAATATGCCCTGAACCTGTACCCGACCATAACCTACCAGTCTGACTGGAGCGCACCAATGCCGATCTCCACTCAAATATGCCCTGACCCTATACCGTGCAAAACCTCTCTGTCTCACTGGAACGTACCATTACAGAACACCACACAAATATGCCCTGAACCTGCACCCGACCATAATCTCCCTGTCTCACTGGAACGTACCACTGCAGAACTCCACACAAATATGCCCTGAATATGTACCCTCCATAACCTCACTGTCTCACTGGAACGTACCAATGCAGAACTCCAGACAAATGTGCCCTGAACCTGTACACCTCCATAACCTCCCTGTCTCACTGGAACGTACCAATGCAGAACTCCACACAAATATGCCCTGAACCTGTAACCCTCCATAACCTCCCTGTCTCACTGGAACGTTCCAATGCAGAATTCCACACAAATATGCCCTGAACGTGTACCCGCCCATAACCTCCTTGTCTCACTGGAACGCACCAATGCAGAACTCCACACAAATTTGCCCTGAACCTGTACCCATCAATAACCTCCCTGTCTCACTGGAACGTACCAATGCAGAACTCCACTCAAATATGCCCTGATCCTGTACCGTGCATAACTTCCCTGTCGCACTGGAACGTACCAAAGCAGAATTCCACACAAATATGCCCTGAACGTGTACACGCCCATAACCTCCTTGTCTCACTGGAACGCACCGATGCAGAACTCCACACAAATTTGCCCTGAACCTGTACCCCTCCATAACCTCCTGTCTCACTGGAACGTACCAATGCAGAACTCCACACAAGTATGCCCTGAACCTGTACACCTCCATAACCTCCCTGTCACACTGGAACGTACCAATGCAGAACTCCACACAAATATGCCCTGAACCTGTAACCCTCCATAAACTCCCTGTCTCACTGGAACGTACCAATGCAGAATTCCACACAAATATGCCCTGAACGTCTACCCGCCCATAACCTCCTTGTCTCACTGGAACGCACCAATGCAGAACTCCACACAAATTTGCCCTGAACCTGTACCCCTCAATAAACTCCCTGTCTCAGTGGAACGTACCAATGCAGAACTCCACTCAAATATGCCCTGATCCTGTACCGTGCATAACCTCCCTGTCGCACTGGAACGTACCAAAGCAGAATTCCACACAAATATGCCCTGAACGTGTACACGCCCATAACCTCCTTGTCTCACTGGAACGTACCAATGCAGAACTCCACACAAGCATGCCCTGAACCTGCACCCCTCCATAATCTCCTTGTCTCACTGGAACGCACCAATGCCGAACTCCACTCAAATATGCCCTGATCCTGTACCGTGCATAATCTCCCTGTCTCACTGGAACGTACCATTGCAGAACACCATACAAATATGCCCTGAACCTATACCCCTCCATAACCTCCCTGTCTCACTGGAACGTACCAGTGCAGAACTCCACACAAATATGCCCTGAACCTGTACTGGTCCATAACCTCCCTGTCTCATTGGATCGTCCCACTGCAGAACTCCACACAAATATGCCATGAACCGGTACCCTCCATAACCTCCCTGTCTCACTGGAAAGTACCAATGCAGAACTCCACACAAATATGCCCTGAACCTGTACCCGACCATAACCTACCTGTCTCACTGGAACGTACCACTGCAGAACTCCACACAAATATGCCCTGAACCTGTAGCCTCCATAACCTCCCTGGCTCACTGGAACGTACCAATGCAGAACTACACACAAACATTTCCTGAACCTGTACCCCTCCATAACCTCCCTGTCTCACTGGAACGTACCAATGCAGAACTCCACACAAATATGCCCTGAACCGGTTCCTTTCATAACCTCCCTGTCTCTCTGGAACGCACCAACGCAGAACTCCACACAAATATGCCGTGACTAGAGATGGGGCAGTGTTGGATCTCCTGTTAGGGAATGCGATAGGTCAGCTGACAGATGTATGTGTTGGGGAGCACTTCGGGTCCAGTGATCACAATAGCATTAGCTTCAATATAATTATGGAGAAGGACAGGACTGGACCTAGAGTTGAGATTTTTGATTGGAGAAAGGCTAACTTTGAGGAGATGCGCAGGGATTTAGAGAGAGTGGAATGGGTCAAGTTGTTTTATGGGAAGGATGTAATAGAGAAATGGAGGTCATTTAAGGGTGAAATTATGAGGGTACAGAATCTTTATGTTCCTGTTCGGTTGAAAGGAAAGATTAAAGGTTTGAAAGCGCCATGGTTTTCAAGGGATATTAGAAACTTGGTTCGAAAAAAGAGGGATGTCTACAATAGATATAGGCAGCATGGAGTAAAGGAATTGCTCGAGGAATATAAAGAATGTAAAAGGAAACTTAAGAAAGAGATTAGAAAAGCTAAAAGAAGTTACGAGTTTGGTTTGGCAAATAAGGTGGAAGTAAATCCGAAAGGCTTCTACAGTTATATTAAAAGCAAGAGGATAGTGAGGGATAAAATTGGTCCCTTAGAGAATCAGGGTGGTCAGCTATGTGTGGAGCCGAGGGAGATGGGAGAGATTTTGAACGATTTCTTCTCTTCGGTATTCACTAAGGAGAAGGATATCGAATGGTGTAAGGTGTGGGAAACAAGTAAGGAAGTTATGGAACCTATGACAATTAAAGAGGTGGAAGTACTGGCGCTTTTAAGAAATTTAAAAGTGGATAAATCTCCGGGTCCTGACCGGATATTCCCCAGGACCTTGAGGGAAGTTTGTGTAGAGATAGCAGGAGCTCTGACGGAGATCTTTCAGATGTCATTAGAAACAGGGATTGTGCCGGAGGATTGGCGTATTGCTCATGTGGTTCCATTGTTTAAAAAGGGTTCTAGAAGTAAGCCTGGCAATTATAGACCTGTCAGTTTGACATCAGTGGTGGGTAAATTAATGGAAAGTATTCTTAGAGATAGTATTTATAATTATCTGGATAGACAGGATCTGATTAGGAGTAGCCAGCATGGATTTGTGCGTGGAAGGTCATGTTTGACAAACCTTATTGAATTTTTTGAAGTAGTTACGAGGAATGTTGACGAGGGTAAGGCAGTGGATGTAGTCTATATGGACTTCAGCAAGGCCTTTGACAAAGTTCCACATGGAAGGTTAGTTAAGAAGGTTCAGTCGTTAGGTATTAGTGCTGGAGTAATAAAATGGATTCAACAGTGGCTAGATGGGAGATGCCAGAGAGTAGTGGTGGATAATTGTTTATCGGGATGGAGGCCGGTGACTAGCGGGGTGCCTCAGGGATCTGTTTTGGGCCCAATGTTGTTTGTAATATACATAAATGATCTGGATGATGGGGTGGTAAATTGGATTAGTAAGTATGCTGATGATACTAAGGTAGGAGGTGTTGTGGATAATGAGGTGGGTTTTCAAAGCTTGCAGGGAGATTTATGCCGGTTAGAAGAATGGGCTGAACGTTGGCAGATGGAGTTTAATGCTGAGAAGTGTGAGGTTCTACATTTTGGCAGGAATAATCCAAATAGAACATACAGGGTAAATGGTAGGGCATTGAGGAATGCAGTGGAACAGAGAGATCTAGGAATAACAGTGCATAGTTCCCTGAAGGTGGAGTCTCATGTAGATAGGGTGGTGAAGAAGGCTTTTGGAACGCTGGCCTTTATAAATCAGAGCATTGAGTACAGAAGTTGGGATGTAATGTTAAAATTGTACAAGGCATTGGTAAGGCCAAATTTGGAATATTGTGTACAGTTCTGGTCACCGAATTATAGGAAAGATATCAATAAATTAGAGAGAGTGCAGAGACGATTTACTAGGATGTTACCAGGGTTTCAGCACTTAAGTTACAGAGAAAGGTTGAACAAGTTAGGTCTCTATTCATTGGAGCGTAGAAGGTTGAGGGGGGATTTGATCGAGGTATTTAAAATGTTGAGAGGGATAGATAGAGTTGACGTGAATAGGCTGTTTCCATTGAGAGTAGGGGAGATTCAAACGAGAGGACATGATTTGAGAGTTAGGGGGCAAAAGTTTAAGGGAAACACGAGGGGGTATTTCTTTACTCAGAGAGTGATAGCTGTGTGGAATGAGCTTCCTGTAGAAGTAGTAGAGGCCAGATCAGTTGTGTCATTTAAGGTAAAATTGGATAGGTATATGGATAGGAAAGGAGTGGAGGGTTATGGGCTGAGTGCGGGTAGGTGGGACTAGGTGAGATTAAGAGTTCGGCACGGACTAGGAGGGCCGGAATGGCCTGTTTCCGTGCTGTGATTGTTATATGGTTAATAACCTGTACCCTCCATAACCTCCCTGACGCACTGGAACGGTCCAATGCTGATCTACACACAAATATGCCCTGAACCTGTACCCGACCATAACCTCACTGTCTCACTGGAACGCACCAATGCCGAACTCCACTCAAATATGACCTGATCCTGTACCGTGCATAAACCTCCCTGTCTCACTGGAACGTACCATTGCAGAACTCCACACAAATATGCCCTGAACCTGCACCTGACCATAACCTCCCTGTCTCACTGGAATGTACCAATGCAGAACTCCACACAAATATGCCCTGAACCTGTAACCCTCCATAACCTCCCTGTCTCACTGGAACGTACCAATGCAGAACTCCACACAAATATGCCCTGATCCTGTACCGTGCATAAACCTCCCTGTCTCACTGGAACGTACCAATGCAGAATTCCACTCAAATATGCCCTGATCCTGTACCGTGCATAACCTCCCTGTCTCACTGGAACGTATCAATGCATAACTCCACACAAATAGGCCCTGAACCTGTAACCCTCCATAACCTCACTGTCTCACTGGAACGTACCAATGCAGAACTCCACACAAATATGCCCTGAAACGGTACCCTCCATAACCTCCCTGTCTCTCTGGAACGTACCAATGCAGAATTCCACACAAATATGCCCTGAACGTGTACCCGCCCATAACCTCCTTGTCTCACTGGAACGCACCAATGCAGAACTCCACACAAATTTGCCCTGAACCTGTACCCCTCCATAACCTCCCTGTCTCACTGGAACGTACCAATGCAGAACTCCACACAAATATGCCCTGAACCTGTACCCTCCATAACCTTCTGTCTAACTGGAACGTACCATTGCAGAACACCACACAAATATGCCCTGAAAGTGTACCCGCCCATAACCCCCTTGTCTCACTGGAAGGCACCAATGCAGAACTCCACACAAATTTGCCCTGAACCTGAACCCCTCCATAACCTCCCTGTCTCACTGGAACGTACCAATGCAGAACTCCACACAAATATGCCCTGAACCTGTACCCTCAATAACCTCCCTGACTCACTGGAACATAGAAATGCAGAACTACACTCAAATATGCCCTGAACCTGTACCCCTCCATAACCTCCCAGTCTCACTGGAACGTACCATTGCAGAACACCACACAAATATGCCCTGAACCTGTACCCGACCATAACCTACCAGTCTCACTGGAGCGCACCAATGCCGATCTCCACTCAAATATGCCCTGACCCTATACCGTGCAAAACCTCTCTGTCTCACTGGAACGTACCATTACAGAACACCACACAAATATGCCCTGAACCTGTACCCCTCCATAACCTCCCTGTCTCACTGGAAAGTACCAATGCAGAACTCCACACAAATATGCCCTGAACCTGCACCCGACCATAACCTCCCTGTCTCACTGGAACGTACCACTGCAGAACTCCACACAAATATGCCCTGAACATGTACCCTCCATAACCTCACTGTCTCACTGGAACGTACCAATGCAGAACTCCAGACAAATGTGCCCTGAACCTGTACACCTCCATAACCTCCCTGTCTCACTGGAACGTACCAATGCAGAACTCCACACAAATATGCCCTGAACCTGTAACCCTCCATAACCTCCCTGTCTCACTGGAACGTACCAATGCAGAATTCCACACAAATATGCCCTGAACGTGTACCCGCCCATAACCTCCTTGTCTCACTGGAACGCACCAATGCAGAACTCCACACAAATTTGCCCTGAACCTGTACCCCTCAATAACCTCCCTGTCTCACTGGAACGTACCAATGCAGAACTCCACTCAAATATGCCCTGATCCTGTACCGTGCATAACCTCCCTGTCGCACTGGAACGTACCAAAGCAGAATTCCACACAAATATGCCCTGAACGTGTACACGCCCATAACCTCCTTGTCTCACTGGAATGCACCGATGCAGAACTCCACACAAATTTGCCCTGAACCTGTACCCCTCCATAACCTCCTGTCTCACTGGAACGTACCAATGCAGAACTCCACACAAGTATGCCCTGAACCTGTACACCTCCATAACCTCCCTGTCTCACTGGAACGTACCAATGCAGAACTCCACACAAATATGCCCTGAACCTGTAACCCTCCATAACCTCCCTGTCTCACTGGAAAGTACCAATGCAGAATTCCACACAAATATGCCCTGAACGTCTACCCGCCCATAACCTCCTTGTCTCACTGGAACGCACCAATGCAGAACTCCACACAAATTTGCCCTGAACCTGTACCCCTCAATAAACTCCCTGTCTCAGTGGAACGTACCAATGCAGAACTCCACTCAAATATGCCCTGATCCTGTACCGTGCATAACCTCCCTGTCGCACTGGAACGTACCAAAGCAGAATTCCACACAAATATGCCCTGAACGTGTACACGCCCATAACCTCCTTGTCTCACTGGAACGTACCAATGCAGAACTCCACACAAGTATGCCCTGAACCTGTACCCCTCCATAATCTCCTTGTCTCACTGGAACGCACCAATGCCGAACTCCACTCAAATATGCCCTGATCCTGTACCGTGCATAATCTCCCTGTCTCACTGGAACGTACCATTGCAGAACACCACACAAATATGCCCTGAACCTATACCCCTCCATAACCTCCCTGTCTCACTGGAACGTACCAGTGCAGAACTCCACACAAATATGCCCTGAACCTGTACTGGTCCATAACCTCCCTGTCTCATTGGATCGTCCCACTGCAGAACTCCACACAAATATGCCATGAACCGGTACCCTCCATAACCTCCCTGTCTCACTGGAAAGTACCAATGCAGAACTCCACGCAAATATGCCCTGAACCTGTACCCGACCATAACCTACCTGTCTCACTGGAACGTACCACTGCAGAACTCCACACAAATATGCCCTGAACCTGTAGCCTCCATAACCTCCCTGTCTCACTGGAACGTACCAATGCAGAACTCCACACAAATATGCCCTGAACGTGTACCCGCCCATAACCTCCTTGTCTCACTGGAACGCACCAATGCAGAACTCCACACAAATTTGCCCTGAACCTGTACCCCTCAATAACCTCCCTGTCTCACTGGAACGTACCAATGCAGAACTCCACTCAAATATGCCCTGATCCTGTACCGTGCATAACCTCCCTGTCGCACTGGAACGTACCAAAGCAGAATTCCACACAAATATGCCCTGAACGTGTACACGCCCATAACCTCCTTGTCTCACTGGAACGCACCGATGCAGAACTCCACACAAATTTGCCCTGAACCTGTACCCCTCCATAACCTCCTGTCTCACTGGAACGTACCAATGCAGAACTCCACACAAGTATGCCCTGAACCTGTACCCCTCCATAATCTCCTTGTCTCACTGGAACGCACCAATGCCGAACTCCACTCAAATATGCCCTGATCCTGTACCGTGCATAATCTCCCTGTCTCACTGGAACTTACCATTGCAGAACACCACACAAATATGCCCTGAACCAAGAGCCCTCCATAACCTCCCTGTCTCACTGGAACGTACCAGTGCAGAACTCCACACAAATATGCCCTGAACCTGTACTGGTCCATAACCTCCCTGTCTCATTGGATCGTCCCACTGCAGAACTCCACACAAATATGCCATGAACCGGTACCCTCCATAACCCCCTTGTCTCACTGGAAGGCACCAATGCAGAACTCCACACAAATTTGCCCTGAACCTGAACCCCTCCATAACCTCCCTGTCTCACTGGAACGTACCAATGCAGAACTCCACACAAATAAGCCCTGAACCTGTACCCTCAATAACCTCCCTGACTCACTGGAACATAGAAATGCAGAACTACACTCAAATATGCCCTGAACCTGTACCCCTCCATAACCTCCCAGTCTCACTGGAACGTACCATTGCAGAACACCACACAAATATGCCCTGAACCTGTACCCGACCATAACCTACCAGTCTCACTGGAGCGCACCAATGCCGATCTCCACTCAAATATGCCCTGACCCTATACCGTGCAAAACCTCTCTGTCTCACTGGAACGTACCATTACAGAACACCACACAAATATGCCCTGAACCTGTACCCCTCCATAACCTCCCTGTCTCACTGGAAAGTACCAATGCAGAACTCCACACAAATATGCCCTGAACCTGCACCCGACCATAACCTCCCTGTCTCACTGGAACGTACCACTGCAGAACTCCACACAAATATGCCCTGAATATGTACCCTCCATAACCTCACTGTCTCACTGGAACGTACCAATGCAGAACTCCAGACAAATGTGCCCTGAACCTGTACACCTCCATAACCTCCCTGTCTCACTGGAACGTACCAATGCAGAACTCCACACAAATATGCCCTGAACCTGTAACCCTCCATAACCTCCCTGTCTCACTGGAACGTACCAATGCAGAATTCCACACAAATATGCCCTGAACGTGTACCCGCCCATAACCTCCTTGTCTCACTGGAACGCACCAATGCAGAACTCCACACAAATTTGCCCTGAACCTGTACCCCTCAATAACCTCCCTGTCTCACTGGAACGTACCAATGCAGAACTCCACTCAAATATGCCCTGATCCTGTACCGTGCATAACCTCCCTGTCGCACTGGAACGTACCAAAGCAGAATTCCACACAAATATGCCCTGAACGTGTACACGCCCATAACCTCCTTGTCTCACTGGAACGCACCGATGCAGAACTCCACACAAATTTGCCCTGAACCTGTACCCCTCCATAACCTCCTGTCTCACTGGAACGTACCAATGCAGAACTCCACACAAGTATGCCCTGAACCTGTACACCTCCATAACCTCCCTGTCTCACTGGAACGTACCAATGCAGAACTCCACACAAATATGCCCTGAACCTGTAACCCTCCATAACCTCCCTGTCTCACTGGAAAGTACCAATGCAGAATTCCACACAAATATGCCCTGAACGTCTACCCGCCCATAACCTCCTTGTCTCACTGGAACGCACCAATGCAGAACTCCACACAAATTTGCCCTGAACCTGTACCCCTCAATAAACTCCCTGTCTCAGTGGAACGTACCAATGCAGAACTCCACTCAAATATGCCCTGATCCTGTACCGTGCATAACCTCCCTGTCGCACTGGAACGTACCAAAGCAGAATTCCACACAAATATGCCCTGAACGTGTACACGCCCATAACCTCCTTGTCTCACTGGAACGTACCAATGCAGAACTCCACACAAGTATGCCCTGAACCTGTACCCTTCCATAATCTCCTTGTCTCACTGGAACGCACCAATGCCGAACTCCACTCAAATATGCCCTGATCCTGTACCGTGCATAATCTCCCTGTCTCACTGGAACGTACCATTGCAGAACACCACACAAATATGCCCTGAACCTATACCCCTCCATAACCTCCCTGTCTCACTGGAACGTACCAGTGCAGAACTCCACACAAATATGCCCTGAACCTGTACTGGTCCATAACCTCCCTGTCTCATTGGATCGTCCCACTGCAGAACTCCACACAAATATGCCATGAACCGGTACCCTCCATAACCTCCCTGTCTCACTGGAAAGTACCAATGCCGAACTCCACGCAAATATGCCCTGAACCTGTACCCGACCATAACCTACCTGTCTCACTGGAACGTACCACTGCAGAACTCCACACAAACATTTCCTGAACCTGTACCCCTCCATAACCTCCCTGTCTCACTGGAACGTACCAATGCAGAACTCCACACAAATATGCCCTGAACCGGTTCCTTTCATAACCTCCCTGTCTCTCTGGAACGCACCAACGCAGAACTCCACACAAATATGCCGTGAACCTGTACCCTCCATAACCTCCCTGACGCACTGGAACGGTCCAATGCTGATCTACACACAAATATGCCCTGAACCTGTACCCGACCATAACCTCACTGTCTCACTGGAACGCACCAATGCCGAACTCCACTCAAATATGACCTGATCCTGTACCGTGCATAAACCTCCCTGTCTCACTGGAACGTACCATTGCAGAACTCCACACAAATATGCCCTGAACCTGCACCTGACCATAACCTCCCTGTCTCACTGGAATGTACCAATGCAGAACTCCACACAAATATGACCTGAACCTGTAACCCTCCATAACCTCCCTGTCTCACTGGAACGTACCAATGCAGAACTCCACACAAATATGCCCTGATCCTGTACCGTGCATAAACCTCCCTGTCTCACTGGAACGTACCAATGCAGAATTCCACTCAAATACGCCCTGATCCTGTACCGTGCATAACCTCCCTGTCTCACTGGAACGTATCAATGCATAACTCCACACAAATAGGCCCTGAACCTGTAACCCTCCATAACCTCACTGTCTCACTGGAACGTACCAATGCAGAACTCCACACAAATATGCCCTGAAACGGTACCCTCCATAACCTCCCTGTCTCTCTGGAACGTACCAATGCAGAATTCCACACAAATATGCCCTGAACGTGTACCCGCCCATAACCTCCTTGTCTCACTGGAACGCACCAATGCAGAACTCCACACAAATTTGCCCTGAACCTGTACCCCTCCATAACCTCCCTGTCTCACTGGAACGTACCAATGCAGAACTCCACACAAATATGCCCTGAACCTGTACCCTCCATAACCTTCTGTCTAACTGGAACGTACCATTGCAGAACACCACACAAATATGCCCTGAAAGTGTACCCGCCCATAACCCCCTTGTCTCACTGGAAGGCACCAATGCAGAACTCCACACATATTTGCCCTGAACCTGAACCCCTCCATAACCTCCCTGTCTCACTGGAACGTACCAATGCAGAACTCCACACAAATATGCCCTGAACCTGTACCCTCAATAACCTCCCTGACTCACTGGAACATAGAAATGCAGAACTACACTCAAATATGCCCTGAACCTGTACCCCTCCATAACCTCCCAGTCTCACTGGAACGTACCATTGCAGAACACCACACAAATATGCCCTGAACCTGTACCCGACCATAACCTACCAGTCTCACTGGAGCGCACCAATGCCGATCTCCACTCAAATATGCCCTGACCCTATACCGTGCAAAACCTCTCTGTCTCACTGGAACGTACCATTACAGAACACCACACAAATATGCCCTGAACCTGCACCCGACCATAACCTCCCTGTCTCACTGGAACGTACCACTGCAGAACTCCACACAAATATGCCCTGAATATGTACCCTCCATAACCTCACTGTCTCACTGGAACGTACCAATGCAGAACTCCAGACAAATGTGCCCTGAACCTGTACACCTCCATAACCTCCCTGTCTCACTGGAACGTACCAATGCAGAACTCCACACAAATATGCCCTGAACCTGTACCCCTCAATAACCTCCCTGTCTCACTGGAACGTACCAATGCAGAACTCCACTCAAATATGCCCTGATCCTGTACCGTGCATAACCTCCCTGTCGCACTGGAACGTACCAAAGCAGAATTCCACACAAATATGCCCTGAACGTGTACACGCCCATAACCTCCTTGTCTCACTGGAACGCACCGATGCAGAACTCCACACAAATTTGCCCTGAACCTGTACCCCTCCATAACCTCCTGTCTCACTGGAACGTACCAATGCAGAACTCCACACAAGTATGCCCTGAACCTGTACACCTCCATAACCTCCCTGTCACACTGGAACGTACCAATGCAGAACTCCACACAAATATGCCCTGAACCTGTAACCCTCCATAACCTCCCTGTCTCACTGGAACGTACCAATGCAGAATTCCACACAAATATGCCCTGAACGTCTACCCGCCCATAACCTCCTTGTCTCACTGGAACGCACCAATGCAGAACTCCACACAAGTATGCCCTGAACCTGCACCCCTCCATAATCTCCTTGTCTCACTGGAACGCACCAATGCCGAACTCCACTCAAATATGCCCTGATCCTGTACCGTGCATAATCTCCCTGTCTCACTGGAACGTACCATTGCAGAACACCACACAAATATGCCCTGAACCTATACCCCTCCATAACCTCCCTGTCTCACTGGAACGTACCAGTGCAGAACTCCACACAAATATGCCCTGAACCTGTACTGGTCCATAACCTCCCTGTCTCATTGGATCGTCCCACTGCAGAACTCCACACAAATATGCCATGAACCAGTACCCTCCATAACCTCCCTGTCTCACTGGAAAGTACCAATGCAGAAATCCACACAAATATGCCCTGAACCTGTACCCGACCATAACCTACCTGTCTCACTGGAACGTACCACTGCAGAACTCCACACAAATATGCCCTGAACCTGTAGCCTCCATAACCTCCCTGTCTCACTGGAACGTACCAATGCAGAACTACACACAAACATTTCCTGAACCTGTACCCCTCCATAACCTACCTGTCTCACTGGAACGTACCAATGCAGAACTCCACACAAATATGCCCTGAACCGGTTCCTTTCATAACCTCCCTGTCTCTCTGGAACGCACCAACGCAGAACTCCACACAAATATGCCGTGAACCTGTACCCTCCATAACCTCCCTGACGCACTGGAACGGTCCAATGCTGATCTACACACAAATATGCCCTGAACCTGTACCCGACCATAACCTCACTGTCTCACTGGAACGCACCAATGCCGAACTCCACTCAAATATGACCTGATCCTGTACCGTGCATAAACCTCCCTGTCTCACTGGAACGTACCATTGCAGAACTCCACACAAATATGCCCTGAACCTGCACCTGACCATAACCTCCCTGTCTCACTGGAATGTACCAATGCAGAACTCCACACAAATATGCCCTGAACCTGTAACCCTCCATAACCTCCCTGTCTCACTGGAACGTACCAATGCAGAACTCCACACAAATATGCCCTGATCCTGTACCGTGCATAAACCTCCCTGTCTCACTGGAACGTACCAATGCAGAATTCCACTCAAATATGCCCTGATCCTGTACCGTGCATAACCTCCTTGTCTCACTGGAACGCACCAATGCAGAACACCACACAAATTTGCCCTGAACCTGTACCCCTCCATAACCTCCCTGTCTCACTGGAACGTACCAATGCAGAACTCCACACAAATATGCCCTGAACCTGTACCCTCCATAACCTTCTGTCTAACTGGAACGTACCATTGCAGAACACCACACAAATATGCCCTGAAAGTGTACCCGCCCATAACCCCCTTGTCTCACTGGAAGGCACCAATGCAGAACTCCACACAAATTTGCCCTGAACCTGAACCCCTCCATAACCTCCCTGTCTCACTGGAACGTACCAATGCAGAACTCCACACAAATATGCCCTGAACCTGTACCCTCAATAACCTCCCTGACTCACTGGAACATAGAAATGCAGAACTACACTCAAATATGCCCTGAACCTGTACCCCTCCATAACCTCCCAGTCTCACTGGAACGTACCATTGCAGAACACCACACAAATATGCCCTGAACCTGTACCCGACCATAACCTACCAGTCTCACTGGAGCGCACAAATGCCGATCTCCACTCAAATATGCCCTGACCCTATACCGTGCAAAACCTCTCTGTCTCACTGGAACGTACCATTACAGAACACCACACAAATATGCCCTGAACCTGTACCCCTCCATAACCTCCCTGTCTCACTGGAAAGTACCAATGCAGAACTCCACACAAATATGCCCTGAACCTGCACCCGACCATAACCTCCCTGTCTCACTGGAACGTACCACTGCAGAACTCCACACAAATATGCCCTGAATATGTACCCTCCATAACCTCACTGTCTCACTGGAACGTACCAATGCAGAACTCCAGACAAATGTGCCCTGAACCTGTACACCTCCATAACCTCCCTGTCTCACTGGAACGTACCAATGCAGAACTCCACACAAATATGCCCTGAACCTGTAACCCTCCATAACCTCCCTGTCTCACTGGAACGTACCAATGCAGAATTCCACACAAATATGCCCTGAACGTGTACCCGCCCATAACCTCCTTGTCTCACTGGAACGCACCAATGCAGAACTCCACACAAATTTGCCCTGAACCTGTACCCCTCAATAACCTCCCTGTCTCACTGGAACGTACCAATGCAGAACTCCACTCAAATATGCCCTGATCCTGTACCGTGCATAACCTCCCTGTCGCACTGGAACGTACCAAAGCAGAATTCCACACAAATATGCCCTGAACGTGTACACGCCCATAACCTCCTTGTCTCACTGGAACGCACCGATGCAGAACTCCACACAAATTTGCCCTGAACCTGTACCCCTCCATAACCTCCTGTCTCACTGGAACGTACCAATGCAGAACTCCACACAAGTATGCCCTGAACCTGTACACCTCCATAACCTCCCTGTCTCACTGGAACGTACCAATGCAGAACTCCACACAAATATGCCCTGAACCTGTAACCCTCCATAACCTCCCTGTCTCACTGGAAAGTACCAATGCAGAATTCCACACAAATATGCCCTGAACGTCTACCCGCCCATAACCTCCTTGTCTCACTGGAACGCACCAATGCAGAACTCCACACAAATTTGCCCTGAACCTGTACCCCTCAATAAACTCCCTGTCTCAGTGGAACGTACCAATGCAGAACTCCACTCAAATATGCCCTGATCCTGTACCGTGCATAACCTCCCTGTCGCACTGGAACGTACCAAAGCAGAATTCCACACAAATATGCCCTGAACGTGTACACGCCCATAACCTCCTTGTCACACTGGAACGTACCAATGCAGAACTCCACACAAGTATGCCCTGAACCTGTACCCCTCCATAATCTCCTTGTCTCACTGGAACGCACCAATGCCGAACTCCACTCAAATATGCCCTGATCCTGTACCGTGCATAATCTCCCTGTCTCACTGGAACGTACCATTGCAGAACACCACACAAATATGCCCTGAACCTATACATCTCCATAACCTCCCTGTCTCACTGGAACGTACCAGTGCAGAACTCCACACAAATATGCCCTGAACCTGTACCCGACCATAACCTACCTGTCTCATTGGATCGTCCCACTGCAGAACTCCACACAAATATGCCATGAACCGGTACCCTCCATAACCTCCCTGTCTCACTGGAAAGTACCAATGCAGAACTCCACGCAAATATGCCCTGAACCTGTACCCGACCATAACCTACCTGTCTCACTGGAACGTACCACTGCAGAACTCCACACAAATATGCCCTGAACCTGTAGCCTCCATAACCTCCCTGTCTCACTGGAACGTACCAATGCAGAACTCCACACAAATATGCCCTGAACGTGTACCCGCCCATAACCTCCTTGTCTCACTGGAACGCACCAATGCAGAACTCCACACAAATTTGCCCTGAACCTGTACCCCTCAATAACCTCCCTGTCTCACTGGAACGTACCAATGCAGAACTCCACTCAAATATGCCCTGATCCTGTACCGTGCATAACCTCCCTGTCGCACTGGAACGTACCAAAGCAGAATTCCACACAAATATGCCCTGAACGTGTACACGCCCATAACCTCCTTGTCTCACTGGAACGCACCGATGCAGAACTCCACACAAATTTGCCCTGAACCTGTACCCCTCCATAACCTCCTGTCTCACTGGAACGTACCAATGCAGAACTCCACACAAGTATGCCCTGAACCTGTACCCCTCCATAATCTCCTTGTCTCACTGGAACGCACCAATGCCGAACTCCACTCAAATATGCCCTGATCCTGTACCGTGCATAATCTCCCTGTCTCACTGGAACTTACCATTGCAGAACACCACACAAATATGCCCTGAACCTATAGCCCTCCATAACCTCCCTGTCTCACTGGAACGTACCAGTGCAGAACTCCACACAAATATGCCCTGAACCTGTACTGGTCCATAACCTCCCTGTCTCATTGGATCGTCCCACTGCAGAACTCCACACAAATATGCCATGAACCGGTACCCTCCATAACCCCCTTGTCTCACTGGAAGGCACCAATGCAGAACTCCACACAAATTTGCCCTGAACCTGAACCCCTCCATAACCTCCCTGTCTCACTGGAACGTACCAATGCAGAACTCCACACAAATATGCCCTGAACCTGTACCCTCAATAACCTCCCTGACTCACTGGAACATAGAAATGCAGAACTACACTCAAATATGCCCTGAACCTGTACCCCTCCATAACCTCCCAGTCTCACTGGAACGTACCATTGCAGAACACCACACAAATATGCCCTGAACCTGTACCCGACCATAACCTACCAGTCTCACTGGAGCGCACCAATGCCGATCTCCACTCAAATATGCCCTGACCCTATACCGTGCAAAACCTCTCTGTCTCACTGGAACGTACCATTACAGAACACCACACAAATATGCCCTGAACCTGTACCCCTCCATAACCTCCCTGTCTCACTGGAAAGTACCAATGCAGAACTCCACACAAATATGCCCTGAACCTGCACCCGACCATAACCTCCCTGTCTCACTGGAACGTACCACTGCAGAACTCCACACAAATATGCCCTGAATATGTACCCTCCATAACCTCACTGTCTCACTGGAACGTACCAATGCAGAACTCCAGACAAATGTGCCCTGAACCTGTACACCTCCATAACCTCCCTGTCTCACTGGAACGTACCAATGCAGAACTCCACACAAATATGCCCTGAACCTGTAACCCTCCATAACCTCCCTGTCTCACTGGAACGTACCAATGCAGAATTCCACACAAATATGCCCTGAACGTGTACCCGCCCATAACCTCCTTGTCTCACTGGAACGCACCAATGCAGAACTCCACACAAATTTGCCCTGAACCTGTACCCCTCAATAACCTCCCTGTCTCACTGGAACGTACCAATGCAGAACTCCACTCAAATATGCCCTGATCCTGTACCGTGCATAACCTCCCTGTCGCACTGGAACGTACCAAAGCAGAATTCCACACAAATATGCCCTGAACGTGTACACGCCCATAACCTCCTTGTCTCACTGGAACGCACCGATGCAGAACTCCACACAAATTTGCCCTGAACCTGTACCCCTCCATAACCTCCTGTCTCACTGGAACGTACCAATGCAGAACTCCACACAAGTATGCCCTGAACCTGTACACCTCCATAACCTCCCTGTCTCACTGGAACGTACCAATGCAGAACTCCACACAAATATGCCCTGAACCTTTAACCCTCCATAACCTCCCTGTCTCACTGGAAAGTACCAATGCAGAATTCCACACAAATATGCCCTGAACGTCTACCCGCCCATAACCTCCTTGTCTCACTGGAACGCACCAATGCAGAACTCCACACAAATTTGCCCTGAACCTGTACCCCTCAATAAACTCCCTGTCTCAGTGGAACGTACCAATGCAGAACTCCACTCAAATATGCCCTGATCCTGTACCGTGCATAACCTCCCTGTCGCACTGGAACGTACCAAAGCAGAATTCCACACAAATATGCCCTGAACGTGTACACGCCCATAACCTCCTTGTCTCACTGGAACGTACCAATGCAGAACTCCACACAAGTATGCCCTGAACCTGTAACCCTCCATAATCTCCTTGTCTCACTGGAACGCACCAATGCCGAACTCCACTCAAATATGCCCTGATCCTGTACCGTGCATAATCTCCCTGTCTCACTGGAACGTACCATTGCAGAACACCACACAAATATGCCCTGAACCTATACCCCTCCATAACCTCCCTGTCTCACTGGAACGTACCAGTGCAGAACTCCACACAAATATGCCCTGAACCTGTACTGGTCCATAACCTCCCTGTCTCATTGGATCGTCCCACTGCAGAACTCCACACAAATATGCCATGAACCGGTACCCTCCATAACCTCCCTGTCTCACTGGAAAGTACCAATGCAGAACTCCACGCAAATATGCCCTGAACCTGTACCCGACCATAACCTACCTGTCTCACTGGAACGTACCACTGCAGAACTCCACACAAATATGCCCTGAACCTGTAGCCTCCATAACCTCCCTGTCTCACTGGAACGTACCAATGCAGAACTCCACACAAATATGCCCTGAACGTGTACCCGCCCATAACCTCCTTGTCTCACTGGAACGCACCAATGCAGAACTCCACACAAATTTGCCCTGAACCTGTACCCCTCAATAACCTCCCTGTCTCACTGGAACGTACCAATGCAGAACTCCACTCAAATATGCCCTGATCCTGTACCGTGCATAACCTCCCTGTCGCACTGGAACGTACCAAAGCAGAATTCCACACAAATATGCCCTGAACGTGTACCCCTCCATAACCTCCTGTCTCACTGGAACGTACCAATGCAGAACTCCACACAAGTATGCCCTGAACCTGTACCCCTCCATAATCTCCTTGTCTCACTGGAACGCACCAATGCCGAACTCCACTCAAATATGCCCTGATCCTGTACCGTGCATAATCTCCCTGTCTCACTGGAACTTACCATTGCAGAACACCACACAAATATGCCCTGAACCTATAGCCCTCCATAACCTCCCTGTCTCACTGGAACGTACCAGTGCAGAACTCCACACAAATATGCCCTGAACCTGTACTGGTCCATAACCTCCCTGTCTCATTGGATCGTCCCACTGCAGAACTCCACACAAATATGCCATGAACCGGTACCCTCCATAACCTCCCTGTCTCACTGGAAAGTACCAATGCAGAACTCCACACAAATATGCCCTGAACCTGTACCCGACCATAACCTCCCTGTCTCACTGGAACGTACCACTGCAGAACTCTACACAAATATGCCCTGAACCTGTAGCCTCCATAACCTCCCTGTCTCACTGGAACGTACCAATGCAGAACTACACACAAACATTTCCTGAACCTGTACCCCTCCATAACCTCCCTGTCTCACTGGAACGTACCAATGCAGAACTCCACACAAATATGCCCTGAACCGGTTCCTTTCATAACCTCCCTGTCTCTCTGGAACGCACCAACGCAGAACTCCACACAAATATGCCGTGAACCTGTACCCTCCATAAACTCCCTGTCTCACTGGAACGTACCAATGCAGAACTCCACACAAATATGCCCTGATCCTGTAACGTGCATAAACCTCCCTGTCTCACTGGAACGTACCAATGCAGAATTCCACTCAAATATGCCCTGATCCTGTACCGTGCATAACCTCCCTGTCTCACTGGAACGTATCAATGCATAACTCCACACAAATAGGCCCTGAACCTGTACCCCTCAATAACCTCCCTGTCTCACTGGAACGTACCAGTGCAGAACTCCACACAAATATGCCCTGAACCTGTACTGGTCCATAACCTCCCTGTCTCATTGGATCGTCCCACTGCAGAACTCCACACAAATATGCCATGAACCGGTACCCTCCATAACCTCCCTGTCTCACTGGAAAGTACCAATGCAGAACTCCACACAAATATGCCCTGAACCTGTACCCGACCATAACCTCCCTGTCTCACTGGAACGGTCCAATGCTGATCTACACACAAATATGCCCTGAACCTGTACCCGACCATAACCTCCCTGTCTCACTGGAACGCACCAATGCCGAACTCCACTCAAATATGCCCTGATCCTGTACCGTGCATAAACCTCCCTGTCTCACTGGAACGTACCATTGCAGAACTCCACACAAATATGCCCTGAACCTGCACCTGACCATAACCTCCCTGTCTCACTGGAATGTACCAATGCAGAACTCCACACAAATATGCCCTGAACCTGTAACCCTCCATAAACTCCCTGTCTCACTGGAACGTACCAATGCAGAACTCCACACAAATATGCCCTGATCCTGTAACGTGCATAAACCTCCCTGTCTCACTGGAACGTACCAATGCAGAATTCCACTCAAATATGCCCTGATCCTGTACCGTGCATAACCTCCCTGTCTCACTGGAACGTATCAATGCATAACTCCACACAAATAGGCCCTGAACCTGTAACCCTCCATATCCTCCCTGTCTCACTGGAACGTACCAATGCAGAACTCCACACAAATATGCCCTGAACCGGTACCCTCCATAACCTCCCTGTCTCTCTGGAACGTACCAATGCAGAATTCCACACAAATATGCCCTGAACGTGTACCCGCCCATAACCTCCTTGTCTCACTGGAACGCACCAATGCAGAGCTCCACACAAATTTGCCCTGAACCTGAACCCCTCCATAACCTCCCTGTCTCACTGGAACGTACCAATGCAGAACTCCACACAAATATGCCCTGAACCTGTACCCTCAATAACCTCCCTGACTCACTGGAACATAGAAATGCAGAACTACACTCAAATATGCCCTGAACCTGTACCCCTCCATAACCTCCCAGTCTCACTGGAACGTACCATTGCAGAACACCACACAAATATGCCCTGAACCTGTACCCGACCATAACCTACCAGTCTCACTGGAGCGCACCAATGCCGATCTCCACTCAAATATGCCCTGACCCTATACCGTGCAAAACCTCTCTGTCTCACTGGAACGTACCATTACAGAACACCACACAAATATGCCCTGAACCTGTACCCCTCCATAACCTCCCTGTCTCACTGGAAAGTACCAATGCAGAACTCCACACAAATATGCCCTGAACCTGCACCCGACCATAACCTCCCTGTCTCACTGGAACGTACCACTGCAGAACTCCACACAAATATGCCCTGAATATGTACCCTCCATAACCTCACTGTCTCACTGGAACGTACCAATGCAGAACTCCAGACAAATGTGCCCTGAACCTGTACACCTCCATAACCTCCCTGTCTCACTGGAACGTACCAATGCAGAACTCCACACAAATATGCCCTGAACCTGTAACCCTCCATAACCTCCCTGTCTCACTGGAACGTACCAATGCAGAATTCCACACAAATATGCCCTGAACGTGTACCCGCCCATAACCTCCTTGTCTCACTGGAACGCACCAATGCAGAACTCCACACAAATTTGCCCTGAACCTGTACCCCTCAATAACCTCCCTGTCTCACTGGAACGTACCAATGCAGAACTCCACTCAAATATGCCCTGATCCTGTACCGTGCATAACCTCCCTGTCGCACTGGAACGTACCAAAGCAGAATTCCACACAAATATGCCCTGAACGTGTACACGCCCATAACCTCCTTGTCTCACTGGAACGCACCGATGCAGAACTCCACACAAATTTGCCCTGAACCTGTACCCCTCCATAACCTCCTGTCTCACTGGAACGTACCAATGCAGAACTCCACACAAGTATGCCCTGAACCTGTACACCTCCATAACCTCCCTGTCTCACTGGAACGTACCAATGCAGAACTCCACACAAATATGCCCTGAACCTTTAACCCTCCATAACCTCCCTGTCTCACTGGAAAGTACCAATGCAGAATTCCACACAAATATGCCCTGAACGTCTACCCGCCCATAACCTCCTTGTCTCACTGGAACGCACCAATGCAGAACTCCACACAAATTTGCCCTGAACCTGTACCCCTCAATAAACTCCCTGTCTCAGTGGAACGTACCAATGCAGAACTCCACTCAAATATGCCCTGATCCTGTACCGTGCATAACCTCCCTGTCGCACTGGAACGTACCAAAGCAGAATTCCACACAAATATGCCCTGAACGTGTACACGCCCATAACCTCCTTGTCTCACTGGAACGTACCAATGCAGAACTCCACACAAGTATGCCCTGAACCTGTAACCCTCCATAATCTCCTTGTCTCACTGGAACGCACCAATGCCGAACTCCACTCAAATATGCCCTGATCCTGTACCGTGCATAATCTCCCTGTCTCACTGGAACGTACCATTGCAGAACACCACACAAATATGCCCTGAACCTATACCCCTCCATAACCTCCCTGTCTCACTGGAACGTACCAGTGCAGAACTCCACACAAATATGCCCTGAACCTGTACTGGTCCATAACCTCCCTGTCTCATTGGATCGTCCCACTGCAGAACTCCACACAAATATGCCATGAACCGGTACCCTCCATAACCTCCCTGTCTCACTGGAAAGTACCAATGCAGAACTCCACGCAAATATGCCCTGAACCTGTACCCGACCATAACCTACCTGTCTCACTGGAACGTACCACTGCAGAACTCCACACAAATATGCCCTGAACCTGTAGCCTCCATAACCTCCCTGTCTCACTGGAACGTACCAATGCAGAACTCCACACAAATATGCCCTGAACGTGTACCCGCCCATAACCTCCTTGTCTCACTGGAACGCACCAATGCAGAACTCCACACAAATTTGCCCTGAACCTGTACCCCTCAATAACCTCCCTGTCTCACTGGAACGTACCAATGCAGAACTCCACTCAAATATGCCCTGATCCTGTACCGTGCATAACCTCCCTGTCGCACTGGAACGTACCAAAGCAGAATTCCACACAAATATGCCCTGAACGTGTACCCCTCCATAACCTCCTGTCTCACTGGAACGTACCAATGCAGAACTCCACACAAGTATGCCCTGAACCTGTACCCCTCCATAATCTCCTTGTCTCACTGGAACGCACCAATGCCGAACTCCACTCAAATATGCCCTGATCCTGTACCGTGCATAATCTCCCTGTCTCACTGGAACTTACCATTGCAGAACACCACACAAATATGCCCTGAACCTATAGCCCTCCATAACCTCCCTGTCTCACTGGAACGTACCAGTGCAGAACTCCACACAAATATGCCCTGAACCTGTACTGGTCCATAACCTCCCTGTCTCATTGGATCGTCCCACTGCAGAACTCCACACAAATATGCCATGAACCGGTACCCTCCATAACCTCCCTGTCTCACTGGAAAGTACCAATGCAGAACTCCACACAAATATGCCCTGAACCTGTACCCGACCATAACCTCCCTGTCTCACTGGAACGTACCACTGCAGAACTCTACACAAATATGCCCTGAACCTGTAGCCTCCATAACCTCCCTGTCTCACTGGAACGTACCAATGCAGAACTACACACAAACATTTCCTGAACCTGTACCCCTCCATAACCTCCCTGTCTCACTGGAACGTACCAATGCAGAACTCCACACAAATATGCCCTGAACCGGTTCCTTTCATAACCTCCCTGTCTCTCTGGAACGCACCAACGCAGAACTCCACACAAATATGCCGTGAACCTGTACCCTCCATAAACTCCCTGTCTCACTGGAACGTACCAATGCAGAACTCCACACAAATATGCCCTGATCCTGTAACGTGCATAAACCTCCCTGTCTCACTGGAACGTACCAATGCAGAATTCCACTCAAATATGCCCTGATCCTGTACCGTGCATAACCTCCCTGTCTCACTGGAACGTATCAATGCATAACTCCACACAAATAGGCCCTGAACCTGTACCCCTCAATAACCTCCCTGTCTCACTGGAACGTACCAGTGCAGAACTCCACACAAATATGCCCTGAACCTGTACTGGTCCATAACCTCCCTGTCTCATTGGATCGTCCCACTGCAGAACTCCACACAAATATGCCATGAACCGGTACCCTCCATAACCTCCCTGTCTCACTGGAAAGTACCAATGCAGAACTCCACACAAATATGCCCTGAACCTGTACCCGACCATAACCTCCCTGTCTCACTGGAACGGTCCAATGCTGATCTACACACAAATATGCCCTGAACCTGTACCCGACCATAACCTCCCTGTCTCACTGGAACGCACCAATGCCGAACTCCACTCAAATATGCCCTGATCCTGTACCGTGCATAAACCTCCCTGTCTCACTGGAACGTACCATTGCAGAACTCCACACAAATATGCCCTGAACCTGCACCTGACCATAACCTCCCTGTCTCACTGGAATGTACCAATGCAGAACTCCACACAAATATGCCCTGAACCTGTAACCCTCCATAAACTCCCTGTCTCACTGGAACGTACCAATGCAGAACTCCACACAAATATGCCCTGATCCTGTAACGTGCATAAACCTCCCTGTCTCACTGGAACGTACCAATGCAGAATTCCACTCAAATATGCCCTGATCCTGTACCGTGCATAACCTCCCTGTCTCACTGGAACGTATCAATGCATAACTCCACACAAATAGGCCCTGAACCTGTAACCCTCCATATCCTCCCTGTCTCACTGGAACGTACCAATGCAGAACTCCACACAAATATGCCCTGAACCGGTACCCTCCATAACCTCCCTGTCTCTCTGGAACGTACCAATGCAGAATTCCACACAAATATGCCCTGAACGTGTACCCGCCCATAACCTCCTTGTCTCACTGGAACGCACCAATGCAGAGCTCCACACAAATTTGCCCTGAACCTGTACCCCTCCATAACCTCCCTGTCTCACTGGAACGTACCAATGCAGAACTCCACACAAATATGCCCTGAACCTGTACCCTCCATAACCTTCTGTCTAACTGGAACGTACCATTGCAGAACACCACACAAATATGCCCTGAAAGTGTACCCGCCCATAAACCCCTTGTCTCACTGGAAGGCACCAATGCAGAACTCCACACAAATTTGCCCTGAATCTGTACCCCTCCATAACCTCCCTGTCTCACTGGAACGTACCAATGCAGAACTCCACACAAATATGCCCTGAACCTGTACCCTTAATAACCTCCCTGACTCACTGGACATAGAAATGCAGAACTACACTCAAATATGCCCTGAACCTGTACCCCTCCATAACCTCCCAGTCTCACTGGAACGTACCATTGCAGAACACCACACAAATATGCCCTGAACCTGTACCCGACCATAACCTACCAGTCTCACTGGAGCGCACCAATGCCGATCTCCACTCAAATATGCCCTGATCCTATACCGTGCAAAACCTCTCTGTCTCACTGGAGCGTACCATTACAGAACACCACACAAATATGCCCTGAACCTGTACCCCTCAATAACCTCCCTGTCTCACTGGAACGTACCAATGCAGAACTCCACACAAATTTGCCCTGAACCTGTACCCCTCCATAACCTCCTGTCTCACTGGAACGTACCAATGCAGAACTCCACTCAAGTATGCCCTGAACCTGTACCCCTCCATAATCTCCTTGTCTCACTGGAACGCAGCAATGCCGAACTCCACTCAAATATGCCCTGATCCTGTACCGTGCATAATCTCCCTGTCTCACTGGAACGTACCATTGCAGAACACCACACAAATATGCCCTGAACCTATAGCCCTCCATAACCTCCCTGTCTCACTGGAACGTACCAGTGCAGAACTCCACACAAATATGCCCTGAACCTGTACTGGTCCATAACCTCCCTGTCACATTGGATCGTCCCACTGCAGAACTCCACACAAATATGCCATGAACCGGTACCCTCCATAACCTCCCTGTCTCACTGGAAAGTACCAATGCAGAACTCCACACAAATATGCCCTGAACCTTTACCCGACCATAACCTCCCTCTCTCACTGGAACGTACCACTGCAGAACTCTACACAAATATGCCCTGAACCTGTAGCCTCCATAACCTCCCTGTCTCACTGGAACGTACCAATGCAGAACTACACACAATCATTTCCTGAACCTGTACCCCTCCATAACCTCCCTGTCTCACTGGAACGTACCAATGCAGAACTCCACACAAATATGCCCTGAACCGGTTCCTTTCATAACCTCCCTGTCTCTCTGGAACGCACCAACGCAGAACTCCACACAAATATGCCGTGAACCTGTACCCTCCATAACCTCCCTGACGCACTGGAACGGTCCAATGCTGATCTACACACAAATATGCCCTGAACCTGTACCCGACCATAACCTCCCTGTCTCACTGGAACGCACCAATGCCGAACTCCACTCAAATATGCCCTGATCCTGTACCGTGCATAAACCTCCCTGTCTCACTGGAACGTACCATTGCAGAACTCCACACAAATATGCCCTGAACCTGCACCTGACCATAACCTCCCTGTCTCACTGGAATGTACCAATGCAGAACTCCACACAAATATGCCCTGAACCTGTAACCCTCCATAACCTCCCTGTCTCACTGGAACGCACCAATGCCGAACTCCACTCAAATATGCCCTGAACCTGCACCCGACCATAACCTCCCTTTCTCACTGGTACGTACCACTG
Source organism: Hemitrygon akajei (assembly GCF_048418815.1). Taxonomy (NCBI): domain Eukaryota; kingdom Metazoa; phylum Chordata; class Chondrichthyes; order Myliobatiformes; family Dasyatidae; genus Hemitrygon; species Hemitrygon akajei. The sequence goes on along the minus strand of NW_027331952.1, from coordinate 685,906 downwards.
CAGATCTCCACACAAATATGCCCTGAATATGTACCCTCCATAACCTCCCTGTCTCACTGGAACGTACCAATGCAGAACTCCACACAAATATGCCCTGAACCGGTACCCTCCATAACCTCTCTGTCTCTCTGGAACGTACCAATGCAGAATTCCACACAAATATGCCCTGAACGTGTACCCGCCCATAACCTCCTTGTCTCACTGGAACGCACCAATGCAGAACTCCACACAAATTTGCCCTGAACCTGTACCCCTCCATAACCTCCCTGTCTCACTGGAACGTACCAATGCAGAACTCCACACAAATATGCCCTGAACCTGTACCCTCAATAACCTCCCTGACTCACTGGAACATAGAAATGCAGAACTACACTCAAATATGCCCTGAACCTGTACCCCTCCATGACCTCCCAGTCTCACTGGAACGTACCATTGCAGAACACCACACAAATATGCCCTGAACCTGTACCCGACCATAACCTGCCAGTCTCACTGGAGCGCACCAATGCAGATCTCCACTCAAATATGCCCTGATCCTATACCGTGCAAAACCTCTCTGTCTCACTGGAACGTACCATTACAGAACACCACACAAATATGCCCTGAACCTGTACCCCTCCATAACCTCCCTGTCTCACTGGAAAGTACCAATGCAGAACTCCACACAAATATGCCCTGAACCTGCACCCGACCATAACCTCCCTGTCTCACTGGAACGTACCACTGCAGAACGCCACACAAATATGCCCTGATCCTGTACCGTGCATAACCTCCCTGTCTCACTGGAACGTACCAATGCAGAACTCCACACAAATAGGCCCTGAACCTGTAACCCTCCATAACCTCCCTGTCTCACTGGAACGTACCAATGCAGAATTCCACACAAATATGCCCTGAACGTGTACCCGCCCATAACCTCCTTGTCTCACTGGAACGCACCAATGCAGAACTCCACACAAATTTGCCCTGAACCTGTACCCCTCAATAACCTCCCTGTCTCACTGGAACGTACCAATGCAGAACTCCACTCAAATATGCCCTGATCCTGTACCGTGCATAAGCTCCCTGTCGCACTGGAACGTACCAAAGCAGAATTCCACACAAATATGCCCTGAACGTGTACACGCCCATAACCTCCTTGTCTCACTGGAACGCACCAATGCAGAACTCCACACAAATTTGCCCTGAACCTGTACCCCTCCATAACCTCCTGTCTCACTGGAACGTACCAATGCAGAACTCCACACAAGTATGCCCTGAACCTGTACCCCTCCATAATCTCCTTGTCTCACTGGAACGCACCAATGCCGAACTCCACTCAAATATGCCCTGATCCTGTACCGTGCATAATCTCCCTGTCTCACTGGAACGTACCATTGCAGAACACCACACAAATATGCCCTGAAACTATACCCCTCCATAACCTCCCTGTCTCACTGGAACGTACCAGTGCAGAACTCCACACAAATATGCCCTGAACCTGTACTGGTCCATAACCTCCCTGTCTCATTGGATCGTCCCACTGCAGAACTCCACACAAATATGCCATGAACCGGTACCCTCCATAACCTCCCTGTCTCACTGGAACGCACCAATGCCGAACTTCACCTAAATATGCCCTGATCCTGTACCGTGCATAAACCTCCCTGTCTCACTGGAACGTACCATTGCAGAACTCCACACAAATATGCCCTGAACCTGCACCTGACCATAACCTCCCTGTCTCACTGGAATGTACCAATGCAGAACTCCACACAAATATGCCCTGAACCTGTAACCCTCCATAACCTAACTGTCTCACTGGAACGTACCAATGCAGAACTCCACACAAATATGCCCTGATCCTGTACCGTGCATAAACCTCCCTGTCTCACTGGAACGTACCAATGCAGAATTCCACTCAAATATGCCTTGATCCTGTACCGTGTATAACCTCCCTGTCTCACTGGAACGTATCAATGCATAACTCCACACAAATAGGCCCTGAACCTGTAACCCTCCATAACCTCCCTGTCTCACTGGAACGTACCAATGCAGAACTCCACACAAATATGCCCTGAACCGGTACCCTCCATAACCTCCCTGTCTCTCTGGAACGTACCAATGCAGAATTCCACACAAATATGCCCTGAACGTGTACCCGCCCATAACCTAATTGTCTCACTGGAAGGCACCAATGCAGAACTCCACACAAATTTGCCCTGAACCTGTACCCCTCCATAACCTCCCTGTCTCACTGGAACGTACCAATGCAGAACTCCACACAAATATGCCCTGAACCTGTACCCTCCATAACCTTCTGTCTAACTGGAACGTACCATTGCAGAACACCACACAAATATGCCCTGAAAGTGTACCCGCCCATAACCCCCTTGTCTCACTGGAAGGCACCAATGCAGAACTCCACACAAATTTGCCCTGAACCTGTACCCCTCCATAACCTCCCTGTCTCACTGGAACGTACCAATGCAGAACTCCACACAAATATGCCCTGAACCTGTACCCTCAATAACCTCCCTGACTCACTGGAACATAGAAATGCAGAACTACACTCAAATATGCCCTGAACCTGTACCACTCCATAACCTCCCAGTCTCACTGGAACGTACCATTGCAGAACACCACACAAATATGCCCTGAACCTGTACCCGACCATAACCTACCAGTCTCACTGGAGCGCACCAATGCCGATCTCCACTCAAATATGCCCTGATCCTATACCGTGCAAAACCTCTCTGTCTCACTGGAACGTACCATTACAGAACACCACACAAATATGCCCTGATCCTGTACCGTGCATAAACCTCCCTGTCTCACTGGAACGTACCAATGCAGAATTCCACTCAAATATGCCCTGATCCTGTACCGTGCATAACCTCCCTGTCTCACTGGAACGTATCAATGCATAACTCCACACAAATAGGCCCTGAACCTGTAACCCTCCATAACCTCCCTGTCTCACTGGAACGTACCAATGCAGAATTCCACACAAATATGCCCTGAACGTGTACCCGCCCATAACCTCCTTGTCTCACTGGAACGCACCAATGCAGAACTCCACACAAATTTGCCCTGAACCTGTACCCCTCAATAACCTCCCTGTCTCACTGGAACGTACCAATGAAGAACTCCACTCAAATATGCCCTGATCCTGTACCGTGCATAACCTCCCTGTCGCACTGGAACGTACCAAAGCAGAATTCCACACAAATATGCCCTGAACGTGTACACGCCCATAACCTCCTTGTCTCACTGGAACGCACCAATGCAGAACTCCACACAAATTTGCCCTGAACCTGTACCCCTCCATAACCTCCTGTCTCACTGGAACGTACCAATGCAGAACTCCACACAAGTATGCCCTGAACCTGTACCCCTCCATAATCTCCTTGTCTCACTGGAACGCACCAATGCCGAACTCCACTCAAATATGCCCTGATCCTGTACCGTGCATAATCTCCCTGTCTCACTGGAACGTACCATTGCAGAACACCACACAAATATGCCCTGAAACTATACCCCTCCATAACCTCCCTGTCTCACTGGAACGTACCAGTGCAGAACTCCACACAAATATGCCCTGAACCTGTACTGGTCCATAACCTCCCTGTCTCATTGGATCGTCCCACTGCAGAACTCCACACAAATATGCCATGAACCGGTACCCTCCATAACCTCCCTGTCTCACTGGAACGCACCAATGCCGAACTTCACTCAAATATGCCCTGATCCTGTACCGTGCATAAACCTCCCTGTCTCACTGGAACGTACCATTGCAGAACTCCACACAAATATGCCCTGAACCTGCACCTGACCATAACCTCCCTGTCTCACTGGAATGTACCAATGCAGAACTCCACACAAATATGCCCTGAACCTGTAACCCTCCATAACCTAACTGTCTCACTGGAACGTACCAATGCAGAACTCCACACAAATATGCCCTGATCCTGTACCGTGCATAAACCTCCCTGTCTCACTGGAACGTACCAATGCAGAATTCCACTCAAATATGCCCTGATCCTGTACCGTGTATAACCTCCCTGTCTCACTGGAACGTATCAATGCATAACTCCACACAAATAGGCCCTGAACCTGTAACCCTCCATAACCTCCCTGTCTCACTGGAACGTACCAATGCAGAACTCCACACAAATATGCCCTGAACCGGTACCCTCCATAACCTCCCTGTCTCTCTGGAACGTACCAATGCAGATTTCCACACAAATATGCCCTGAACGTGTACCCGCCCATAACCTACTTGTCTCACTGGAAGGCACCAATGCAGAACTCCACACAAATTTGCCCTGAACCTGTACCCCTCCATAACCTCCCTGTCTCACTGGAACGTACCAATGCAGAACTCCACACAAATATGCTTTGAACCTGTACCCTCCATAACCTTCTGTCTAACTGGAACGTACCATTGCAGAACACCACACAAATATGCCCTGAAAGTGTACCCGCCCATAACCCCCTTGTCTCACTGGAAGGCACCAATGCAGAACTCCACACAAATTTGCCCTGAACCTGTACCCCTCCATAACCTCCCTGTCTCACTGGAACGTACCAATGCAGAACTCCACACAAATATGCCCTGAACCTGTACCCTCAATAACCTCCCTGACTCACTGGAACATAGAAATGCAGAACTACACTCAAATATGCCCTGAACCTGTACCCCTACATAACCTCCCAGTCTCACTGGAACGTACCATTGCAGAACACCACACAAATATGCCCTGAACCTGTACCCGACCATAACCTACCAGTCTCACTGGAGCGCACCAATGCCGATCTCCACTCAAATATGCCCTGATCCTATACCGTGCAAAACCTCTCTGTCTCACTGGAACGTACCATTACAGAACACCACACAAATATGCCCTGATCCTGTACCGTGCATAAACCTCCCTGTCTCACTGGAACGTACCAATGCAGAATTCCACTCAAATATGCCCTGATCCTGTACCGTGCATAACCTCCCTGTCTCACTGGAAAGTATCAATGCATAACTCCACACAAATAGGCCCTGAACCTGTAACCCTCCATAACCTCCCTATCTCACTGGAACGTACCAATGCAGAACTCCACACAAATATGCCCTGAACCGGTACCCTCCATAACCTCCCTGTCTCTCTGGAACGTACCAATGCAGAATTCCACACAAATATGCCCTGAACGTGTACCCGCCCATAACCTCCTTGTCTCACTGGAACGCACCAATGCAGAACTCCACACAAATATGCCCTGAACCTGCACCCTCAATAACCTCCCTGTCTCACTGGAACGTACCAATGCAGAACTCCACTCAAATATGCCCTGATCCTGTACCGTGCATAACCTCCCTGTCTCACTGGAACGTACCAAAGCAGAATTCCACACAAATATGCCCTGAACGTGTACACTCCCATAACCTCCTTGTCTCACTGGAACGCACCAATGCAGAACTCCACACAAATATGCCCTGAACCTGTACCCTTAATAACCTCCCTGACTCACTGGAACATAGAAATGCAGAACTACACTCAAATATGCCCTGAACCTGTACCCCTCCATAACCTCCCAGTCTCACTGGAACGTACCATTGCAGAACACCACACAAATATGCCCTGAACCTGTACCCGACCATAACCTACCAGTCTCACTGGAGCGCACCAATGCCGATCTCCACTCAAATATGCCCTGATCCTATACCGTGCAAAACCTCTCTGTCTCACTGGAGCGTACCATTACAGAACACCACACAAATATGCCCTGAACCTGTACCCCTCCATAACCTCCCTGTCTCACTGGAAAGTACCAATGCAGAACTCCACACAAATATGCCCTGAACCTGCACCCGACCATAACCTCCCTGTCTCACTGGAACGTACCACTGCAGAACTCCACACAAATATGCCCTGAACCTGTACCCCTCCATAACCTCCCTGTCTCACTGGAAAGTACCAATGCAGAACTCCACCCAAATATGCCCTGAACCTGCACCCGACCATAACCTCCCTGTCTCACTGGAACGTACCACTGCAGAACTCCACACAAATATGCCCTGAATATGTACCCTCCATAACCTCCCTGTCTCACTGGAACGTACCAATGCAGAACTCCAGACAAATGTGCCCTGAACCTGTACACCTCCATAACCTCCCTGTCTCACTGGAACGTACCAATGCAGAATTCCACTCAAATATGCCCTGATCCTGTACCGTGTATAACCTCCCTGTCTCACTGGAACGTATCAATGCATAACTCCACACAAATAGGCCCTGAACCTGTAACCCTCCATAACCTCGCTGTCTCACTGGAACGTACCAATGCAGAACTCCACACAAATATGCCCTGAACCGGTACCCTCCATAACCTCCCTGTCTCTCTGGAACGTACCAATGCAGAATTCCACACAAATATGCCCTGAACGTGTACCCGCCCATAACCTACTTGTCTCACTGGAAGGCACCAATGCAGAACTCCACACAAATTTGCCCTGAACCTGTACCCCTCCATAACCTCCCTGTCTCACTGGAACGTACCAATGCAGAACTCCACACAAATATGCCCTGAACCTGTACCCTCCATAACCTTCTGTCTAACTGGAACGTACCATTGCAGAACACCACACAAATATGCCCTGAAAGTGTACCCGCCCATAACCCCCTTGTCTCACTGGAAGGCACCAATGCAGAACTCCACACAAATTTGCCCTGAACCTGTACCCCTCCATAACCTCCCTGTCTCACTGGAACGTACCAATGCAGAACTCCACACAAATATGCCCTGAACCTGTACCCTCAATAACCTCCCTGACTCACTGGAACATAGAAATGCAGAACTCCACTCAAATATGCCCTGAACCTGTACCCCTCCATAACCTCCCAGTCTCACTGGAACGTACCATTGCAGAACACCACACAAATATGCCCTGATCCTATACCGTGCAAAACCTCTCTGTCTCACTGGAACGTACCATTACAGAACACCACACAAATATGCCCTGATCCTGTACCGTGCATAAACCTCCCTGTCTCACTGGAACGTACCAATGCAGAATTCCACTCAAATATGCCCTGATCCTGTACCGTGCATAACCTCCCTGTCTCACTGGAACGTATCAATGCATAACTCCACACAAATAGGCCCTGAACCTGTAACCCTCCATAACCTCCCTATCTCACTGGAACGTACCAATGCAGAACTCCACACAAATATGCCCTGAACCGGTACCCTCCATAACCTCCCTGTCTCTCTGGAACGTACCAATGCAGAATTCCACAAAAATATGCCCTGAACGTGTACCCGCCCATAACCTCCTTGTCTCACTGGAACGCACCAATGCAGAACTCCACACAAATTTGCCCTGAACCTGTAACCCTCCATAACCTCCCTGTCTCACTGGAACGTACCAATGCAGAACTCCACACAAATATGCCCTGAACCTGTACCCTCAATAACCTCCCTGTCTCACTGGAACGTACCAATGCCGATCTCCACTCAAATATGCCCTGATCCTATACCGTGCAAAACCTCTCTGTCTCACTGGAGCGTACCATTACAGAACACCACACAAATATGCCCTGAACCTGTACCCCTCCATAACCTCCCTGTCTCACTGGAAAGTACCAATGCAGAACTCCACACAAATATGCCCTGAACCTGCACCCGACCATAACCTCCCTGTCTCACTGGAACGTACCACTGCAGAACTCCACACAAATATGCCCTGAACCTGTACCCCTCCATAACCTCCCTGTCTCACTGGAAAGTACCAATGCAGAACTCCACACAAATATGCCCTGAACCTGCACCCGACCATAACCTCCCTGTCTCACTGGAACGTACCACTGCAGAACTCCACACAAATATGCCCTGAATATGTACCCTCCATAACCTCCCTGTCTCACTGGAACGTACCAATGCAGAACTCCAGACAAATGTGCCCTGAACCTGTACACCTCCATAACCTCCCTGTCTCACTGGAACGCACCAATGCCGAACTTCACTCAAATATGCCCTGATCCTGTACCGTGCATAAACCTCCCTGTCTCACTGGAACGTACCATTGCAGAACTCCACACAAATATGCCCTGAACCTGCACCTGACCATAACCTCCCTGTCTCACTGGAATGTACCAATGCAGAACTCCACACAAATATGCCCTGAACCTGTAACCCTCCATAACCTAACTGTCTCACTGGAACGTACCAATGCAGAACTCCACACAAATATGCCCTGATCCTGTACCGTGCATAAACCTCCCTGTCTCACTGGAACGTACCAATGCAGAATTCCACTCAAATATGCCCTGATCCTGTACCGTGTATAACCTCCCTGTCTCACTGGAACGTATCAATGCATAACTCCACACAAATAGGCCCTGAACCTGTAACCCTCCATAACCTCCCTGTCTCACTGGAACGTACCAATGCAGAACTCCACACAAATATGCCCTGAACCGGTACCCTCCATAACCTCCCTGTCTCTCTGGAACGTACCAATGCAGATTTCCACACAAATATGCCCTGAACGTGTACCCGCCCATAACCTACTTGTCTCACTGGAAGGCACCAATGCAGAACTCCACACAAATTTGCCCTGAACCTGTACCCCTCCATAACCTCCCTGTCTCACTGGAACGTACCAATGCAGAACTCCACACAAATATGCTTTGAACCTGTACCCTCCATAACCTTCTGTCTAACTGGAACGTACCATTGCAGAACACCACACAAATATGCCCTGAAAGTGTACCCGCCCATAACCCCCTTGTCTCACTGGAAGGCACCAATGCAGAACTCCACACAAATTTGCCCTGAACCTGTACCCCTCCATAACCTCCCTGTCTCACTGGAACGTACCAATGCAGAACTCCACACAAATATGCCCTGAACCTGTACCCTCAATAACCTCCCTGACTCACTGGAACATAGAAATGCAGAACTACACTCAAATATGCCCTGAACCTGTACCCCTACATAACCTCCCAGTCTCACTGGAACGTACCATTGCAGAACACCACACAAATATGCCCTGAACCTGTACCCGACCATAACCTACCAGTCTCACTGGAGCGCACCAATGCCGATCTCCACTCAAATATGCCCTGATCCTATACCGTGCAAAACCTCTCTGTCTCACTGGAACGTACCATTACAGAACACCACACAAATATGCCCTGATCCTGTACCGTGCATAAACCTCCCTGTCTCACTGGAACGTACCAATGCAGAATTCCACTCAAATATGCCCTGATCCTGTACCGTGCATAACCTCCCTGTCTCACTGGAAAGTATCAATGCATAACTCCACACAAATAGGCCCTGAACCTGTAACCCTCCATAACCTCCCTATCTCACTGGAACGTACCAATGCAGAACTCCACACAAATATGCCCTGAACCGGTACCCTCCATAACCTCCCTGTCTCTCTGGAACGTACCAATGCAGAATTCCACACAAATATGCCCTGAACGTGTACCCGCCCATAACCTCCTTGTCTCACTGGAACGCACCAATGCAGAACTCCACACAAATATGCCCTGAACCTGCACCCTCAATAACCTCCCTGTCTCACTGGAACGTACCAATGCAGAACTCCACTCAAATATGCCCTGATCCTGTACCGTGCATAACCTCCCTGTCTCACTGGAACGTACCAAAGCAGAATTCCACACAAATATGCCCTGAACGTGTACACTCCCATAACCTCCTTGTCTCACTGGAACGCACCAATGCAGAACTCCACACAAATATGCCCTGAACCTGTACCCTTAATAACCTCCCTGACTCACTGGAACATAGAAATGCAGAACTACACTCAAATATGCCCTGAACCTGTACCCCTCCATAACCTCCCAGTCTCACTGGAACGTACCATTGCAGAACACCACACAAATATGCCCTGAACCTGTACCCGACCATAACCTACCAGTCTCACTGGAGCGCACCAATGCCGATCTCCACTCAAATATGCCCTGATCCTATACCGTGCAAAACCTCTCTGTCTCACTGGAGCGTACCATTACAGAACACCACACAAATATGCCCTGAACCTGTACCCCTCCATAACCTCCCTGTCTCACTGGAAAGTACCAATGCAGAACTCCACACAAATATGCCCTGAACCTGCACCCGACCATAACCTCCCTGTCTCACTGGAACGTACCACTGCAGAACTCCACACAAATATGCCCTGAACCTGTACCCCTCCATAACCTCCCTGTCTCACTGGAAAGTACCAATGCAGAACTCCACCCAAATATGCCCTGAACCTGCACCCGACCATAACCTCCCTGTCTCACTGGAACGTACCACTGCAGAACTCCACACAAATATGCCCTGAATATGTACCCTCCATAACCTCCCTGTCTCACTGGAACGTACCAATGCAGAACTCCAGACAAATGTGCCCTGAACCTGTACACCTCCATAACCTCCCTGTCTCACTGGAACGTACCAATGCAGAATTCCACTCAAATATGCCCTGATCCTGTACCGTGTATAACCTCCCTGTCTCACTGGAACGTATCAATGCATAACTCCACACAAATAGGCCCTGAACCTGTAACCCTCCATAACCTCGCTGTCTCACTGGAACGTACCAATGCAGAACTCCACACAAATATGCCCTGAACCGGTACCCTCCATAACCTCCCTGTCTCTCTGGAACGTACCAATGCAGAATTCCACACAAATATGCCCTGAACGTGTACCCGCCCATAACCTACTTGTCTCACTGGAAGGCACCAATGCAGAACTCCACACAAATTTGCCCTGAACCTGTACCCCTCCATAACCTCCCTGTCTCACTGGAACGTACCAATGCAGAACTCCACACAAATATGCCCTGAACCTGTACCCTCCATAACCTTCTGTCTAACTGGAACGTACCATTGCAGAACACCACACAAATATGCCCTGAAAGTGTACCCGCCCATAACCCCCTTGTCTCACTGGAAGGCACCAATGCAGAACTCCACACAAATTTGCCCTGAACCTGTACCCCTCCATAACCTCCCTGTCTCACTGGAACGTACCAATGCAGAACTCCACACAAATATGCCCTGAACCTGTACCCTCAATAACCTCCCTGACTCACTGGAACATAGAAATGCAGAACTCCACTCAAATATGCCCTGAACCTGTACCCCTCCATAACCTCCCAGTCTCACTGGAACGTACCATTGCAGAACACCACACAAATATGCCCTGATCCTATACCGTGCAAAACCTCTCTGTCTCACTGGAACGTACCATTACAGAACACCACACAAATATGCCCTGATCCTGTACCGTGCATAAACCTCCCTGTCTCACTGGAACGTACCAATGCAGAATTCCACTCAAATATGCCCTGATCCTGTACCGTGCATAACCTCCCTGTCTCACTGGAACGTATCAATGCATAACTCCACACAAATAGGCCCTGAACCTGTAACCCTCCATAACCTCCCTATCTCACTGGAACGTACCAATGCAGAACTCCACACAAATATGCCCTGAACCGGTACCCTCCATAACCTCCCTGTCTCTCTGGAACGTACCAATGCAGAATTCCACAAAAATATGCCCTGAACGTGTACCCGCCCATAACCTCCTTGTCTCACTGGAACGCACCAATGCAGAACTCCACACAAATTTGCCCTGAACCTGTAACCCTCCATAACCTCCCTGTCTCACTGGAACGTACCAATGCAGAACTCCACACAAATATGCCCTGAACCTGTACCCTCAATAACCTCCCTGTCTCACTGGAACGTACCAATGCCGATCTCCACTCAAATATGCCCTGATCCTATACCGTGCAAAACCTCTCTGTCTCACTGGAGCGTACCATTACAGAACACCACACAAATATGCCCTGAACCTGTACCCCTCCATAACCTCCCTGTCTCACTGGAAAGTACCAATGCAGAACTCCACACAAATATGCCCTGAACCTGCACCCGACCATAACCTCCCTGTCTCACTGGAACGTACCACTGCAGAACTCCACACAAATATGCCCTGAACCTGTACCCCTCCATAACCTCCCTGTCTCACTGGAAAGTACCAATGCAGAACTCCACACAAATATGCCCTGAACCTGCACCCGACCATAACCTCCCTGTCTCACTGGAACGTACCACTGCAGAACTCCACACAAATATGCCCTGAATATGTACCCTCCATAACCTCCCTGTCTCACTGGAACGTACCAATGCAGAACTCCAGACAAATGTGCCCTGAACCTGTACACCTCCATAACCTCCCTGTCTCACTGGAACGTACCAATGCAGAACTCCACACAAATATGCCCTGAACCTGTAACCCTCCATAGCCTCCCTGTCTCACTGGAACGTACCAATGCAGAATTCCACTCAAATATGCCCTGATCCTGTACCGTGCATAACCTCCCTGTCTCACTGGAACGTATTAATGCATAACTCCACACAAATAGGCCCTGAACCTGTAACATTCCATAACCTCCCTATCTCACTGGAACGTACCAATGCAGAACTCCACACAAATATGCCCTGAACCGGTACCCTCCATAACCTCCCTGTCTCTCTGGAACGTACCAATGCAGAATTCCACACAAATATGCCCTGAACGTGTACCCGCCCATAACCTCCTTGTCTCACTGGAACGCACCAATGCAGAACTCCACACAAATTTGCCCTGAACCTGTACCCCTCCATAACCTCCCTGTCTCACTGGAACGTACCAATGCAGAACTCCACACAAATATGCCCTGAACCTGTACCCTCCATAACCTTCTGTCTAACTGGAACGTACTTTTGCAGAACACCACACAAATATGCCCTGAAAGTGTACCCGCCCATAACCCACTTGTCTCACTGGAAGGCACCAATGCAGAACTCCACACAAATTTGCCCTGAACCTGTACCCCTCCATAACCTCCCTGTCTCACTGGAACGTACCAATGCAGAACTCCACACAAATATGCCCTGAACCTGTACCCTCAATAACCTCCCTGACTCACTGGAACATAGAAATGCAGAACTACACTCAAATATGCCCTGAACCTGTACCCCTCCATAACCTCCCAGTCTCACTGGAACGTACCATTGCAGAACACCACACAAATATGCCCTGAACCTGTACCCGACCATAACCTACCAGTCTCACTGGAGCGCACCAATGCCGATCTCCACTCAAATATGCCCTGATCCTATACCGTGCAAAACCTCTCTGTCTCACTGGAACGTACCATTACAGAACACCACACAAATATGCCCTGAACCTGTACCCCTCCATAACCTCCCTGTCTCACTGGAAAGTACCAATGCAGAACTCCACACAAATATGCCCTGAACCTGCACCCGACCATAACCTCCCTGTCTCACTGGAACGTACCACTGCAGAACTCCACACAAATATGCCCTGAACCTGTACCCCTCCATAACCTCCCTGTCTCACTGGAACGTACCAATGCAGAACTCCACACAAATATGCCCTGAACCTGTACCCTCAATAACCTCCCTGTCTCACTGGAACGTACCAATGCCGATCTCCACTCAAATATGCCCTGATCCTATACCGTACAAAACCTCTCTGTCTCACTGGAGCGTACCATTACAGAACACCACACAAATATGCCCTGAACCTGTACCCCTCCATAACCTCCCAGTCTCACTGGAAAGTACCAATGCAGAACTCCACACAAATATGCCCTGAACCTGCACCCGACCATAACCTCCCTGTCTCACTGGAACGTACCACTGCAGAACTCCACACAAATATGCCCTGAACCAGTACCCCTCCATAACCTCCCTGTCTCACTGGAAAGTACCAATGCAGAACTCCACACAAATATGCCCTGAACCTGCACCCGACCATAACCTCCCTGTCTCACTGGAACGTACCACTGCAGAACTCCACACAAATATGCCCTGAATATGTACCCTCCATAACCTCCCTGTCTCAATGGAACGTACCAATGCAGAACTCCAGACAAATGTGCCCTGAACCTGTACACCTCCATAACCTCCCTGTCTCACTGGAACGTACCACTGCAGAACTCCACACAAATATGCCCTGAATATGTACCCTCCATAACCTCCCTGTCTCACTGGAACGTACCAATGCAGAACTCCAGACAAATGTGCCCTGAACCTGTACACCTCCATAACCTCCCTGTCTCACTGGAACGTACCAATGCAGAACTCCACACAAATATGCCCTGAACCTGTAACCCTCCATAGCCTCCCTGTCTCACTGGAACGTACCAATGCAGAATTCCACTCAAATATGCCCTGATCCTGTACCGTGCATAACCTCCCTGTCTCACTGGAACGTATTAATGCATAACTCCACACAAATAGGCCCTGAACCTGTAACCCTCCATAACCACCCTATCTCACTGGAACGTACCAATGCAGAACTCCACACAAATATGCCCTGAACCGGTACCCTCCATAACCTCCCTGTCTCTCTGGAACGTACCAATGCAGAATTCCACACAAATATGCCCTGAACGTGTACCCGCCCATAACCTCCTTGTCTCACTGGAACGCACCAATGCAGAACTCCACACAAATTTGCCCTGAACCTGTACCCCTCCATAACCTCCCTGTCTCACTGGAACGTACCAATGCAGAACTCCACACAAATATGCCCTGAACCTGTACCCTCCATAACCTTCTGTCTAACTGGAACGTACTTTTGCAGAACACCACACAAATATGCCCTGAAAGTGCACCCGCCCATAACCCACTTGTCTCACTGGAAGGCACCAATGCAGAACTCCACACAAATTTGCCCTGAACCTGTACCCCTCCATAACCTCCCTGTCTCACTGGAACGTACCAATGCAGAATTCCACTCAAATATGCCCTGATCCTGTACCGTGCATAACCTCCCTGTCTCACTGGAACGTATTAATGCATAACTCCACACAAATAGGCCCTGAACCTGTAACATTCCATAACCTCCCTATCTCACTGGAACGTACCAATGCAGAACTCCACACAAATATGCCCTGAACCGGTACCCTCCATAACCTCCCTGTCTCTCTGGAACGTACCAATGCAGAATTCCACACAAATATGCCCTGAACGTGTACCCGCCCATAACCTCCTTGTCTCACTGGAACGCACCAATGCAGAACTCCACACAAATTTGCCCTGAACCTGTACCCCTCCATAACCTCCCTGTCTCACTGGAACGTACCAATGCAGAACTCCACACAAATATGCCCTGAACCTGTACCCTCCATAACCTTCTGTCTAACTGGAACGTACTTTTGCAGAACACCACACAAATATGCCCTGAAAGTGTACCCGCCCATAACCCACTTGTCTCACTGGAAGGCTCCAATGCAGAACTCCACACAAATTTGCCCTGAACCTGTACCCCTCCATAACCTCCCTGTCTCACTGGAACGTACCAATGCAGAACTCCACACAAATATGCCCTGAACCTGTACCCTCAATAACCTCCCTGACTCACTGGAACATAGAAATGCAGAACTACACTCAAATATGCCCTGAACCTGTACCCCTCCATAACCTCCCAGTCTCACTGGAACGTACCATTGCAGAACACCACACAAATATGCCCTGAACCTGTACCCGACCATAACCTACCAGTCTCACTGGAGCGCACCAATGCCGATCTCCACTCAAATATGCCCTGATCCTATACCGTGCAAAACCTCTCTGTCTCACTGGAACGTACCATTACAGAACACCACACAAATATGCCCTGAACCTGTACCCCTCCATAACCTCCCTGTCTCACTGGAAAGTACCAATGCAGAACTCCACACAAATATGCCCTGAACCTGCACCCGACCATAACCTCCCTGTCTCACTGGAACGTACCACTGCAGAACTCCACACAAATATGCCCTGAACCTGTACCCCTCCATAACCTCCCTGTCTCACTGGAACGTACCAATGCAGAACTCCACACAAATATGCCCTGAACCTGTACCCTCAATAACCTCCCTGTCTCACTGGAACGTACCAATGCCGATCTCCACTCAAATATGCCCTGATCCTATACCGTACAAAACCTCTCTGTCTCACTGGAGCGTACCATTACAGAACACCACACAAATATGCCCTGAACCTGTACCCCTCCATAACCTCCCAGTCTCACTGGAAAGTACCAATGCAGAACTCCACACAAATATGCCCTGAACCTGCACCCGACCATAACCTCCCTGTCTCACTGGAACGTACCACTGCAGAACTCCACACAAATATGCCCTGAACCAGTACCCCTCCATAACCTCCCTGTCTCACTGGAAAGTACCAATGCAGAACTCCACACAAATATGCCCTGAACCTGCACCCGACCATAACCTCCCTGTCTCACTGGAACGTACCACTGCAGAACTCCACACAAATATGCCCTGAATATGTACCCTCCATAACCTCCCTGTCTCAATGGAACGTACCAATGCAGAACTCCAGACAAATGTGCCCTGAACCTGTACACCTCCATAACCTCCCTGTCTCACTGGAACGTACCACTGCAGAACTCCACACAAATATGCCCTGAATATGTACCCTCCATAACCTCCCTGTCTCACTGGAACGTACCAATGCAGAACTCCAGACAAATGTGCCCTGAACCTGTACACCTCCATAACCTCCCTGTCTCACTGGAACGTACCAATGCAGAACTCCACACAAATATGCCCTGAACCTGTAACCCTCCATAGCCTCCCTGTCTCACTGGAACGTACCAATGCAGAATTCCACTCAAATATGCCCTGATCCTGTACCGTGCATAACCTCCCTGTCTCACTGGAACGTATTAATGCATAACTCCACACAAATAGGCCCTGAACCTGTAACCCTCCATAACCTCCCTATCTCACTGGAACGTACCAATGCAGAACTCCACACAAATATGCCCTGAACCGGTACCCTCCATAACCTCCCTGTCTCTCTGGAACGTACCAATGCAGAATTCCACACAAATATGCCCTGAACGTGTACCCGCCCATAACCTCCTTGTCTCACTGGAACGCACCAATGCAGAACTCCACACAAATTTGCCCTGAACCTGTACCCCTCCATAACCTCCCTGTCTCACTGGAACGTACCAATGCAGAACTCCACACAAATATGCCCTGAACCTGTACCCTCCATAACCTTCTGTCTAACTGGAACGTACTTTTGCAGAACACCACACAAATATGCCCTGAAAGTGCACCCGCCCATAACCCACTTGTCTCACTGGAAGGCACCAATGCAGAACTCCACACAAATTTGCCCTGAACCTGTACCCCTCCATAACCTCCCTGTCTCACTGGAACGTACCAATGCAGAACTCCACACAAATATGCCCTGAACCTGTACCCTCAATAACCTCCCTGACTCACTGGAACATAGAAATGCAGAACTACACTCAAATATGCCCTGAACCTATACCCCTCCATAACCTCCCAGTCTCACTGGAACGTACCATTGCAGAACACCACACAAATATGCCCTGAACCTGTACCCGACCATAACCTACCAGTCTCACTGGAGCGCACCAATGCCGATCTCCACTCAAATATGCCCTGATCCTATACCGTGCAAAACCTCTCTGTCTCACTGGAACGTACCATTACAGAACACCACACAAATATGCCCTGAACCTGTACCCCTCCATAACCTCCCTGTCTCACTGGAAAGTACCAATGCAGAACTCCACACAAATATGCCCTGAACCTGCACCCGACCATAACCTCCCTGTCTCAGTGGAACGTACCACTGCAGAACTCCACACAAATATGCCCTGAACCTGTACCCCTCCATAACCTCCCTGTCTCACTGGAACGTACCAATGCAGAACTCCACACAAATATGCCCTGAACCTGTACCCTCAATAACCTCCCTGTCTCACTGGAACGTACCAATGCCGATCTCCACTCAAATATGCCCTGATCCTATACCGTGCAAAACCTCTCTGTCTCACTGGAGCGTACCATTACAGAACACCACACAAATATGCCCTGAACCTGTACCCCTCCATAACCTCCCTGTCTCACTGGAAAGTACCAATGCAGAACTCCACACAAATATGCCCTGAACCTGCACCCGACCATAACCTCCCTGTCTCACTGGAACGTACCACTGCAGAACTCCACACAAATATGCCCTGAATATGTACCCTCCATAACCTCCCTGTCTCAATGGAACGTACCAATGCAGAACTCCAGACAAATGTGCCCTGAACCTGTACACCTCCATAACCTCCCTGTCTCACTGGAACGTACCAATGCAGAACTCCACACAAATATGCCCTGAACCTGTAACCCTCCATAGCCTCCCTGTCTCACTGGAACGTACCAATGCAGAATTCCACTCAAATATGCCCTGATCCTGTACCGTGCATAACCTCCCTGTCTCACTGGAACGTATCAATGCATAACTCCACACAAATAGGCCCTGAACCTGTAACCCTCCATAACCTCCCTATCTCACTGGAACGTACCAATGCAGAACTCCACACAAATATGCCCTGAACCGGTACCCTCCATAACCTCCCTGTCTCTCTGGAACGTACCAATGCAGAATTCCACACAAATATGCCCTGAACGTGTACCCGCCCATAACCTCCTTGTCTCACTGGAACGCACCAATGCAGAACTCCACACAAATTTGCCCTGAACCTGTACCCCTCCATAACCTCCCTGTCTCACTGGAACGTACCAATGCAGAACTCCACACAAATATGCCCTGAACCTGTACCCTCCATAACCTTCTGTCTAACTGGAACGTACTTTTGCAGAACACCACACAAATATGCCCTGAAAGTGTACCCGCCCATAACCCACTTGTCTCACTGGAAGGCACCAATGCAGAACTCCACACAAATTTGCCCTGAACCTGTACCCCTCCATAACCTCCCTGTCTCACTGGAACGTACCAATGCAGAACTCCACACAAATATGCCCTGAACCTGTACCCTCAATAACCTCCCTGACTCACTGGAACATAGAAATGCAGAACTCCACTCAAATATGCCCTGAACCTGTACCCCTCCATAACCTCCCAGTCTCACTGGAACGTACCATTGCAGAACACCACACAAATATGCCCTGAACCTGTACCCGACCATAACCTACCAGTCTCACTGGAGCGCACCAATGCCGATCTCCACTCAAATATGCCCTGATCCTATACCGTGCAAAACCTCTCTGTCTCACTGGAACGTACCATTACAGAACACCACACAAATATGCCCTGAACCTGTACCCCTCCATAACCTCCCTGTCTCACTGGAAAGTACCAATGCAGAACTCCACACAAATATGCCCTGAACCTGCACCCGACCATAACATCCCTGTCTCACTGGAACGTACCACTGCAGAACTCCACACAAATATGCCCTGAACCTGTACCCCTCCATAACCTCCCTGTCTCACTGGAACGTACCAATGCAGAACTCCACACAAATATGCCCTGAACCTGTACCCTCAATAACCTCCCTGTCTCACTGGAACGTACCAATGCCGATCTCCACTCAAATATGCCCTGATCCTATACCGTGCAAAACCTCTCTGTCTCACTGGAGCGTACCATTACAGAACACCACACAAATATGCCCTGAACCTGTACCCCTCCATAACCTCCCTGTCTCACTGGAAAGTACCAATGCAGAACTCCACACAAATATGCCCTGAACCTGCACCCGACCATAACCTCCCTGTCTTACTGGAACGTACCACTGCAGAACTCCACACAAATATGCCCTGAACCTGTACCCCTCCATAACCTCCCTGTCTCACTGGAAAGTACCAATGCAGAACTCCACACAAATATGCCCTGAACCTGCACCCGACCATAACCTCCCTGTCTCACTGGAACGCACCAATGCAGAACTCCACACAAATTTGCCCTGAACCTGTACCCCTCCATAACCTCCCTGTCTCACTGGAACGTACCACTGCAGAACTCCACACAAATATGCCCTGAATATGTACCCTCCATAACCTCCCTGTCTCACTGGAACGTACCAATGCAGAACTCCAGACAAATGTGCCCTGAACCTGTACACCTCCATAACCTCCCTGTCTCACTGGAACGTACCAATGCAGAACTCCACACAAATATGCCCTGAACCTGTAACCCTCCATAGCCTCCCTGTCTCACTGGAACGTACCAATGCAGAATTCCACTCAAATATGCCCTGATCCTGTACCGTGCATAACCTCCCTGTCTCACTGGAACGTATTAATGCATAACTCCACACAAATAGGCCCTGAACCTGTAACCCTCCATAACCTCCCTATCTCACTGGAACGTACCAATGCAGAACTCCACACAAATATGCCCTGAACCGGTACCCTCCATAACCTCCCTGTCTCTCTGGAACGTACCAATGCAGAATTCCACACAAATATGCCCTGAACGTGTACCCGCCCATAACCTCCTTGTCTCACTGGAACGCACCAATGCAGAACTCCACACAAATTTGCCCTGAACCTGTACCCCTCCATAACCTCCCTGTCTCACTGGAACGTACCAATGCAGAACTCCACACAAATATGCCCTGAACCTGTACCCTCCATAACCTTCTGTCTAACTGGAACGTACTTTTGCAGAACACCACACAAATATGCCCTGAAAGTGCACCCGCCCATAACCCACTTGTCTCACTGGAAGGCACCAATGCAGAACTCCACACAAATTTGCCCTGAACCTGTACCCCTCCATAACCTCCCTGTCTCACTGGAACGTACCAATGCAGAACTCCACACAAATATGCCCTGAACCTGTACCCTCAATAACCTCCCTGACTCACTGGAACATAGAAATGCAGAACTACACTCAAATATGCCCTGAACCTGTACCCCTCCATAACCTCCCAGTCTCACTGGAACGTACCATTGCAGAACACCACACAAATATGCCCTGAACCTGTACCCGACCATAACCTACCAGTCTCACTGGAGCGCACCAATGCCGATCTCCACTCAAATATGCCCTGATCCTATACCGTGCAAAACCTCTCTGTCTCACTGGAACGTACCATTACAGAACACCACACAAATATGCCCTGAACCTGTACCCCTCCATAACCTCCCTGTCTCACTGGAAAGTACCAATGCAGAACTCCACACAAATATGCCCTGAACCTGCACCCGACCATAACCTCCCTGTCTCAGTGGAACGTACCACTGCAGAACTCCACACAAATATGCCCTGAACCTGTACCCCTCCATAACCTCCCTGTCTCACTGGAACGTACCAATGCAGAACTCCACACAGATATGCCCTGAACCTGTACCCTCAATAACCTCCCTGTCTCACTGGAACGTACCAATGCCGATCTCCACTCAAATATGCCCTGATCCTATACCGTGCAAAACCTCTCTGTCTCACTGGAGCGTACCATTACAGAACACCACACAAATATGCCCTGAACCTGTACCCCTCCATAACCTCCCTGTCTCACTGGAAAGTACCAATGCAGAACTCCACACAAATATGCCCTGAACCTGCACCCGACCATAACCTCCCTGTCTCACTGGAACGTACCACTGCAGAACTCCACACAAATATGCCCTGAACCTGTACCCCTCCATAACCTCCCTGTCTCACTGGAAAGTACCAATGCAGAACTCCACACAAATATGCCCTGAACCTGCACCCGACCATAACCTCCCTGTCTCACTGGAACGTACCACTGCAGAACTCCACACAAATATGCCCTGAATATGTACCCTCCATAACCTCCCTGTCTCAATGGAACGTACCAATGCAGAACTCCAGACAAATGTGCCCTGAACCTGTACACCTCCATAACCTCCCTGTCTCACTGGAACGTACCAATGCAGAACTCCACACAAATATGCCCTGAACCTGTAACCCTCCATAGCCTCCCTGTCTCACTGGAACGTACCAATGCAGAATTCCACTCAAATATGCCCTGATCCTGTACCGTGCATAACCTCCCTGTCTCACTGGAACGTATCAATGCATAACTCCACACAAATAGGCCCTGAACCTGTAACCCTCCATAACCTCCCTATCTCACTGGAACGTACCAATGCAGAACTCCACACAAATATGCCCTGAACCGGTACCCTCCATAACCTCCCTGTCTCTCTGGAACGTACCAATGCAGAATTCCACACAAATATGCCCTGAACGTGTACCCGCCCATAACCTCCTTGTCTCACTGGAACGCACCAATGCAGAACTCCACACAAATTTGCCCTGAACCTGTACCCCTCCATAACCTCCCTGTCTCACTGGAACGTACCAATGCAGAACTCCACACAAATATGCCCTGAACCTGTACCCTCAATAACCTCCCTGACTCACTGGAACATAGAAATGCAGAACTCCACTCAAATATGCCCTGAACCTGTACCCCTCCATAACCTCCCAGTCTCACTGGAACGTACCATTGCAGAACACCACACAAATATGCCCTGAACCTGTACCCGACCATAACCTACCAGTCTCACTGGAGCGCACCAATGCCGATCTCCACTCAAATATGCCCTGATCCTATACCGTGCAAAACCTCTCTGTCTCACTGGAACGTACCATTACAGAACACCACACAAATATGCCCTGAACCTGTACCCCTCCATAACCTCCCTGTCTCACTGGAAAGTACCAATGCAGAACTCCACACAAATATGCCCTGAACCTGCACCCGACCATAACCTCCCTGTCTCACTGGAACGTACCACTGCAGAACTCCACACAAATATGCCCTGAACCTGTACCCCTCCATAACCTCCCTGTCTCACTGGAACGTACCAATGCAGAACTCCACACAAATATGCCCTGAACCTGTACCCTCAATAACCTCCCTGTCTCACTGGAACGTACCAATGCCGATCTCCACTCAAATATGCCCTGATCCTATACCGTGCAAAACCTCTCTGTCTCACTGGAGCGTACCATTACAGAACACCACACAAATATGCCCTGAACCTGTACCCCTCCATAACCTCCCTGTCTCACTGGAAAGTACCAATGCAGAACTCCACACAAATATGCCCTGAACCTGCACCCGACCATAACCTCCCTGTCTCACTGGAACGTACCACTGCAGAACTCCACACAAATATGCCCTGAACCTGTACCCCTCCATAACCTCCCTGTCTCACTGGAAAGTACCAATGCAGAACTCCACACAAATATGCCCTGAACCTGCACCCGACCATAACCTCCCTGTCTCACTGGAACGCACCAATGCAGAACTCCACACAAATTTGCCCTGAACCTGTACCCCTCCATAACCTCCCTGTCTCACTGGAACGTACCAATGCAGAACTCCACACAAATATGCCCTGAACCTGTACCCTCCATAACCTTCTGTCTAACTGGAACGTACTTTTGCAGAACACCACACAAATATGCCCCGAAAGTGTACCCGCCCATAACCCACTTGTCTCACTGGAAGGCACCAATGCAGAACTCCACACAAATTTGCCCTGAACCTGTACCCCTCCATAACCTCCCTGTCTCACTGGAACGTACCAATGCAGAACTCCACACAAATATGCCCTGAACCTGTACCCTCAATAACCTCCCTGACTCACTGGAACATAGAAATGCAGAACTACACTCAAATATGCCCTGAACCTGTACCCCTCCATAACCTCCCAGTCTCACTGGAACGTACCATTGCAGAACACCACACAAATATGCCCTGAACCTGTACCCGACCATAACCTACCAGTCTCACTGGAGCGCACCAATGCCGATCTCCACTCAAATATGCCCTGATCCTATACCGTGCAAAACCTCTCTGTCTCACTGGAACGTACCATTACAGAACACCACACAAATATGCCCTGAACCTGTACCCCTCCATAACCTCCCTGTCTCACTGGAAAGTACCAATGGAGAACTCCACACAAATATGCCCTGAACCTGCACCCGACCATAACCTCCCTGTCTCACTGGAACGTACCACTGCAGAACTCCACACAAATATGCCCTGAACCTGTACCCCTCCATAACCTCCCTGTCTCACTGGAAAGTACCAATGCAGAACTCCACACAAATATGCCCTGAACCTGCACCCGACCATAACCTCCCTGTCTCACTGGAACGTACCACTGCAGAACTCCACACAAATATGCCCTGAATATGTACCCTCCATAACCTCCCTGTCTCACTGGAACGTACCAATGCAGAACTCCACACAAATATGCCCTGAACCTGTAACCCTCCATAGCCTCCCTGTCTCACTGGAACGTAAAAATGCAGAATTCCACACAAATATGCCCTGAACGTGTACCCGCCCATAACCTCCTTGTCTCACTGGAACGCACCAATGCAGAACTCCACACAAATTTGCCCTGAACCTGTACCCCTCAATAACCTCCCTGTCTCACTGGAACGTACCAATGCAGAACTCCACTCAAATATGCCCTGATCCTGTACCGTGCATAACCTCCCTGTCGCACTGGAACGTACCAAAGCAGAATTCCACACAAATATGCCCTGAACGTGTACACTCCCATAACCTCCTTGTCTCACTGGAACGCACCAATGCAGAACTCCACACAAATATGCCCTGAACCGGTACCCTCCATAACCTCCCTGTCTCTCTGGAACGTACCAATGCAGAATTCCACACAAATATGCCCTGAACGTGTACCCGCCCATAACCTACTTGTCTCACTGGAAGGCACCAATGCAGAAATCCACACAAATTTGCCCTGAACCTGTACCCCTCCATAACCTCCCTGTCTCACTGGAACGTACCAATGCAGAACTCCACACAAATATGCCCTGAACCTGTACCCTCCATAACCTTCTGTCTAACTGGAACGTACCATTGCAGAACACCACACAAATATGCCCTGAAAGTGTACCCGCCCATAACCCCCTTGTCTCACTGGAAGGCACCAATGCAGAACTCCACACAAATTTGCCCTGAACCTGTACCCCTCCATAACCTCCCTGTCTCACTGGAACGTACCAATGCAGAACTCCACACAAATATGCCCTGAACCTGTACCCTCAATAACCTCCCTGACTCACTGGAACATAGAAATGCAGAACTACACTCAAATATGCCCTGAACCTGTACGCGACCATAACCTACCAGTCTCACTGGAGCGCACCAATGCCGATCTCCACTCAAATATGCCCTGATCCTATACCGTGCAAAACCTCTCTGTCTCACTGGAACGTACCATTACAGAACACCACACAAATATGCCCTGATCCTGTACCGTGCATAAACCTCCCTGTCTCACTGGAACGTACCAATGCAGAATTCCACACAAATATGCCCTGAACGTGTACCCGCCCATAACCTCCTTGTCTCACTGGAACGCACCAATGCAGAACTCCACACAAATTTGCCCTGAACCTGTACCCCTCAATAACCTCCCTGTCTCACTGGAACGTACCAATGCAGAACTCCACTCAAATATGCCCTGATCCTGTACCGTGCATAACCTCCCTGTCGCACTGGAACGTACCAAAGCAGAATTCCACACAAATATGCCCTGAACGTGTACACGCCCATAACCTCCTTGTCTCACTGGAACGCACCAATGCAGAACTCCACACAAATTTGCCCTGAACCTGTACCCCTCCATAACCTCCTGTCTCACTGGAACGTACCAATGCAGAACTCCACACAAGTATGCCCTGAACCTGTACCCCTCCATAATCTCCTTGTCTCACTGGAACGCACCAATGCCGAACTCCACTCAAATATGCCCTGATCCTGTACCGTGCATAAGCTCCCTGTCTCACTGGAACGTACCATTGCAGAACACCACACAAATATGCCCTGAAACTATACCCCTCCATAACCTCCCTGTCTCACTGGAACGTACCAGTGCAGAACTCCACACAAATATGCCCTGAACCTGTACTGGTCCATAACCTCCCTGTCTCATTGGATCGTCCCACTGCAGAACTCCACACAAATATGCCATGAACCGGTACCCTCCATAACCTCCCTGTCTCACTGGAACGCACCAATGCCGAACTTCACTCAAATATGCCCTGATCCTGTAGCGTGCATAAACCTCCCTGTCTCACTGGAACGTACCATTGCAGAACTCCACACAAATATGCCCTGAACCTGCACCTGACCATAACCTCCCTGTCTCACTGGAATGTACCAATGCAGAACTCCACACAAATATGCCCTGAACCTGTAACCCTCCATAACCTCCCTGTCTCACTGGAACGCACCAATGCCGAACTTCACTCAAATATGCCCTGATCCTGTACCGTGCATAAACCTCCCTGTCTCACTGGAACGTACCATTGCAGAACTCCACACAAATATGCCCTGAACCTGCACCTGACCATAACCTCCCTGTCTCACTGGAACGTACCAATGCAGAATTCCACTCAAATATGCCCTGATCCTGTACCGTGTATAACCTCCCTGTCTCACTGGAACGTATCAATGCATAACTCCACACAAATAGGCCCTGAACCTGTAACCCTCCATAACCTCCCTGTCTCACTGGAACGTACCAATGCAGAACTCCACACAAATATGCCCTGAACCGGTACCCTCCATAACCTCCCTGTCTCTCTGGAACGTACCAATGCAGAATTCCACACAAATATGCCCTGAACGTGTACCCGCCCATAACCTACTTGTCTCACTGGAAGGCACCAATGCAGAACTCCACACAAATTTGCCCTGAACCTGTACCCCTCCATAACCTCCCTGTCTCACTGGAACGTACCAATGCAGAACTCCACACAAATATGCCCTGAACCTGTTCCCTCCATAACCTTCTGTCTAACTGGAACGTACCATTGCAGAACACCACACAAATATGCCCTGAAAGTGTACCCGCCCATAACCCCCTTGTCTCACTGGAAGGCACCAATGCAGAACTCCACACAAATTTGCCCTGAACCTGTACCCCTCCATAACCTCCCTGTCTCACTGGAACGTACCAATGCAGAACTCCACACAAATATGCCCTGAACCTGTACCCTCAATAACCTCCCTGACTCACTGGAACATTGAAATGCAGAACTACACTCAAATATGCCCTGAACCTGTACCCCTCCATAACCTCAGAGTCTCACTGGAACGTACCATTGCAGAACACCACACAAATATGCCCTGAACCTGTACCCGACCATAACCTACCAGTCTCACTGGAGCGCACCAATGCCGATCTCCACTCAAATATGCCCTGATCCTATACCGTGCAAAACCTCTCTGTCTCACTGGAACGTACCATTACAGAACACCACACAAATATGCCCTGATCCTGTACCGTGCATAAACCTCCCTGTCTCACTGGAACGTACCAATGCAGAATTCCACTCAAATATGCCCTGATCCTGTACCGTGCATAACCTCCCTGTCTCACTGGAACGTATCAATGCATAACTCCACACAAATAGGCCCTGAACCTGTAACCCTCCATAACCTCCCTATCTCACTGGAACGTACCAATGCAGAACTCCACACAAATATGCCCTGAACCGGTACCCTCCATAACCTCCCTGTCTCTCTGGAACGTACCAATGCAGAATTCCACACAAATATGCCCTGAACGTGTACCCGCCCATAACCTCCTTGTCTCACTGGAACGCACCAATGCAGAACTCCACACAAATTTGCCCTGAACCTGTACCCCTCCATAACCTCCCTGTCTCACTGGAACGTACCAATGCAGAACTCCACACAAATATGCCCTGAACCTGTACCCTCAATAACCTCCCTGTCTCACTGGAACGTACCAATGCAGAATTCCACTCAAATATGCCCTGATCCTGTACCGTGCATAACCTCCCTGTCTCACTGGAACGTATCAATGCATAACTCCACACAAATAGGCCCTGAACCTGTAACCCTCCATAACCTCCCTATCTCACTGGAACGTACCAATGCAGAACTCCACACAAATATGCCCTGAACCGGTACCCTCCATAACCTCCCTGTCTCTCTGGAACGTACCAATGCAGAATTCCACACAAATATGCCCTGAACGTGTACCCGCCCATAACCTCCTTGTCTCACTGGAACGCACCAATGCAGAACTCCACACAAATTTGCCCTGAACCTGTACCCCTCCATAACCTCCCTGTCTCACTGGAACGTACCAATGCAGAACTCCACACAAATATGCCCTGAACCTGTACCCTCCATAACCTTCTGTCTAACTGGAACGTACTTTTGCAGAACACCACACAAATATGCCCTGAAAGTGCACCCGCCCATAACCCACTTGTCTCACTGGAAGGCACCAATGCAGAACTCCACACAAATTTGCCCTGAACCTGTACCCCTCCATAACCTCCCTGTCTCACTGGAACGTACCAATGCAGAACTCCACACAAATATGCCCTGAACCTGTACCCTCAATAACCTCCCTGACTCACTGGAACATAGAAATGCAGAACTACACTCAAATATGCCCTGAACCTGTACCCCTCCATAACCTCCCAGTCTCACTGGAACGTACCATTGCAGAACACCACACAAATATGCCCTGAACCTGTACCCGACCATAACCTACCAGTCTCACTGGAGCGCACCAATGCCGATCTCCACTCAAATATGCCCTGATCCTATACCGTGCAAAACCTCTCTGTCTCACTGGAACGTACCATTACAGAACACCACACAAATATGCCCTGAACCTGTACCCCTCCATAACCTCCCTGTCTCACTGGAAAGTACCAATGCAGAACTCCACACAAATATGCCCTGAACCTGCACCCGACCATAACCTCCCTGTCTCAGTGGAACGTACCACTGCAGAACTCCACACAAATATGCCCTGAACCTGTACCCCTCCATAACCTCCCTGTCTCACTGGAACGTACCAATGCAGAACTCCACACAGATATGCCCTGAACCTGTACCCTCAATAACCTCCCTGTCTCACTGGAACGTACCAATGCCGATCTCCACTCAAATATGCCCTGATCCTATACCGTGCAAAACCTCTCTGTCTCACTGGAGCGTACCATTACAGAACACCACACAAATATGCCCTGAACCTGTACCCCTCCATAACCTCCCTGTCTCACTGGAAAGTACCAATGCAGAACTCCACACAAATATGCCCTGAACCTGCACCCGACCATAACCTCCCTGTCTCACTGGAACGTACCACTGCAGAACTCCACACAAATATGCCCTGAATATGTACCCTCCATAACCTCCCTGTCTCAATGGAACGTACCAATGCAGAACTCCAGACAAATGTGCCCTGAACCTGTACACCTCCATAACCTCCCTGTCTCACTGGAACGTACCAATGCAGAACTCCACACAAATATGCCCTGAACCTGTAACCCTCCATAGCCTCCCTGTCTCACTGGAACGTACCAATGCAGAATTCCACTCAAATATGCCCTGATCCTGTACCGTGCATAACCTCCCTGTCTCACTGGAACGTATCAATGCATAACTCCACACAAATAGGCCCTGAACCTGTAACCCTCCATAACCTCCCTATCTCACTGGAACGTACCAATGCAGAACTCCACACAAATATGCCCTGAACCGGTACCCTCCATAACCTCCCTGTCTCTCTGGAACGTACCAATGCAGAATTCCACACAAATATGCCCTGAACGTGTACCCGCCCATAACCTCCTTGTCTCACTGGAACGCACCATTGCAGAACACCACACAAATATGCCCTGAACCTGTACCCGACCATAACCTACCAGTCTCACTGGAGCGCACCAATGCCGATCTCCACTCAAATATGCCCTGATCCTATACCGTGCAAAACCTCTCTGTCTCACTGGAGCGTACCATTACAGAACACCACACAAATATGCCCTGAAAGTGTACCCGCCCATAACCCACTTGTCTCACTGGATGGCACCAATGCAGAACTCCACACAAATTTGCCCTGAACCTGTACCCCTCCATAACCTCCCTGTCTCACTGGAACGTACCAATGCAGAACTCCACACAAATATGCCCTGAACCTGTACCCTCAATAACCTCCCTGACTCACTGGAACATAGAAATGCAGAACTCCACTCAAATATGCCCTGAACCTGTACCCCTCCATAACCTCCCAGTCTCACTGGAACGTACCATTGCAGAACACCACACAAATATGCCCTGAACCTGTACCCGACCATAACCTACCAGTCTCACTGGAGCGCACCAATGCCGATCTCCACTCAAATATGCCCTGATCCTATACCGTGCAAAACCTCTCTGTCTCACTGGAACGTACCATTACAGAACACCACACAAATATGCCCTGAACCTGTACCCCTCCATAACCTCCCTGTCTCACTGGAAAGTACCAATGCAGAACTCCACACAAATATGCCCTGAACCTGCACCCGACCATAACCTCCCTGTCTCACTGGAACGTACCACTGCAGAACTCCACACAAATATGCCCTGAACCTGTACCCCTCCATAACCTCCCTGTCTCACTGGAACGTACCAATGCAGAACTCCACACAAATATGCCCTGAACCTGTACCCTCAATAACCTCCCTGTCTCACTGGAACGTACCAATGCCGATCTCCACTCAAATATGCCCTGATCCTATACCGTGCAAAACCTCTCTGTCTCACTGGAGCGTACCATTACAGAACACCACACAAATATGCCCTGAACCTGTACCCCTCCATAACCTCCCTGTCTCACTGGAAAGTACCAATGCAGAACTCCACACAAATATGCCCTGAACCTGCACCCGACCATAACCTCCCTGTCTCACTGGAACGTACCACTGCAGAACTCCACACAAATATGCCCTGAACCTGTACCCCTCCATAACCTCCCTGTCTCACTGGAAAGTACCAATGCAGAACTCCACACAAATATGCCCTGAACCTGCACCCGACCATAACCTCCCTGTCTCACTGGAACGCACCAATGCAGAACTCCACACAAATTTGCCCTGAACCTGTACCCCTCCATAACCTCCCTGTCTCACTGGAACGTACCAATGCAGAACTCCACACAAATATGCCCTGAACCTGTACCCTCCATAACCTTCTGTCTAACTGGAACGTACTTTTGCAGAACACCACACAAATATGCCCTGAAAGTGTACCCGCCCATAACCCACTTGTCTCACTGGAAGGCACCAATGCAGAACTCCACACAAATTTGCCCTGAACCTGTACCCCTCCATAACCTCCCTGTCTCACTGGAACGTACCAATGCAGAACTCCACACAAATATGCCCTGAACCTGTACCCTCAATAACCTCCCTGACTCACTGGAACATAGAAATGCAGAACTACACTCAAATATGCCCTGAACCTGTACCCCTCCATAACCTCCCAGTCTCACTGGAACGTACCATTGCAGAACACCACACAAATATGCCCTGAACCTGTACCCGACCATAACCTACCAGTCTCACTGGAGCGCACCAATGCCGATCTCCACTCAAATATGCCCTGATCCTATACCGTGCAAAACCTCTCTGTCTCACTGGAACGTACCATTACAGAACACCACACAAATATGCCCTGAACCTGTACCCCTCCATAACCTCCCTGTCTCACTGGAAAGTACCAATGGAGAACTCCACACAAATATGCCCTGAACCTGCACCCGACCATAACCTCCCTGTCTCACTGGAACGTACCACTGCAGAACTCCACACAAATATGCCCTGAACCTGTACCCCTCCATAACCTCCCTGTCTCACTGGAAAGTACCAATGCAGAACTCCACACAAATATGCCCTGAACCTGCACCCGACCATAACCTCCCTGTCTCACTGGAACGTACCACTGCAGAACTCCACACAAATATGCCCTGAACCTGTACCCCTCCATAACCTCCCTGTCTCACTGGAACGTACCAATGCAGAACTCCACACAAATATGCCCTGAACCTGTACCCTCAATAACCTCCCTGTCTCACTGGAACGTACCAATGCCGATCTCCACTCAAATATGCCCTGATCCTATACCGTGCAAAACCTCTCTGTCTCACTGGAGCGTACCATTACAGAACACCACACAAATATGCCCTGAACCTGTACCCCTCCATAACCTCCCTGTCTCACTGGAAAGTACCAATGCAGAACTCCACACAAATATGCCCTGAACCTGCACCCGACCATAACCTCCCTGTCTCACTGGAACGTACCACTGCAGAACTCCACACAAATATGCCCTGAACCTGTACCCCTCCATAACCTCCCTGTCTCACTGGAAAGTACCAATGCAGAACTCCACACAAATATGCCCTGAACCTGCACCCGACCATAACCTCCCTGTCTCACTGGAACGCACCAATGCAGAACTCCACACAAATTTGCCCTGAACCTGTACCCCTCCATAACCTCCCTGTCTCACTGGAACGTACCAATGCAGAACTCCACACAAATATGCCCTGAACCTGTACCCTCCATAACCTTCTGTCTAACTGGAACGTACTTTTGCAGAACACCACACAAATATGCCCTGAAAGTGTACCCGCCCATAACCCACTTGTCTCACTGGAAGGCACCAATGCAGAACTCCACACAAATTTGCCCTGAACCTGTACCCCTCCATAACCTCCCTGTCTCACTGGAACGTACCAATGCAGAACTCCACACAAATATGCCCTGAACCTGTACCCTCAATAACCTCCCTGACTCACTGGAACATAGAAATGCAGAACTACACTCAAATATGCCCTGAACCTGTACCCCTCCATAACCTCCCAGTCTCACTGGAACGTACCATTGCAGAACACCACACAAATATGCCCTGAACCTGTACCCGACCATAACCTACCAGTCTCACTGGAGCGCACCAATGCCGATCTCCACTCAAATATGCCCTGATCCTATACCGTGCAAAACCTCTCTGTCTCACTGGAACGTACCATTACAGAACACCACACAAATATGCCCTGAACCTGTACCCCTCCATAACCTCCCTGTCTCACTGGAAAGTACCAATGGAGAACTCCACACAAATATGCCCTGAACCTGCACCCGAACATAACCTCCCTGTCTCACTGGAACGTACCACTGCAGAACTCCACACAAATATGCCCTGAACCTGTACCCCTCCATAACCTCCCTGTCTCACTGGAAAGTACCAATGCAGAACTCCACACAAATATGCCCTGAACCTGCACCCGACCATAACCTCCCTGTCTCACTGGAACGTACCACTGCAGAACTCCACACAAATATGCCCTGAATATGTACCCTCCATAACCTCCCTGTCTCACTGGAACGTACCAATGCAGAACTCCACACAAATATGCCCTGAACCTGTAACCCTCCATAGCCTCCCTGTCTCACTGGAACGTAAAAATGCAGAATTCCACACAAATATGCCCTGAACGTGTACCCGCCCATAACCTCCTTGTCTCACTGGAACGCACCAATGCAGAACTCCACACAAATTTGCCCTGAACCTGTACCCCTCAATAACCTCCCTGTCGCACTGGAACGTACCAATGCAGAACTCCACTCAAATATGCCCTGATCCTGTACCGTGCATAACCTCCCTGTCGCACTGGAACGTACCAAAGCAGAATTCCACACAAATATGCCCTGAACGTGTACACTCCCATAACCTCCTTGTCTCACTGGAACGCACCAATGCAGAACTCCACACAAATATGCCCTGAACCGGTACCCTCCATAACCTCCCTGTCTCTCTGGAACGTACCAATGCAGAATTCCACACAAATATGCCCTGAACGTGTACCCGCCCATAACCTACTTGTCTCACTGGAAGGCACCAATGCAGAAATCCACACAAATTTGCCCTGAACCTGTACCCCTCCATAACCTCCCTGTCTCACTGGAACGTACCAATGCAGAACTCCACACAAATATGCCCTGAACCTGTACCCTCCATAACCTTCTGTCTAACTGGAACGTACCATTGCAGAACACCACACAAATATGCCCTGAAAGTGTACCCGCCCATAACCCCCTTGTCTCACTGGAAGGCACCAATGCAGAACTCCACACAAATTTGCCCTGAACCTGTACCCCTCCATAACCTCCCTGTCTCACTGGAACGTACCAATGCAGAACTCCACACAAATATGCCCTGAACCTGTACCCTCAATAACCTCCCTGACTCACTGGAACATAGAAATGCAGAACTACACTCAAATATGCCCTGAACCTGTACGCGACCATAACCTACCAGTCTCACTGGAGCGCACCAATGCCGATCTCCACTCAAATATGCCCTGATCCTATACCGTGCAAAACCTCTCTGTCTCACTGGAACGTACCATTACAGAACACCACACAAATATGCCCTGATCCTGTACCGTGCATAAACCTCCCTGTCTCACTGGAACGTACCAATGCAGAATTCCACTCAAATATGCCCTGATCCTGTACCGTGCATAACCTCCCTGTCTCACTGGAACGTATCAATGCATAACTCCACACAAATAGGCCCTGAAACTGTAACCCTCCATAACCTCCCTGTCTCACTGGAACGTACCAATGCAGAATTCCACACAAATATGCCCTGAACGTGTACCCGCCCATAACCTCCTTGTCTCACTGGAACGCACCAATGCAGAACTCCACACAAATTTGCCCTGAACCTGTACCCCTCAATAACCTCCCTGTCTCACTGGAACGTACCAATGCAGAACTCCACTCAAATATGCCCTGATCCTGTACCGTGCATAACCTCCCTGTCGCACTGGAACGTACCAAAGCAGAATTCCACACAAATATGCCCTGAACGTGTACACGCCCATAACCTCCTTGTCTCACTGGAACGCACCAATGCAGAACTCCACACAAATTTGCCCTGAACCTGTACCCCTCCATAACCTCCTGTCTCACTGGAACGTACCAATGCAGAACTCCACACAAGTATGCCCTGAACCTGTACGCCTCCATAATCTCCTTGTCTCACTGGAACGCACCAATGCCGAACTCCACTCAAATATGCCCTGATCCTGTACCGTGCATAATCTCCCTGTCTCACTGGAACGTACCATTGCAGAACACCACACAAATATGCCCTGAAACTATACCCCTCCATAACCTCCCTGTCTCACTGGAACGTACCAGTGCAGAACTCCACACAAATATGCCCTGAACCTGTACTGGTCCATAACCTCCCTGTCTCATTGGATCGTCCCACTGCAGAACTCCACACAAATATGCCATGAACCGGTACCCTCCATAACCTCCCTGTCTCACTGGAACGCACCAATGCCGAACTTCACTCAAATATGCCCTGATCCTGTACCGTGCATAAACCTCCCTGTCTCACTGGAACGTACCATTGCAGAACTCCACACAAATATGCCCTGAACCTGCACCTGACCATAACCTCCCTGTCTCACTGGAATGTACCAATGCAGAACTCCACACAAATATGCCCTGAACCTGTAACCCTCCATAACCTCCCTGTCTCACTGGAACGCACCAATGCCGAACTTCACTCAAATATGCCCTGATCCTGTACCGTGCATAAACCTCCCTGTCTCACTGGAACGTACCATTGCAGAACTCCACACAAATATGCCCTGAACCTGCACCTGACCATAACCTCCCTGTCTCACTGGAACGTACCAATGCAGAATTCCACTCAAATATGCCCTGATCCTGTACCGTGTATAACCTCCCTGTCTCACTGGAACGTATCAATGCATAACTCCACACAAATAGGCCCTGAACCTGTAACCCTCCATAACCTCCCTGTCTCACTGGAACGTACCAATGCAGAACTCCACACAAATATGCCCTGAACCGGTACCCTCCATAACCTCCCTGTCTCTCTGGAACGTACCAATGCAGAATTCCACACAAATATGCCCTGAACGTGTACCCGCCCATAACCTACTTGTCTCACTGGAAGGCACCAATGCAGAACTCCACACAAATTTGCCCTGAACCTGTACCCCTCCATAACCTCCCTGTCTCACTGGAACGTACCAATGCAGAACTCCACACAAATATGCCCTGAACCTGTTCCCTCCATAACCTTCTGTCTAACTGGAACGTACCATTGCAGAACACCACACAAATATGCCCTGAAAGTGTACCCGCCCATAACCCCCTTGTCTCACTGGAAGGCACCAATGCAGAACTCCACACAAATTTGCCCTGAACCTGTACCCCTCCATAACCTCCCTGTCTCACTGGAACGTACCAATGCAGAACTCCACACAAATATGCCCTGAACCTGTACCCTCAATAACCTCCCTGACTCACTGGAACATTGAAATGCAGAACTACACTCAAATATGCCCTGAACCTGTACCCCTCCATAACCTCAGAGTCTCAATGGAACGTACCATTGCAGAACACCACACAAATATGCCCTGAACCTGTACCCGACCATAACCTACCAGTCTCACTGGAGCGCACCAATGCCGATCTCCACTCAAATATGCCCTGATCCTATACCGTGCAAAACCTCTCTGTCTCACTGGAACGTACCATTACAGAACACCACACAAATATGCCCTGATCCTGTACCGTGCATAAACCTCCCTGTCTCACTGGAACGTACCAATGCAGAATTCCACTCAAATATGCCCTGATCCTGTACCGTGCATAACCTCCCTGTCTCACTGGAACGTATCAATGCATAACTCCACACAAATAGGCCCTGAACCTGTAACCCTCCATAACCTCCCTATCTCACTGGAACGTACCAATGCAGAATTCCACACAAATATGCCCTGAACGTGTACCCGCCCATAACCTCCTTGTCTCACTGGAACGCACCAATGCAGAACTCCACACAAATTTGCCCTGAACCTGTACCCCTCCATAACCTCCCTGTCTCACTGGAACGTACCAATGCAGAACTCCACACAAATATGCCCTGAACCTGTACCCTCAATAACCTCCCTGTCTCACTGGAACGTACCAATGCAGAACTCCACTCAAATATGCCCTGATCCTGTACCGTGCATAACCTCCCTGTCGCACTGGAACGTACCAAAGCAGAATTCCACACAAATATGCCCTGAACGTGTACACTCCCATAACCTCCTTGTCTCACTGGAACGCACCAATGCAGAACTCCACACAAATATGCCCTGAACCTGTACCCTTAATAACCTCCCTGACTCACTGGAACATAGAAATGCAGAACTACACTCAAATATGCCCTGAACCTGTACCCCTCCATAACCTCCCAGTCTCACTGGAACGTACCATTGCAGAACACCACACAAATATGCCCTGAACCTGTACCCGACCATAACCTACCAGTCTCACTGGAGCGCACCAATGCCGATCTCCACTCAAATATGCCCTGATCCTATACCGTGCAAAACCTCTCTGTCTCACTGGAGCGTACCATTACAGAACACCACACAAATATGCCCTGAACCTGTAACCCTCCATAACCTCCCTGTCTCATTGGAACGTACCAATGCAGAACTCCACACAAATATGCCCTGAACCTGTAACCCTCCATAACCTCCCAGTCTCACTGGAACGTACCAATGCAGAATTCCACTCAAATATGCCCTGATCCTGTACCGTGCATAACCTCCCTGTCTCACTGGAACGTACCAATGCAGAACTCCACACAAATAGGCCCTGAACCTGTAACCCTGCATAACCTCCCTGTCTCACTGGAACGTACCAATGCAGAACTCCACACAAATATGCCCTGAACCGGTACCCTCCATAACCTCCCTGTCTCTCTGGAACGTACCAATGCAGAATTCCACACAAATATGCCCTGAACGTGTACCCGCCCATAACCTCCTTGTCTCACTGGAACGCACCAATGCAGAACTCCACTCAAATTTGCCCTGAACCAGTACCCCTCCATAACCTCCCTGTCTCACTGGAACGTACCAATGCAGAACTCCACACAAATATGCCCTGAACCTGTATGCTCAATAACCTCCCTGACTCACTGGAACATAGAAATGCAGAACTACACTCAAATATGCCCTGAACCTGTACCCCTCCATAACCTCCCAGTCTCACTGGAACGTACCATTGCAGAACACCACACAAATTTGCCCTGAACGTGTACCCGCCCATAAGCTCGTTGTCTCACTGAAACGTACCAATGCAGAACTCCACACAAATATGCCCTGAACCTGTACCCTCAATAACCTCCCTGTCTCACTGGAACGTACCAATGCCGATCTCCACTCAAATATGCCCTGATCCTATACCGTGCAAAACCTCTCTGTCTCACTGGAGCGTACCATTACAGAACACCACACAAATATGCCCTGAACCTGTACCCCTCCATAACCTCCCTGTCTCACTGGAAAGTACCAATGCAGAACTCCACACAAATATGCCCTGAACCTGCACCCGACCATAACCTCCCTGTCTTACTGGAACGTACCACTGCAGAACTCCACACAAATATGCCCTGAACCTGTACCCCTCCATAACCTCCCTGTCTCACTGGAAAGTACCAATGCAGAACTCCACACAAATATGCTCTGAACCTGCACCCGACCATAACCTCCCTGTCTCACTGGAACGCACCAATGCAGAACTCCACACAAATTTGCCCTGAACCTGTACCCCTCCATAGCCTCCCTGTCTCACTGGAACGTACCACTGCAGAACTCCACACAAATATGCCCTGAATATGTACCCTCCATAACCTCCCTGTCTCACTGGAACGTACCAATGCAGAACTCCAGACAAATGTGCCCTGAACCTGTACACCTCCATAACCTCCCTGTCTCACTGGAACGTACCAATGCAGAACTCCACACAAATATGCCCTGAACCTGTAACCATCCATAGCCTCCCTGTCTCACTGGAACGTACCAATGCAGAATTCCACTCAAATATGCCCTGATCCTGTACCGTGCATAACCTCCCTGTCTCACTGGAACGTATTAATGCATAACTCCACACAAATAGGCCCTGAACCTGTAACCCTCCATAACCTCCCTATCTCACTGGAACGTACCAATGCAGAACTCCACACAAATATGCCCTGAACCGGTACCCTCCATAACCTCCCTGTCTCTCTGGAACGTACCAATGCAGAATTCCACACAAATATGCCCTGAACGTGTACCCGCCCATAACCTCCTTGTCTCACTGGAACGCACCAATGCAGAACTCCACACAAATTTGCCCTGAACCTGTACCCCTCCATAACCTCCCTGTCTCACTGGAACGTACCAATGCAGAACTCCACACAAATATGCCCTGAACCTGTACCCTCCATAACCTTCTGTCTAACTGGAACGTACTTTTGCAGAACACCACACAAATATGCCCTGAAAGTGCACCCGCCCATAACCCACTTGTCTCACTGGAAGGCACCAATGCAGAACTCCACACAAATTTGCCCTGAACCTGTACCCCTCCATAACCTCCCTGTCTCACTGGAACGTACCAATGCAGAACTCCACACAAATATGCCCTGAACCTGTACCCTCAATAACCTCCCTGACTCACTGGAACATAGAAATGCAGAATTACACTCAAATATGCCCTGACCCTGTACCCCTCCATAACCTCCCAGTCTCACTGGAACGTACCATTGCAGAACACCACACAAATATGCCCTGAACCTGTACCCGACCATAACCTACCAGTCTCACTGGAGCACACCAATGCCGATCTCCACTCAAATATGCCCTGATCCTATACCGTGCAAAACCTCTCTGTCTCACTGGAACGTACCATTACAGAACACCACACAAATATGCCCTGAACCTGTACCCCTCCATAACCTCCCTGTCTCACTGGAAAGTACCAATGCAGAACTCCACACAAATATGCCCTGAACCTGCACCCGACCATAACCTCCCTGTCTCACTGGAACGTACCACTGCAGAACTCCACACAAATATGCCCTGAACCTGTACCCCTCCATAACCTCCCTGTCTCACTGGAACGTACCAATGCAGAACTCCACACAAATATGCCCTGAACCTGTACCCTCAATAACCTCCCTGTCTCACTGGAACGTACCAATGCCGATCACCACTCAAATATGCCCTGATCCTATACCGTGCAAAACCTCTCTGTCTCACTGGAGCGTACCATTACAGAACACCACACAAATATGCCCTGAACCTGTACCCCTCCATAACCTCCCTGTCTCACTGGAAAGTACCAATGCAGAACTCCACACAAATATGCCCTGAACCTGCACCCGACCATAACCTCCCTGTCTCACTGGAACGTACCAATGCAGAACTCCACACAAATATGCCCTGAACCTGTACCCCTCCATAACCTCCCTGTCTCACTGGAAAGTACCAATGCAGAACTCCACACAAATATGCCCTGAACCTGCACCCGACCATAACCTCCCTGTCTCACTGGAACGTACCACTGCAGAACTCCACACAAATATGCCCTGAATATGTACCCTCCATAACCTCCCTGTCTCAATGGAACGTACCAATGCAGAACTCCAGACAAATGTGCCCTGAACCTGTACACCTCCATAACCTCCCTGTCTCACTGGAACGTACCAATGCAGAACTCCACACAAATATGCCCTGAACCTGTAACCCTCCATAACCTCCCTATCTCACTGGAACGTACCAATGCAGAACTCCACACAAATATGCCCTGCACCGGTACCCTCCATAACCTCCCTGTCTCTCTGGAACGTACCAATGCAGAATTCCACACAAATATGCCCTGAACGTGTACCCGCCCATAACCTCCTTGTCTCACTGGAACGCACCAATGCAGAACTCCACACAAATTTGCCCTGAACCTGTACCCCTCCATAACCTCCCTGTCTCACTGGAACGTACCAATGCAGAACTCCACACAAATATGCCCTGAACCTGTACCCTCCATAACCTTCTGTCTAACTGGAACGTACTTTTGCAGAACACCACACAAATATGCCCTGAAAGTGTACCCGCCCATAACCCACTTGTCTCACTGGAAGGCACCAATGCAGAACTCCACACAAATTTGCCCTGAACCTGTACCCCTCCATAACCTCCCTGTCTCACTGGAACGTACCAATGCAGAACTCCACACAAATATGCCCTGAACCTGTACCCTCAATAACCTCCCTGACTCACTGGAACATAGAAATGCAGAACTCCACTCAAATATGCCCTGAACCTGTACCCCTCCATAACCTCCCAGTCTCACTGGAACGTACCATTGCAGAACACCACACAAATATGCCCTGAACCTGTACCCGACCATAACCTACCAGTCTCACTGGAGCGCACCAATGCCGATCTCCACTCAAATATGCCCTGATCCTATACCGTGCAAAACCTCCCTGTCTCACTGGAAAGTACCAATGCAGAACTCCACACAAATATGCCCTGAACCTGCACCCGACCATAACCTCCCTGTCTCACTGGAACGTACCACTGCAGAACTCCACACAAATATGCCCTGAACCTGTACCCCTCCATAACCTCCCTGTCTCACTGGAACGTACCAATGCAGAACTCCACACAAATATGCCCTGAACCTGTACCCTCAATAACCTCCCTGTCTCACTGGAACGTACCAATGCCGATCTCCACTCAAATATGCCCTGATCCTATACCGTGCAAAACCTCTCTGTCTCACTGGAGCGTACCATTACAGAACACCACACAAATATGCCCTGAACCTGTACCCCTCCATAACCTCCCTGTCTCACTGGAAAGTACCAATGCAGAACTCCACACAAATATGCCCTGAACCTGCACCCGACCATAACCTCCCTGTCTCACTGGAACGTACCACTGCAGAACTCCACACAAATATGCCCTGAACCTGTACCCCTCCATAACCTCCCTGTCTCACTGGAAAGTACCAATGCAGAACTCCACACAAATATGCCCTGAACCTGCACCCGACCATAACCTCCCTGTCTCACTGGAACGCACCAATGCAGAACTCCACACAAATTTGCCCTGAACCTGTACCCCTCCATAACCTCCCTGTCTCACTGGAACGTACCAATGCAGAACTCCACACAAATATGCCCTGAACCTGTACCCTCCATAACCTTCTGTCTAACTGGAACGTACTTTTGCAGAACACCACACAAATATGCCCTGAAAGTGTACCCGCCCATAACCCACTTGTCTCACTGGAAGGCACCAATGCAGAACTCCACACAAATTTGCCCTGAACCTGTACCCCTCCATAACCTCCCTGTCTCACTGGAACGTACCAATGCAGAACTCCACACAAATATGCCCTGAACCTGTACCCTCAATAACCTCCCTGACTCACTGGAACATAGAAATGCAGAACTACACTCAAATATGCCCTGAACCTGTACCCCTCCATAACCTCCCAGTCTCACTGGAACG
This sequence comes from Hemitrygon akajei, assembly GCF_048418815.1. Classification (NCBI taxonomy): domain Eukaryota; kingdom Metazoa; phylum Chordata; class Chondrichthyes; order Myliobatiformes; family Dasyatidae; genus Hemitrygon; species Hemitrygon akajei. The sequence continues at coordinate 643,797 of NW_027331952.1, read as the reverse complement.
TACCATTGCAGAACACCACACAAATATGCCCTGAACCTGTACCCGACCATAACCTACCAGTCTCACTGGAGCGCACCAATGCCGATCTCCACTCAAATATGCCCTGATCCTATACCGTGCAAAACCTCTCTGTCTCACTGGAACGTACCATTACAGAACACCACACAAATATGCCCTGAACCTGTACCCCTCCATAACCTCCCTGTCTCACTGGAAAGTACCAATGCAGAACTCCACACAAATATGCCCTGAACCTGCACCCGACCATAACCTCCCTGTCTCACTGGAACGTACCACTGCAGAACTCCACACAAATATGCCCTGAACCTGTACCCCTCCATAACCTCCCTGTCTCACTGGAAAGTACCAATGCAGAACTCCACACAAATATGCCCTGAACCTGCACCCGACCATAACCTCCCTGTCTCACTGGAACGTACCACTGCATAACTCCACACAAATATGCCCTGAATATGTACCCTCCATAACCTCCCTGTCTCACTGGAACGTACCAATGCAGAACTCCACACAAATATGCCCTGAACCTGTAACCCTCCATAGCCTCCCTGTCTCACTGGAACGTAAAAATGCAGAATTCCACACAAATATGCCCTGAACGTGTACCCGCCCATAACCTCCTTGTCTCACTGGAACGCACCAATGCAGAACTCCACACAAATTTGCCCTGAACCTGTACCCCTCAATAACCTCCCTGTCTCACTGGAACGTACCAATGCAGAACTCCACTCAAATATGCCCTGATCCTGTACCGTGCATAACCTCCCTGTCGCACTGGAACGTACCAAAGCAGAATTCCACACAAATATGCCCTGAACGTGTACACTCCCATAACCTCCTTGTCTCACTGGAACGCACCAATGCAGAACTCCACACAAATATGCCCTGAACCGGTACCCTCCATAACCTCCCTGTCTCTCTGGAACGTACCAATGC